>NW_022111367.1:7692931-7697139 GCF_000313985.2 Echinops telfairi | reverse complement strand
GGTTACCTTTCCCAGCTGCAACCACCTGGTGGACACAGCTATACTACGCTCATTCTAGTAACCACTGAAAAACATCAAGTCAATCATTAAACTCTATTCCACAATGCATCGGAAGCCAATGGAAGGATTTAATAGGAATGACATCTGATTCCTGTGAGAAGACTATCTCTAATATGTTCCACTGTGGTGATCCAGATATAGCATTACATCCATATTACAACATAGCACTAGTCAAGGATAAAGTTTTGGCAAAAAGATCAGAGACTCAAAATCAAAAGTGTAACCTTTTCTTAGCATACAAAGTTCCAGAAAGGCTTCCTTCATCTTTGAATCTTTAGTACCTAGCGTGTACTGTACCCGGAGGCATAGTAAACACAATTAAAATGTTAGTCCCATTTGATTTCACTTATTCTCTGCCCAAGGAGCCCCTCCATGGCTAAATGCTAAGCTAATAAACAAAAGGTAGAAGGCTGGAACCCACTAGTTGCTCTACTGGAGAGAGACGGGCCAGCCTGCTTCCAGAAAGACTGCAGTCGTAGAATGGCCCGTTCTACTCTGTTCTAGAGGGTTGAACCTGACAGTAGCAAGGGTGTGTAGCTTTGGTTTTACTCTTGCCCACAAAGGAGAAAAATAGCAATATGAATTCATTTCATTCATTCTCATAATAGTTGGGAGGCCACGATTGTAGCCACTGTGTCAATCCATCTTGTCCAGGGCCTTCCTCTTTTTTGCTGCCCCTCCACTGACCAAGCATTATGTCCTTCTCCGGGGGCTGGTCTCTCCTTATAACCCGTCCAATGCATGCATGAGTCTCGCTGTCCTTGCCCCCAAGGAGCATTCTGGCTATACTTCTTGCAAGATAGATACTTGTTCCTTTGGCAGACTGTGGTACTTTCTACATTCTTCACCAACAAAAGTTCAAATGCATCAATTTTTCTTCAGCCTCCCTTACTCAACTTGCACATGCATACAAGGCAAATGAAAATGCCATAGCTCGGGTCATGGGGACCTTAGTCCTCAATGCAACATCCTTGCTTTTCAACACTTTAAAGAGATCTTGTACAGCAGACAGTGAATACGTTGTTTGATCTCTTAACTGGTGCTTTCATGAGCTTTGATGTGGACTTCAATATTCCCTCCATTTATCGGTTACCTATAGGTCCACTTGCAAGGATATTTGTTTTCTTCACATTGAGTTGTAATCCATACTGAAGGCTGCAACCCTTGATCTTCATTAGCAAGTGCATGAAGTTCCCTCCTTCCTTTCAGCAATTAAGTCTCTCATCTGCATATCATAGGTTAATAAACTTTCCTCCAATGCTGATGCCACATTCTTCATATAATTGAGCTTCTCTGAGTATCTGGTCAGCACACATATTCATATGGATTAGGTATGGTGAGATGATACAACCCTGACAAAAACCTTTCCTGATTTTGAACCATAAATATTTCCTTGCCTGCAGAACTGCCTTCTAATCCATGTACAACTTCCCCTGAGCACAATGACATGTTCAGGAATACCCATTCGTTTCTAGGCCATCCAAAGTTATGATCCACACAGCTGAATGCCTGTGGGATAGTCAATAAGACAGAAGTAAACATCTTTCCAGTATTCTCTGCTTGCACCTGAGAGCCATCTGATGTCAGCAATGATTATCCCTTTTGGTCTACATCCTTCTCTAAATCCACCTGGACCTCTGGCCGTTTCCTGTCAATGTATTGCCACAATCGTTGTCGGATGATCTTCAATTAATTCTACTTGCATGTGTTATCAGTGACATTATTCTATAATTTGGCATTGTTTTCCATCTTTCTTTGGAGTGGGTACAAATAAGGATCATTTTTAGTCACCTGGTCTAGATGTCTCCCAAATGTCCCTGCATAGACGAGTGCTTCAAGTGCTTCATCAGCTGTGTTCAAACATCTCAGTTGATATTCTATCAATTCCTGGAGCCTTGCTTTTGGCTAATGCTTTCCTATCTGCTATACTGGACTGTACTATTCAATTTCACTTTGACTACATATGCAGGCTTATTTCAAAGACAAAAAGTATTTGGTGCAGCCATTTCTTTTTTCAAAAATTTTCTTTTCTTCGAGACTTTACAGAATCACTTAGTGAAATATTTTTCTAATAGTACTTCCATAAGTGAACTATGATTTTAACTTGAGAAATAATCTTTGTCGTTACTGAAGACAAACCAGGAAAGTCACACTGTCTTTGACTGTGCCAGAGAGCCTTCCAACATCATTTATTCACCGTGGGGCCAATTAAGAAAACTCTATCAGAGTACTTATTTTACAGACTCCTGTGTTGTCACAACATACTATGTAAAGATCAGTGTTTTCCCTAAGAATAGAATGGCTTAGAGAATAACAGGACTTACTTCCAATTGATCTTTATGAAAAAATGTTGCTTACTAGGCCCAAAGTGACACAAGTGATAAGAGATTCATCACAAGCACCAATAGAAACTCCTGCTGAACCAGACACTGGTAACTTATCGCAAGAGAGAAGAGATTCCCCACTAGGCTAACAATAGAGACTTAAGCGAGTGGAGGGAGGAGGGTGAATTAAACTAGTATGGTAATTATAATGCTGTTCTGCTTTTAACACATGGGCATTCCTATTAGGAATAATAACATATTTGGGTGAAAAATTATCTTTCACACTAGCAGGCACAAAAGGCATGCCGTGTCCCACTGACAGAGTGCAAAATGATGAAACTAACAAGGGCACCGGATGTCGCTGGGTTACAACCCCGTTTCATCCCTCTATGTCTTTAAATACCTTTTTATGAAGAAGTCAGGGCAGTTAAGTACAATTCATAGGAAACCGCAGTTTAGCCAAACCTATACTTTTCTATGCAGTATACATTAAGGAAACATTGAAACACCTTTCTTTACATAGTAACAAACAACATTTTGATGACTGTTACAAATATTTGTTATTATGAACCACTGCATGTATCTCAAAATGTTAATATAACAGGGCTTTATTGTGGCTGATTCCTTACTATTGTACATATATTACATGTATAATAAACAAATACAATTCTTAAGACAAAATTACCAATAGTTCTTTAAAGTGTTCTTTCATACTTATCCCAAATTCTTCAGTTGTCTCACATACTGCAAAAACCATTAAATACAGCCAGCATATCCTAAACCTATACAAAGTCAAGTATTAACATTGTGGTTTTGAAGACAACTATGGAAAACTTTTTTTAAATAGAAAACTCTTAAGGCTGGTGAACCTATATGTAATAAATACATATTTTTTTTGTTCTGTAAAAATACCTAGCTGAACATCTGAGTTAAAATCTCCAATCATAAGGTTGGCAAAGAACTGAACATACAATCCTGCTGGTGGGTAGTTTCTAATAAGGCACTTAAGAAGAAATGAAAATTAAAACAGTTCCTGCCCTATTTTTTAATTATTTCTGAAACTCTGGTCTTAGCCCAAATAATGTAACATTAACGTACCTCCTATGGAACAAGTTGTGTCTTACTGCTACCTGGCAAGTGAATTTGCAGGTCTATTTGAAATAGTCTCTAAATTTACACTGTATTTCATGAGTCGGAATCCACCTGATGGCACGCATTTGGTTTCGGGTTACTACAGTCACAGCTCCGCATTCTGGAGGCCAATAGTCAGAAAGGGTTTTAACGAAAGACTCAAGGTGAATGAATGAAACGGAAAACTTACACCTAAGGTCCTGGCCCAGTTAAACAAGGCGAGACCCAGTACATTCCATTTATAATGAATGTATAAATGAGACCACAAATCTCTAGAGGCCGGAGAAAATTTCTCCAAAGAGCAGAGTAAGGTGAGAGCCCTTTTCAAAGAAACCCTAAAGGCAACTTCTTAAAATTAGGGGTGGGGAAACTCGGCTTCTCCTACTCTCTGGGAACCAAAAATAAAAGGGAAATTAAGTGGAAATTAGGGGAGAAGGCAAGGCACACGTTTCAAAAGGAGGCGGCGGTAGGGGAGATGAGTGATGGGGCAGCAGCAGGGTGACGGTCAGGCAGCAGCACGGGCGGGGGAGGGATCACCCGGCCAGAAAGCGGGAAAGGGGCGAAGGATGAGCCCCGGAAAGCGAGTGGAGGGACAGGACCAAGTTGGACACTTGGGGGCCGGTCCTCCGGCACACGGCCCTCGACGCCGCCCGGGTTCCGGGTCCAGGCGCGGGCAGCGTGTCCGGAGCGGCC
>NW_022111367.1:7690325-7691685 GCF_000313985.2 Echinops telfairi | reverse complement strand
CATCTCCTGCCCGCAGTTGTCCCGGGAGGTCCGCGTAGCACAAACGCCCCACCCCCACCCCCACCCCATGGTCTGTGATTCAATCCCCTACGTGATTCATCCCTTGAAACCCTTGCCTTTGCGTCCACTTCTCTGGAGGAGGTGCTGGAGGAGGAGTCAAGAGACACGCTGCCCTCCCCGAAAGCAGTCCAAACTATACCATCCAGTCAATGCTTGCTCTTAGCGACCCCCTGCGGGTTTCTGAGACTGTAACTGCTCACGGAGTAGAAAGCCCAGTCTTTCTCCCTCGAAGCAGCTGGTGGTTTCGAACCACCCACCTTGTAGAACCACTGTATCACCAGGGCTCCTGTTTGTAAGGCTAATTTCTCAATCAGTGTTTATTGAATCCCACCAGTATCAAGGGGCCCAGAGACCTCATTCATGTCCAACACTGATGGCTCCTCATCTGTAGAGGCAATCGACCTTTACAACCGGGGCTGTTTTCAAGTCCAAGGGCCCGCCTGTTGCGTCCCTACCGTGTATCTCTTTGCACTGGGCTAGAGTGCCCGTGGAAGAAAACTCTCTGTTCTTTGCTTGCCTTGGGCACAACTTCATTCCTGTTGTGGAGGTTCCACACAGGGCAAGCAGGCAATAAAACCCAAAACACCGACTCATTGCCAAAAGTCAATTCGGACTCCTGGCGACACAAGAGGACGGGATAGAACTGCCCTGTGGGTTTTTGAGACTGTAAAATTTCATCTTTCCACCCCGCAGATTGGCTGGTGGTTTCAAATTGTTAACCTCCAGGGCAGCAGCCCAAAACACCCACTACCCCACCAGGGCACTGAGGAGGTAACAACGTTTATTATGTTGTTGTTGTTGTTAGGTGCCCTTGAGTGGGTTTCCGGCTCATAGCGACCAAAAACAATGCCTGGTCCTGGTGCTGGACCATCCTCACTATGGTTCTTTTGTTTATGTCCATTGTTGCAGCCACTGTGTTACTCCATCTTGTTGAGGGTCTGCCTCTTCCTCCCTGTACCAAGCATGATGTCCTTCTCCAGGGACTGGTCTCTCGATCTTTGACCTCAAGGAGCATTCTGGCTATACTTCTTTTAAGATATTTGTTTGGCCTTTTGGCAGAATATGGTATTTTCAATATTCCTTATCAGCACCATCATTCAAATGCATTGAGTCTTTTTCCGGCCCTCCTTATAATAAATACTGAAGGAGCAATGGTGGTTGTGATAGCTAGGTCTTTGTGCCAACATAGCACCTATAAGAAGTTATGGGTGGAGTGTAGCCTGACAATCAGGTCAAAGCTTGACCATCTCCTTGGAGGCCACCACCCCCTTTCTCTGCCTTCACCATTTTCCTGGTGGCG
>NW_022111367.1:7681020-7690225 GCF_000313985.2 Echinops telfairi | reverse complement strand
GGCACTCGGAGACCTGCCAGAGGCCTGAAGGTCGGTTCACCGACGTTGGATCTACACTCTGCGCCCACCAGCCTGTGATATTCGTGCATCGTGCATCCTGCATGGGGCTTCGTGACTCTGAAGGACGACTTAGGACTAGTATCAGACTTAAGGACTTGGGCTGGGATGTTTGCTTGATATATAAGTAATTCTTGATATAAAGCTCTCTCTTCCATCTATATGAGTGTCTCTGGATTTGTTTTTCTGGTCAGCCTGGCCGAACACAGTAGTGTTATAAATGTCCAACTTCCCCATGCATATGAGGGGCTTGAAAATACCATGGCTTGGGTCAGGCCGTGTCTTCAAAGTAATCTTGCTTTTCAGTCCTCGTGCAGTACTCTAACTCACTAACAATGACTTCGTGTGGATAGTGAATCTATAGGACGGGGTAGAACTGCCCCTGTGAGTTTCCAAGACTGACTCGTGATGGGAGTAAAAAGCCCCGTCTTTCTCCCTCGAAGCAGCAGGTGGTTTCTAACTGCTAACCTTGCAGGTAGCAGCCCAAAGTGAAACTGCACCACCCCCAGGGCCCCTTCAGCATTCACCATCGAAAATGCAATTTCCTACTGGCCATTCTGTAGTTCTGTCCTTTGAAAAGCTGCTTGAAGCATTGGCTTTGGGGTGAGTTATTTTTAACTGGTTGTACATTAAAATCATCAGGGTCGCTGTGTCCAGAATCTCTGGGCTGAGGCTGTGGGCTCCTCGTGAGACTGATGAAGAGTTTTAAAAAATGTTTTAATTGATTTGTGGAGAAAATTCCCTTAGGTAATTCCAATGGTGACAACGATAAGGGTTAGCTACAGGAGGGCGTCA
This sequence comes from Echinops telfairi, assembly GCF_000313985.2. Taxonomy (NCBI): domain Eukaryota; kingdom Metazoa; phylum Chordata; class Mammalia; order Afrosoricida; family Tenrecidae; genus Echinops; species Echinops telfairi. The sequence goes on along the minus strand of NW_022111367.1, from coordinate 7,689,373 downwards.
GACCTATCTTCTTAGGGCCAGGTTTATGTTGTTGTTTTAGGGACAATGTATCATTCTTAGGTCACATTGTTATTACCTCAAAGAAGACAGTTTTATAAATTAATATTGGGTGGGTTCATTTGTTTGTTTATTTCCTGGGTATTTTTCTTTTTGTCAGCCATGGGATGTCTATTCTGTTTCCAGAGTTGGTGGACAGCATTGTTTCATCACTCAAAGTTATTAAGGGTTTGGGAATGACGTACTAAAATAACCATTTTTGATGGCTAGATTGACAGTAAAATAAGATAAATTGCCTAGAGGCTTGCTCATCAGGGTAAGGCCTGATCTCCAGTTAATTTTAAACACTCACAGTGGTATGTTTTAATTGGAAGGATTATATAGATTATATGTGTCTGTTTAATAATTATTAAATAATAGATATTCTAACACAAGCTTGAAGATTTGTCAAAATAAGGAACTTAGTTTTTGACAAGCCAAAGTATAAAATTAAGGCTATTTCAGACTAGAAATGAAACAAGTTCTCATTAATGATGACATAAATTGCTCAAATATTAGATCACAGTCCAGCCTTATTTTGACATTGCAAATAGCCAATCAAAGGGAAGGAAACCAATGGGGGGAGTGCGGAGTGGAGATCCAAAGCCCATTAGTAGGTCACTGGAGATCCCCTTGCAGAGGGGTCTCGGGGAGGAGATGAGCCAGTCAGGGTGCGATGTAACAAAGATGAGAAATACAACTTTCCTCTAGTTCCTAAATGTTTCCTCCCCGATCCCACTACCATGACTCGAATTCGATCTTGCAAGTCTGGCTAGACCAGAGGATGTACACTGGTACAGGTAGGAACTGGAAATACAGGGAATCCAGGACGGATGAGCCCTATAGGACCAGTGGTGTGAGTGGCAAAACAGGGAGGGTAGAGGGAGAAGGGGTAGGAAAGAGGGAACCGATTACATGGAACTGTGTGTGACCTCCTCCCTGGGGGACAGACAACCGAAAAGTGGATGAAGGGCAAGAAATGACAAAATCCCCATTTATAAACTATCAAGGGCTCATGCGGGAGTGGGGAGCGGGGAGGGAGGGGAAAAATGAGGACCTAATGTCGGGGGTTTAAATGGAGAGAAAATGTTTTGAGAAACGATGTACAAATGCGCTTTACACAATTGATGTGTGTATGGATTGGGATAACAGTTGTATGAGCCCCTAATAAAATGTTAAAAAAAAAAGACAATAAACAAAGAGCTCTCCAAGTCTGAGAGAACATCCTGCCAGCATGGCTTGGACGCTGATGTCCTGACGATGGAGGCAGATCTGGTGTCCATTGAAGTGCCAGGACCAGATCTACTGTACTTTAAGCAGACTTGCCATTTTGGAGAGTTTATTATATTTAGAAACTCATTTCCCTTGGAGAGAATCTGTTTGCTTTATAAGACTATTATTTTTCCATAAGGAAATAGCTCAGGTATTGTATAAAGAGAGTCCATAGGTATATAGATTTATCTCTGAAAGATATCGTATACTGGAATATAAAGGACCTTTAGCTTGAGTGGTTTGGGATCCATCATCTCTTATTAGTGATATGACCTTAAGTAAGCACTCAATATTTCTGAACCTCAACTTCTCATCTATAAAATTGAAATAACAATTGGTGTTATATAATATAAATGTTAATATCATGTTAATCATAAGCTTTCTAACATTAAATTATTAGAAATGAGCATACAAAACCCACTGCTTTTGAGTCGATTCAGATACATTAGCAATCCTATAGGATAGAGTAGAACTGTCCCTATGGGCTTTCCCAACTTTCCAAATCTTTACAGAAGCAGAAAGCCTCATCTTTCTCCAGAGGTGTGGTTTGTGGTTTTGAACTTCTGACCAATGTACCACATGTACCACATTATATCATAGTGCTGCTTACTACTCATGAGCTGCTATTGCTTTGGGCAGATTAACTGTATTGCTAGCTCCTGAAATCTTTTCATTCCACATTTGCTTATAGTCCACTATAACCCATCGTGGGGGTGAGGGGGGAATGGAACACTAAGTTTCATGGACCCCTGGTAGTTTTGAGAGTTTTGATGCATATCAGAAGATACCACCAAAGTTTGACCATCACTATTTGTAATACTCCATGAGGCAAGGATTTCTTAGCAAAAGAACAGCAGGATCTCTTTCTGCCACTCTTGGATGCATGGGCTTCCATGTTGATGGGTGTGTTATGGAAGTGGGAGGAGGTTGGAGAAATTGCTGTTAGGAGCCATTTGAGTCAGTTCCGACTCTTCGCAGCCCTCTGTACAGCACAATGAAACACCTCCCAGTCCTGCGCCATCCTCACAATTGCTCTGAGGTGTGAGCCCACTTAGCAGCCCCTGTGTCAGTCCATCTGGTCAAGGGTCTTCCTCGGTCTTGAAAGAAGTGCAGCCAGAGTGCTCCTTAGAAGCAAGGCTGATGAGACTTCGTCTCACATCTTTTGGACATGTTACCAGGATAGACCAGTCCCTGGAAAAGGACAGCATGCTTAGAGATATTAGGTCTATAAAATCTCTGTGAAAGGTTCTTTCAGTTGGGATAGAATTCAGTCTTCTCTGTCGGTCCTGGATTAGTAGGTGGTGAATACAAACAAATTAAGATTCCTCCAAATGAGAAATCTGCAATTAAAAAAATTACCCAAGGACTCAAAACTATCCTAAGTACTAGCCCTGGTGGTTGTAAGCACTTTTCTAGATTACAATTTAGTTTACTCTTGTGGTCATTGTGAAGTGCCATCAAGCCAGTGCTGACACACAGCGACCCTTTGCACAACAGAAGGAAACACTGCACAGTCCGGCTCCATCCCTGCAGGGCTGGGGATGAGCCCAGCTTGCAGCCACGGCACCAGTCCACCTTCTTGAGGGCCTTCCTCGTCTTTGCTGCCCTTCCACTGACCAAACATGATGTCCTCCAGGGACCGGTCTCTACTGACAACATGTCCAAAGTACATAACACAAAGTCTTATAACTTATTATGAGGTTAAAAAAATGAGTTGATGCCACCTCTTAAAGACCCTATAGGACAGAGTGGAACTGCTCCCATGGGTTTCTGAGACTGTATCTCACTAGGAATAAAAGCCTCCTCTCTCTCCCTCAGAGGAGCTGATGGTTTCAAACTACTGACCTTGCAGTTAGCATCCCAGTGGGTAACCTCTCCACCACCAGGACTCCTGGAGGTTAATTTAGCTAGTGTAAATGAAAGTATTTGAGTTACTTCTCTAACTGTGCACAAATGTTAGATGGGGATGTTATTTACAGGTATTTGTGTTAATAGTTGATAAAGAAAAAGAATCGTGGCTGTTTCCTCATTCGTACAAATAGGGACAATACTTTCTCACAGGGAGGTTGTAAAGTTGTTACTGGGTGCTGTCCGGTGGGTCCAGGCACAAAACGGTGCTGTGTGTGACAGAACAAAACACTGCCTGGTCCTGGCCATTCTCACACTTTTTGTTATGTTTGAGCCTCGGCGTCCATCTCTTTCATTGAAGGCCTTCTTCTTTGGCTGACTCTATAATTTTCCAAGCATGATGTCTTTTCAGGAAACTGTCCAAAAAATTTTCTGAAAGTAAATATATTGAACTCTTGTTCTTATTTCTTCAGCTGCTTTTTAGTGAAAATTCCAAGCTCCTGCTTGGAATTTATAGTTAAGAGCATCCCAGCCAGGGGTAAGTTGTCTGTTGACATGATGTCTCCGGACTCTGCACACAGTAGGGCCTCAGCAGGTTGTAGAATTTAACACGTGCAGGGAAAATTTGATTCTGTTATGTGATTTTGCTCTGTCAGTTTCCTGTGTGAAACTCACTGACTGCGGATGGTTGGACTCCTTTTGGGGAGGCAGTAGAATCTGGAGGCTAGCAGAGCCAGCCACTATGAATTCAAATAATGCATCACAAATTACACTCTATGTGGTCTTGCCCAAATTCATTAACCTTTCTCAACCCAGTTTCTCCTTTATGAAGTGGAGATAAAATAAATACCTTAGAGTCTAACCAGGGGTCCTCAAACTTTTTAAACAGGGGGCCAGTTCACTGTCCCTCAGACCCGTTGGAGGGCCGGACTATAGTTTAAAAAAAACTATGAACAAATTCCTATGCACACTGCACATGTCTTATTTTGAAGTAAAACAACGAACCGGGCAAAAACACCCGGCGGGCCGGATAAATGTCCTCAGCGGGCCGTATGTGGCCCGCAGGCGGTAGTTTGAGGAATCCTGCTTAGACCATAGATGAAAACACTTGACATAGTGCCTGGCCCAGAGTAAATATTCAGTAAATGTTAGCAGTCATTACTGATGCACATTGAAACCTTCAGAATTTGCTAAATGGAATAATGGAATAATTTGATAAATGGAATTCCATTTATCTATTATATTACTATATTTGTAAATGTCTATTATATTAGTAGTTATAACAGTGACTAACAACTGAAAAAAAAAGAAGTTGAATTGGTGATCACAGAGCATTTTAAGGATATTCTGAGCTTTAAATACTACACTTATGCTATTCAATATGGTAACCTCTCTCCAGTAAGGCTATTGACCATTTGAAATATGTCCAGTTTGAAATGATATGTACTATAAGTATAAAATATACACTTAATGTCCCTAGGTATCAAAGACTTATTAAAAAGGAATGTAAAATAATTTATATACTCACACATAGAAATGATAACAATGGGTTAAAAAATACATTGTGACAATTATCAAATATATCAATGATTAATGCCCTGTTTCTCCTTAATTAAAAATATATGACTAATAGATACTTCAAAATTGTATGTGATTTGTGGCTCACATTATATTTCTATTGGTCATTCTTTTCTCAAGAATAAATAAATCAACTAACTACACTTAGGTGTCCTAAGTCTTTTGTTCATATAGATTTAAGAAATATTTCACTAAGTGAAATCAGTTACCTTACAGTATTTTGTTGCTTCAAGTTTTCCAACTCGACTTTCAGGAATTTGGAGACATGGTACAATACTCTGTGAGCAATGCTCCTTGCTTAGGAATTTGTCTTCCCTGCTGTGTGACATAAACAGATTTGTTAATGTTTGGAAGAGAATTAAGATTCTAGATTTTATTCTACATAGCAAATAAACCTGGTGGAGTTGCAGCAAGGAAGAATACGCTTTTTAAAATGTTGATTATGTTTATTTAAATGTGGTTATCAGATTTTAAAAACATCATTTACTAAATTTTAGCCCCCCAATGTGCTTGACATGATGATTTCATTTTTAGCCCAAATATTTAGCCTTTGAACAAAAATAGCTTGAAAGTAAAAGGATGTAAAAAGGAATACTAGGCAAACAATATCCAAAAGAGAGTAGGATTAGCTATATTAATACCAGGAAAATATTTTAAGACAAAAAATGGTTACTGGATACAGAAGGATATGGTCATCTGATAAACGAGTTGATTCATCAGAATGATTTAACAATTATAAAGCTATACACCTAGAATAGAGCCTGCAGACACATGAAGCAAAACTGGCAGAAATGAATTGTAAAATAGTTAATTCGACAAAATAGTTGAGGACTTCAATATTCCAATTTCAATAATGGGTAGAACTACTCAGTAAATCAATGCTAGAATATTTGAAAACTATAAACCAATCAACCCCTAACAGACATCATCTGAAGAACGCTTCATCCAACAACAGAATACACACCGGAATGTTTTCCAGGATAGACCACATATTAAGGTGTAAAACAAGCATCAGTAAACTTAGAGAGAGAAAGGAAATTATATAAACTATGTTTTCAAAATAATAGCATGAGGTAAGAAATCAATAACAGAAAGAGATTTGAGAAATTCACAAATACCTGAAAATTGAACAACACACTCCTAAATAACAAGTGTACCAAAGCAGAAATCATAAGAGCAATTAGAAAATACTTTGAGATGAACAGAAGCATAAAATATTCACACGACTATGGGATGTAGTTAACACTATGTTTATGGGACAAATCATTTTGACACGTTTCATTTTTCCTCAGCAAGAATTACAAAAACCATCTACATTTGCCTCCTACCATTTATGCTGACTGTTCTCAATTTAACAAGACAGATATATATCCAAATTAATTTTCTTCTAAGCCTTCTCGAAGTTCTCTGTGTTGTATACCTATCTCTCTGGATATGCATCACTTTCACATGAATGTAAATTGAGTATTAATTCCAGTAAATTGGTTTCATTCATGAAAGCATTACTTCAGTAATAAATATAAATGTAATCAAAAATTTCTTAGAAAGTAAACATCAAATGTAAAAACAATGTAGCAGAGATTGTCATACTAACCTACCCACACAACCCTTATGATACATTAAACCCAATATCTCAAATGTTGTATAATGTTAAATACTATAAATTTTATATGTAGTATCACAGTTTCATTTATAAGTTAATAGTGTGTAATTATATTGTTTTTAAATAAAATAAGGTTTTTTAAAGAAAATATGTGGTTTTGCTCACATGTCTATTTGACATTTGTCAGTAGATATAGGTACACGAAGGGGTATAAAAAAAACACCAGTATGAGCCCCTAATAAAATGATTAAAAAACAAAAAACAAAAACGAAAAAAAGCTCCGCTGGGCAGAGCTTTTGTAGCATGCATTTTCCCCACCAGGGGAGCATCTAGCAACTTGCCCTGAGTTTGTGCCTCCAGTGGTGTCTCCTGGGAAGGTTCTCTTTGGTTACAGTGAACTTTTTTATAAAAGCGGTTTTGCTGGAACCTTATTTTTTGTGATGGCAGATATAAGAGAACAGGTTGAGGCTGTGAAAGTTTGTTTCCTGTTCAGGAAAAATGCCGCAGAAACTGTTGTGATGTTGAACACAGCTTACAAGGACAGCGCTAAAAGAGAAAAAACTCAAGTGTACAAGTGGTTTTCTCGTTTCAAAAAAGATGAAATGTTCATTGATGACAAACGTCATTCTGGATGTAATCAACTTCCCAAATAGATGAAAATGTCGATTCATAGTGCATTTGGAGTTCATTCCACCAGGTCAGACTGTTAATCAAGATTTCTATTTAGAGGTTCTAAAAAGATTGCATAACAGTGTGTGACAAAAAAGGTCTGATTTGTGGCAGATGGGGGACTGGTTTTGCCACCACAACAATGCACCTGCTCATGCAGCCATCTCGATGTGTCAGTTTTTGGCAAAAACCAGCATGCCTCTCTTGTCCCGTGCACCTTAATCACCTAACCTTGCTCCATGCGACTTTTTGTTTTCACAAATGCAAAGGGAAATAAAAGGGCAGGGATTTGACCACATAGAAGAGGTGAAGAAAAATTGAGGGAGATGCTGTCAGCCATCCAAACAGATGATTTGAAAAATGTTTTCAAAAATGGAACCACAGATTTGACAAATGTATTAAGTATAATGGAGAGTACTTTGAAGGTGATAAGATTGTTTTGTAAAAAAATTTTTTTAAAATACATAGCTTTGAAAAAAGTCCATTTCAAAAAAAAGGAAAAAGTAAAAAGTCCATTTTGGGGGGGTTACCCCCTTGTATCATAAAACAAACAAAAAGTATTGAAACTGACTAAAGAAGTACAAAATCTGAATATATTATACAGCAAGTAAATAGATTGAATAATAAGGGGAAAAACTTATTAAAAAGAAAAGTACTCTGGTAATACCCCCCCCCAATTTTTTTTAATTAACAGTAATTCTTTATAAATTTCTCCCAAATATAGTAGCACAAGAAACACTTCCCAACTTACTGCATAAGGCCAAACAAATATCAAAGATATTATAAGAAAAAACAACTCTAGACCAATATCTTTAGATATGAAAATCCTCAAAATAGTTTAGCAAACTGTATCCAGAAACATATAAAAAGCATTATATATATCCTAAGTAAAATTTATTCGAGAAATGTAAGGCTAGTTTAACATATGAAAAAAAAAATGATGTTCACTAGGTTATACAAAGGACTAAAGAATGAAAACCAGACAACTATCTCAGCATTTGATAGTATACAATAGCCTTTTTAAAAATAAAAACACTCAACAAACTAGAAGTAGCTGACTACTTCCTCAAACTGGTAAGAGCTGTCTTTAAAAAACTGAGACCTAACATCACATTTAATGGTGAAAAATGGGGTTTTTCACCCAAGATCAAGAACAGAAGGAAAATTAGAACAAACTCAATTTTCTTTTTTTTATTTTTTATGTTTCAATACATAACTTTGTTTTTTTTTTTAACTCTTTTTTTTTTCTTTTAAAAAAATCATTTTATTGGGGGCTCATACAACTGTTATCCCAATCCATACACACATCAATTGTGTAAAGCGCATTTGTACATCGTTTCTCAAAAC
>NW_022111367.1:7647152-7680507 GCF_000313985.2 Echinops telfairi | reverse complement strand
CAGACTAGAGTCAAGCTCAACAGGGTCTTCTTTCCCCGCTGATTCCTCCAAGCCCGTTCCCTTGGCTGTGGTTTCGCTGGATAGTAGGTAGGGACAGTGGGAATCTCGTTCATCCATTCATGCGCGTCACTAATTAGATGACGAGGCATTTGGCTACCTTAAGAGAGTCATAGTTACTCCCGCCGTTTACCCGCGCTTCATTGAATTTCTTCACTTTGACATTCAGAGCACTGGGCAGAAATCACATCGCGTCAACACCCGCCGCGGGCCTTCGCGACAAACTCAATTTTCTTAAAACACCCTCCTGGACCAAAAGAAACTAGAGGAATCCCAAGACTATTACTATAAGATAACCCTTGAACATGGAATTGGAGCTAGCGCTGTAGTCACCCTTCAGACAAGTAATAAATTCACTTACAAAATAAACACTGTCACCCAGAACAGTTTGAGACCAAGGAGTTGACATTGACTTTAAAAGCAGCAGCGAGAAGAACGCTGCAGAAAGGAAGTTAAATCAACAGAAACGGGACAGACAGAACGGATAAAATCCCTCTGATATGTTATAAAAATGGTCAGCAATGGTATGGGAAAATTTGTATAAAAATTGTTAAAAGAGAACCTAGTTTGCTATATAAACTTTCACTTAAAAAACAAGAAAATATTATTACTAAACAAACAAAAAATAAGACATAATGACCATACTCATCATTTCTATTTATTCGAGTTTCCATCTCTGTTCACAGAGACATGGCCTTCTATTGAGAAAAGCCTGTGGAATCCACTGAAATGAAGTTAGAACTAATAAATGCATCAACAAGGTGCAAGATAAAGATCAATATAAAAAACTAATTGTAAAAAAAACCTATTTATATTTTTGTGCACTAGCAAAAAGACCTAAAAATATTTAGGAAAAATTATTCACAATGGCATCAAAAGTAATAAAATACATAGGAAAAACAGGCAAAAGAAGTGTAAGTTTTTACACAAAAAATTACAAAACTTCATTGCAAGAAAAAAAACCTACTATATATCCAAAGACATTCCGTGTACCTGAATTAGCAGACTTTATAAAGAGATATATGTGTGTGTTTCAAAACCATTTTATTCGGAGCTAATACAGCTAACACATTCCATAGTTCAATCACACCAAGCAGTTATTGTACAATTGCTACCACAGTTTCAAAACATTTTCTTCCTTCTTGACCTCCTTGATATCAGCTCCCCTTTCCACCCCCTCTCCCTCTGTATCCCCAGAAACCCTGATTCTACTTGTTGTCTCCATAGGGTCATCCATCCTGGGTCTCATAGACTGAAAAACAGAAAAATACATAAAGAAAATGCAAGAGGGCTACCCCCAATGACAAAATACATCACAGATAATCCCCAATATGAAAACACACACCCACACACAATGTTGAAAACCAGATCAGGCCCACCATGTACCAGAGGGGGATCAAATGACAAGGCTTTAACCATCCACTATGCCACTAGGTCTTCTCATTAGTCAATAGGGAAATGCAAATCAAAACCACAATGTGATACCACTTTGAACCATCTCTGATGGCTATATTTAAAAAGGAAAATAATATTGTTGAGCATGTGGATAAACTGGAATCTTCATCTATTGCTGGTGGGAATGTCAAATGTCACACACAATTTTGAAAACAGAAGCTCCTTCACAAGTTAATCACAGAGTTAGCATATGACACAGTCATTCCATTCCTAGGAATTCCATACCCAGTAGAAATGAACACGTATGTTTCCACAAAACCCTGGGTAGGAATGTTCATGGCGGCGTGATTTATAGTAGCCAGAAGTTGGAAATAAGACAAGTTGGACTAACAAAGTGCGGTGTGCTCATATGAGGGGATATTGCTCGGCAATAAAAAGAAATGAAGAACTGCTGTAGACTTCAACATAGATGAATCCTGAAAACATGGTAAGGGGAAGAACCCAGACACCAAAGGTCCCACATTGCTTGACTTGATTTATGTGGAATCCATGGAAACAGAAAGTTAGTTAGTAGTTTTCAGGACCTTAAAGCAGAACTAATGAAGAATGATTGCTAATGAGTACGAAGTTTCTTTGGGGGGGTGGGGGAGGGTGAGGAAAATGTTCTGGAACTCGATAGTAGTGATGGAAGCGAAATCTTGTGACTATATTAAATTACTGAATTGTACACTTTAAAAGTGTGAGTGTTTGTATATGAATTATTTGTCAATAGACGCTGCTAAAATATTTTTCCTTTACTATTAGAAAAAACTTGTATTCAGTGTTCAATTAGTGAAAAGTTGTTTTATTTTTCACAGCATTTATAACTGTGTTCAGAATACCTGGATACTACCAATAGCCTTCACACTTTCTAAGCCTTTCCACACCCATAATTTTTGAGGTAGGGGAAGGGAGGCAAACATTGTACACATTTATTTGCTATCTATAACAAATATGTTACAGCTTGGGCATGATGATACACATTTTTACCTCATGCATTATGACATACATGGTCACATACTGTGACATCTATCCACACCTCAGATTTGCAGCAATTGGCAGTATAGATTTAGTGGTCTTTAATTACGGAGGAAGAACAAAAAGACCTTTATAATAACGCATGCTCTTCAATTCTGTCACTGTCTGTGTAATACAAGGAGCCCTGATGGCATAATGATTAAATGCTCCACTGCCTAACAGATAATATGAAGCAATGTTATGATACTATAGAGATGGTCACTATGGGTTGGAATAAGGAGCCTAGGGGTGCAGTGTGTTAAGGGCTGGGCTGCTAACAGAGAAATGGCTCTGCAGGAGAAAGATGAGACTGTTTGGTTCTGTAAAGATTTACAATAGGCCGGGTCCCACCACGAGACACGCACTACGGCCCTCACTGGCCCATAGTGCTACAGGGGACAACCCTGGAGATACAGTGCGGGACTTGCGCCTGATGTGACCCCACCACACTGAGGTGAAACACTAAGGGTGTGCAGCAGAACAGCAAGGGGAGCAGAGCAAGGAAGTCCCCAGGGAATAGACTTTGGGGTCAGGGCATGACACCTCATCAGGCTCGACAGGAAAACACTCCTAAAGGTCAACAAACAGACCTTGAACTATTTACAGACTTTCTTTTTTGTCATTGATTTTTTGTTGTTTTTTTTGTTGTTTTGTTTTGCTATGTCTTGTTTTTGTGTGCATGTTATTATCTCTGCAGATCTATTTAGATAAGATAGGCGGGATAAACAATCTGGAGGAGAAAACAATGGGACTGGCCATTCTGGGGGGACATTGGAGACGAGGAGGCCAGGAAAGGAAGTGGGTGTTAACAAACTCAGGGACAAGGGAACCACAAGTGATCCAAAAATCAGTGGCGAGGAGGGTATAAAAGGCCTGGTACGGCTTGATCAAGGGCAATGTAACCAAGAGGAATGACTGAAACCCAAATGAAGGCTGAACATGACAGTGGGACAAAAGGAAAGCAAAAGGAAATAGAGGAAAGAACTAGGAGGCACAGGGCATTTACAGAGGTCTAAATACAGGTATGTACATATGTAAATATATTTATATATAAAGATGGGGAAATATATCTATGTGCATATATTTATAGGTTTAGTATTAAGGTAGCAGATGTATATTGGATCTCTACTCAAGTACTCCCTCAATGGAAAAACACTTTGTTTTATTAAACTGGCATTCCACGATGCTCACCTTCCCGACATGATCACTGAAGACAAAAAGGGTGCATAAGCAAATGTGGTGAAGAAAGCTGATGGTGCCCAGCTATCAAAAGAGATAGAGTCTGGGGGCTTAAAGGCTTAAAGATAAACAAGGGGTCACCTAGCTGAGAAGCAACAAAGCCCATACGGAAGAAGCACACTAGTCTGTGTGATGATGAGGTGTCAATAGGATCAGGTATCAGGCATCAAAGAATAAAAAAAATCATATCATTGTGAATGGGTGGGGAGTGGGGAGTAGAGACCCAAAGCCCATCTGTAAGCAACTGGACATCCCCTTACAGAGGGTTGTGGTGAGGAGATGAGCTATAAGGGTCAGTATAGCGCCAATGAAACATACAACTTTCCTCTAGTTCTTTAATGTTTCCTCCCCTCCACTATCATGATCCCAACTCTACCTTACAAATCGGGCTAGACCAGAGGATGTGCATTGGTACAGATCAGGCAGATAAACCCCTCAGGACCAGTGGTGAGAGTGGCGATACTGAGAGGGGAAGGGGAAGATAGGGGGAAAAGGGGGAACTGATCTCAATGATCTACATATAACCCCCTCCCTTGGGAATGGACAACAGAAAAGTGGGTGAAGGGAGACACCTGTCAGTGTAAGACATGAAAAGAAAATAATAATTTATAAATTATCTAGGATTTGTAAGGGAGGGAGTATGGGGGAGGGAGGGGAAAAATGAGGAGCTGATACCAAGGGTATAAGTAGATGCAAATGTTTTGAGAATGATGATGGAAACAAATGTACAAATATACTTGACACAATGGGTGTGTGCATGGATTGTGATAAGAGTTGTATGAGCCCCCAGTAAAATGATTTAAAAAAAAAGATTTCCAGTCTTAGAGACCCTATGGAATAGTTCTTCCTTGTGTGATAGTCACTGAATTAGAATCGACTATGGCACTGGCTTTATGATTTGGAATTGATTTTCTATCAAACAACACTAAAAATGTATAATTTAGCTTTGTGCAACATTTTACGGTTAGTTTTTATGTAATAAAATTTTCATCCATCTATTTAACAAATGTTTAATTTATTGAGCATTTGATCATTTATTTGATTTGTTGTAGGTCATATGAAGCTGTGGAAATTCAGTGGTGAGCAAGCAGACATGGTTCACACCTTCACGATGTTTATGATTTTTTGATGGATGTCAACTAGTAAGCTAAATACATCAGATTTCATACAGTTATAAGAAAAAAGAAAGAATAGCAGTATTGAGAGTGACTGTGGTGTGGGTGGGCTGCTACTGTAGGCACACAATCTTTTGAGGAGAGGTGACATTTGAGCTGAAGCTTGAAAAATTGGATGAAATTTCTCCATGCAGATAAAAACAGCAAGTTAGAAAGTCTTAAGGCAAAAATAAGTCTAGTAGTTCCAGGAAGCAAAGAGAGAATACAGCTAGAGGAGAGGAAAGAATGAAGGGATGGCCTGGGAGGTAAGCATGGGTGAGATAACACATGATAATTTACTAGTGTGGCATTCTAAGTTGATTGGAAAGCGATTGGAGGTAGAAAGAAGGTGGGTTAGTCTCAGTAAACTAGGGAAGCAAATCCACAGAAACTCATATATGTTGTATATGAGAGAGTTTTAGATATAAAGGGTAAGTGTACGTTCAGAAAGCATCCCAGTCCCGTCCAGTCCAAGCTCATAAGTCCGACTTATCCCATATGTCCGACACTGATCTACAAAGTCCTCCTCAAACTCACAACACACACACACACACACACACAATGATGCTGAACACAGGAGGAAAGCCGAATCAGTGAGCGTGTAAGCATCTCAGCGCTGGCAGGGATCTCCATGCAGCTTCTCTAGCACCCAGGGCTTCATCAGTGTAGGTCTATGTGGCTTTTCCCCAGGGATGTCTTGAAGGAAGTGAGCCTTGCCAGCTGAAGCAGGGAAGTGGCTAAGGCAGCTACACCCTGATCCAACCATCAGAAAGCAAGAGACCTGAGAACTAGAAAGGTGAGGCTCACCGAGCCATTTATCTCTCCGCCCTTCAATTGACCCCACGTGTTTATTGGCCAGGTTGGCACAACAAACGTTAACTATCTTAGAATGCATTGGATATGACCTGATAAGCAGTTTGGGAAAAATAGTTGTATAGAAAATGGCAAAATATTGAGCAATGCCAGAAATATCAAAGGAAGATAGATGGGATGCACAGTCATCATACCCAAAGGAATCGGTTGATGTTTAGCCATTTCAGAGGTAGCGTGTGATCACGAACCAGTGATACTGCAACAAGAAATCCAGCTTGTCCGGAAGACACTGACTGAAAACAAGGCTCCAGGAATTGATAGGACACCAATGGAAATGTTTCAAGATGTGGATTCCACTCTGGAAGTAGTAACTACCTACCTGGCCAATCAATGGGAAGAAATCCATCTTTGTTCACATTCCAAAGGAAAGCGATCCAATAGAATGGAGAAATGATCAAACAATATCAATAATGTCACACGCAAGTGAAACTTTGTCTAAGATAATTAAGAAATGATCACAGCAGTACATCGACAAGGAGCCTCCAGAAATGTAGTCCAGATTCAGAAGAGGATGCGGAATGAGACATGCCATTGCTGATGTCAGATGGATTTTGGCTAAGAGCAGACAATACTAGAAAGGTGTTAACTTGTTATAACAAATTTTGGATAACATTGCAAAGAATGGGAATTGTAGAACACTTCATTGTGCTCACGCTGAACCTGTATCAAGAACAAGGACCTAAGACATGGTTTAACATCAGTTCGGATTGTGTCCTTTCACCACATATTGTATGAAGAAGAATGTGGCAGCAGGATTGGAGGAGGCTCACGAACAACCTGCCATAGACAGATGACCTTGTTTGCCGAAAGTCAAGAGGACTCAATGACGCACTTCCTGATGGTCACTAAAGACTGTGATGTTCAGTATGGATGACACCTTGACCTAAAGAGCACAAAGATCCTAACACCGAAATAAGCAACATCATGATAAAGGGAGACAAAATTAGAGCTGTTAAAGATTTCATTTTACTTGGATGCATAATCAATGTCCATGGAAGCTGTGGTTAAGAAATCAAACGACTTATCGCATTGGGCAAATGGGCTGCAAAAGATTTCTTTTTTAAAGTGTTCAACAACTAACTGTCCTGTTGAGGACTAAGCTATGGTATTTTCAGTCACCCCATAGGCATGTAAGACATGGACAATGCATAAGGAAGACAGGAGAAGAACTGATGCATTTGAATTACGGTGTTGGTGAAGAGTATCGGCCATACCACGAGTTTCCAGAAGGACTAGTAAGTCTGGTTTGGAAGAAGTGTAGCCAGAATGTTCCTCAGAAATGAGCATCAGAAGATGCTGTCTCACATATGTAGGATAGGTGACACTTGGACTCATATACTTTAGACCAGATCTAGGAGCGACCAGTTTCTTCTGGGAAGACCACCATGCTTGGTAAAGTAGAGGGTGAGAGCAAAAAGGAAGACCCTCAACAAGAGAGATGGAAACTGTGGCCGCAACAAGGACCTCTAGCATCACACTGACTGGGGGGTGCCGCTCGCGTTGGAGCCCGCTTGACTGCACCTCACTACAAGAAGAACATACAAAAACCAGACTGTCGGAGTGGAAGGAGAGGCCGAGGAGGAGGACTGTTAGGAGATCTCTGCAGGGCTCCAGAACAGAGGCACTGATGGCTTGGACTAAAGGGTAACCATCACCAGTGTCAACAAAAGGAGTCAGATTGAGATACTTCTGTGGGAAGTAGTGCTGGGTGGAGAGTGCCGACATGGATCGGAGGAGGGCCCTCTTTAAGAAAAAGGCATTTAAAAAACCGAATATGAAATGAGGTACAGGGACTTGCAGGAGTCACGGGCAAATGAGAGGCCCAAAGCATAAGTTTCAGGGTAAATCCTCTGATGGGGAATGAGATAAAAAGGAATCAAAAATGCCTCGGCTTGGAGTCTGAGCCACTGACGAAGTCAATAGGAGAAGATGGAATTTGGGGTTAAGGTTGAGAGAGTAGGAAATAAGGATTTGAGCTTGTTCGCATACATTTGAGGTGCCAAGTAAGCAGCGGAAATTGCACTTGGGAAGAGGGTGAGGCTGGGAATGTACATGAACTCTTTACGTTGGTAGCATTTCAGGTTATGTCAATGAACGAGGTCACCTGGAGAAGAGTGTAAAGGACAAATGCTGACACCTCCCCACATTTATAAGAAGAGGAAACGGGTGGTGGTACACTTAACAATACCATTTATCAGGACCCTTGGCTCCACGTGTGTCAGGGCAGAGCCGCATTCTAGCTCTGAGTAGCCTGGAAACAGATCATGTGGCTGTTCCTCTGAGGCACCCCTGCATGGACTTGAACTCCAACTTTTTGGCCAGCAGTTGTGTGTGATAACCATTTGAACTACCAGGGATTCTCACTTAACTTTACAAAACAAAACATAAAATGACCCAAAGTCACTGCCATTGAATGATTCTGACTCATAACATCCCTGAAGACAGAGCAGACCTGCTTTGTAAGGGTTCTAAAATGAAATCTGTAAGCAAAGGTCAGCGTCTTCCTCCAGATCAGCTGGTGAGTTACAACTGCAGCAAGTTAAACAGACACCCTTCTGTTTAACATGCGTCATCTTAAACACTATTTGCCTTTTGATCTCTGGTTTCAATAAAAACAAACCAACAAACAAGCAAAAAACACCCAGGCATCCAGTACATAATGGAAGTCTAAGGTTAGTTAAAACAAGTAGACATGAATGCTGGAGAAACGTCAATTTCACAAACTCTCCCTTGTTTGAGGGGTTTTTCTTAATTTCCCTTTTTCTTTTCTGGGAGCGGTAGGATGCTTGGTATGAAGGAAATGACCTTTCTCTCAATTTTCTTCAACCATTTAAGTTTACTGCCGGCTAGACAACATGTTCACCTTTCACTTGGAAACATTTCCTTAACAATACAGCTTCAAAATAACCATTTAAAGGAATTAACTAATATTAAGTTGTAAAACACTACCCTCCCACAATTTGAATCTACGTATTGATCTAATTAGTTTGTTTTATGCTTACAGTTTTGATTAATCAGATACAATAGTGCCTACCCTTTAAACAAATCAAGAGTGGGAAAACTAAGAAAGTCCTACCTGCCATGCAAATATTTGTAATAATATAGTATTTGCAACTGTTATAAAGTGTTTATGTTACATGGATTCAGTTGTACCACAGGCCATACTTTTTGTCTCAAATCATAATTATACCTAGATAATTTTGATAGAATAAAACTTGCTTAAAATAAGAGTATTGGTACTTCTACCTAAACACTGTTATTGTAAAGGGATCTCATGATATTATTATTTAGTCTGGCTAGGCTCAATTTGCTTTGATTCTTTTTCAACCAGGGACTCTGCTCATATGAATTAACTATTAACAGTAATGAGATGGAGACTACTGGGGAAATTTTTTCTGAGGAAAGAAAAGGACTATTCTAATTAAAAAAACTAGCAGACATTTAAAAAAAACTAGCAGATGAGAGAAAACACTTAAGCTGTTAACTGTAGAAGCATTACAGGAAAGTCTACATTATTTTCTTCAGTTCCATATGGTGATAGGTCACAAAGCATATCAGTCAAGTTCAGGAGATAGGGTGGAGTCCATAGTGTGCTAACAATGAATCAACTGAGCAACTAACCAAGAGGTGGGCCGTTCACCACTCAGTTCACCTTTGAGGAAAATCCAGTGGTCTTGCTTCTAAAAACCAGTGGCTGAAAGCCCTGTGAAGCACAGTCTACCTGACAGACAGACATGGAACAAACTCAACCACCACTGATTTTACTTAAAGGAGATAGGAAGTAAAAGGGGTTTTAATACAGTTATCTGAAGAGGTGACATTTTAGCATCCAAGAATCTACTGCTTTGTGAAAATTAACTTTATGGGAAAGCATTTATCTCAAAGATTAGTACAAAAACATTCAACCAGTTTTTCAGGAAAAGTTTGTAGTATTTTGTTAAATCCTTCATAGCTTTTTAAAAACACTGATTTATTTTCCCCTTTATGAGGTTGGTGTGATGGGACAAGAACTAGACTTGAGATTGCTTTCCTCAAGTTGAAATTACCGAGGATCGGTGGGATTTGAGGTCTTATTACCTCGTGCTTTTCAGAAGTTTCCTTTTTGCCCTTTTTTCTTCCATTATCCCTGTCATTCAACTGCCCTGCCAACAGATAACGACACCTCGCTCTACTTGTTCAAAGCATCTGGTTACTGCTGTGTGCTTTGTAAGACAGAGAACCAGGGCCATTCGGGATACAGCAGAAATAGGTACAGAGTAGAGAGCTCAGTATATTTCTTGTAGAGTAAAATGCATGAGCATTATGACAATTACTCGATTGCATAGGTATTTTACACTTGGGGGTTTAGAAGAGCATCCTAACACAATGTCCCACATACCACTGTCTTATCTTGATAAAACTTAGTTTTATCAAGAAATATATATCTATATAAGGGGGTTTCAAAAACATCAAGAAAAAATTTCATTATTTTTCTTTTTTTTTCAAATTTCATTATTTTTCAATGATATTTTCCCACACATTTTTGAAGCCCCCTTACATATGTGCACTTGTGTGTAATCATGCCAAACCTGCTGCTGCTGAGTCTATTCTGACTCGTGGGGGACCCATGTGTTATAGCCTAGAACTGAGCTCCATAGGGTTTTCTTGACTGCAACCTTTACATCAGCCAACCACCCGTCTTCTCTTCCCAGGAGCCACTGGGGTGGATTCAAACTGTCAACCTTTAGGCTAGCAGTGGAGTGCAAATCATTTGTACCACCCATAAGTGTTTCATAAAATATTTAAACCTTTTTTTGGTTACACTTAGCAAAAGAATTATAGAAGCGGTCATTCTATTCACCACTAAGTAATCTTTTCACTAGTGATTTAGTTTTTCCATAGTGAAAATGAATTATGTCTTCCATCATTGATTTAAGACTTGTGATCTCTGAAACGAACTTACATGATCCCTGAGTTTCTGAGCAGACACAGATGCAATGTATAGAGGTCTGAAGTGGGAAGTCTAAAGATTTTAAATAGAACACTTGAAGGCGTGAGAGGCAGACTACTTTTAAGCACGGTATATATATTGGGAGGCAGGGTAGGAAATTCTTGTGGATGAGATTTCAACTAATTGTTGAATAGGAGAAATAATGGAGAAACAAAGTAACTGTAGAGAACATGGTGGGAGCTTTTTGTTGTGAAGGAACGGCCTCTTTTATAATTCATTTGCTAACTAAGTGAAACCAAAAAAGTGTAATTAGCACTGGCCAGAGACAGAACTAAAACATGTCTGTTGATCATAGTACTTACTTGAGTGCTGCAAAGATCCTGATCAGGAAAAACAGCTGGGTCCATACATGGGTCCTGGATGGTTCCTCCCCTCACACCACCCCGCCCCCGACCCACCTAAATAAAATAAAAACTTGCTTCGCACTGTTCAGGGTGGCTACTGAGATCCTGAGAACTAGAGTCTACATTCTCGTAGACAGCTCTGTCTATGATACTGTGTTAAATACAGGCAACAGTCACCAGCTGACGTACGGGGAAAGCAAGTAACACTAACAACCATGAATTCTCAGTCTCGGTTTTGATGTCTGTCTGACAGGCTCTCAGGGTCTCTCCTGCCTTCCCTTCCTCTCAGAAACCACGGTGGCAATTCGGGGAGGGAAACAGACCTCTCTTGGATCTCACAATAAAAGGTTTTCTTTCTGCTCTGTGCTTTGGGAGAGACCAAGCTCTTAAATGTTTTCACCTGAGCTTGAGGTCTGGGGAGTACTTACTGCAGTCAACGCTGTTCTTGGTACTGGGGTTGCTCCGGTCGTGTGGTGTCATTAATGCCACAGCTCTGACCTCATGGGCTAGAGGGTCACCATGGAGATATGAGTCTGCAATTATGACCCGTTGCAGGCAAGCAGTGGCACAATGTTGGCATGTTTCAAGTTGCCTGCCATCCAAGCTTTACAGGTATTGACATGTTAGAGGCTAACCCAGCCACCCTAAATCATGTAAAAGGGAAAGATGGCGGCCTTTGAGAATGCAAAACCCACGCTGATGCTGGCTATTCAGATCGGGTAGAATGTCCCACCAATTTCAGCTTTGAAACGGAGTGTGGTTTATTTATGAATTTGGATTACATTTCACTAAATATTAAAAGGAGAAACTGATGTCTCAAATAGAAAAAGTAAATTTATATGGAAGCAAAAGGACATTCCCTAGGAAATAAATGTATGACCTGTGGCTTTGTCAATATCACATGGTCTAGATGTTCTGCTCCTTGATGACCTAGTTTCCCTATGTTTATGCTCATCGCTCTCTTTATTAATTGTCATATAAAATGAGTTCAAGCCAAACTATGTTGTTGTTGATCCATAGACACAAAAAGACTAATTTCTATCGGTCACTTTTTCTCTTGGTAAAATGGAAGGTGAGGTCTCTCTGCAAATCCTGAAGGTCCTCAGTGCCGTTTCTTGCCTTTTGGTCCACATTTGTAGCAATGATATGTTGTCTGTTCTGACATTTTGGCCTCTTTGGGGGCTTACCAAGCACACTAAACCAGAATTTTTTTTTATTGTTTTATTGGGGGCTCATAAAGCTCTTAGCACAATCCATCCATCCATCCATCCATTGTGTCAAGCACATTCCTTCATATGTTGCCATCATTATTAATTTTTTTTTGGCCATCATTATTTTAAAAACATTTTCTTTCCACTTGAGCCCTTGGTATCAGCTCCTCATTTTTCCCTCCCTCCCCCATCCGCCCTCCGTCATGAACCCTTGATGATTTATAATTTTTTTTTCATGTCTTATACTGACTGGTGTCTCCCTTCACCCACTTTTCTGTTGTCCATCCTCCTGGGAGGGGGTTACATGTAGATCATTGTGATCGGTTCCTCCTTTCTCCCCATACTTTCCCCTTCCCCTCCTGGTATTGCTACTCTCATTATTGGTCCTGAAGGGCTTATCTGTCCTGGAATCTTTGTATTTCCAGTTCTTATCTGCATCAGTGTAGATGTTCTGCCAAAGCAGGTTAGGAATCAGTGAATTATTACAAGGTGATTGTAAAATACACAAAGAACATTTAAAAATAGTGAATCCCAATACTTCCTCTAGCCTCTATGGTATTGGCCAATTGTTTGATTTTCTTGAAGCTGATGGTAAACTTTGGTTGCCCTGTGTAGTTGGGTGACCCATAGGCATTCCTGTCCTACACTAAAGCCTGGGTTTGGGGGGATTTCTACCAATTTCTATACTAGTCGTCACAGCAAGTTTGGAGAATAATTGAGTGGGAAGCATTAGGGAAGATAAAAGTAGCCTAGAAAATCAAATATATAGAGAAGATACATAGTTTACATTATGGCCCTGCTTATCTATTAATCCACTTTATCTAGTCACAGAAAGCTGAGAGAATCTTGGGTAATCTGAAAACTCTTTGGCTTGGTCTCTGTTTTACAATCAAAACCTTTAAACCATCATTTAGATATGTTATCCCTTTTTAGATAAGTTTAAATTCTAATCTTTTAAACTAGTCCATAGACTCTCAAATTTATTTGACCTGCAGCCCTCTTTTCAGGTGAAAAAAATTACTCAATTCCCCGCTGGCAATTGAAACTTTTGTGCTATATACCATAATCCAGGATCAAGTGCAAGCATCTGTTTTTGCAGCCCTGGATTATTCCAGTGCCCCTCAAGGGGTGGTGTTGCCCACTTTGGGAAACACTGATGCCCTGGTGGTGTAGTGGTTAAACATTGCGCTGCCAACTTCAAGGTCTGCTGTTCAAAACCACCAGTGGGAGAAAAATTGGGGCTTTCTACTCCCATAAAGAGTTACAGTCTCGGAAACCAACAGCAGCATCTCTACCCAGTCCTATAGGGTCACGGTAAGTCCAAATCCACTCAATGACCATGAATGAGATCACCTTGACATCCTATTCTTTCATACTATTTAGATGGTGGTATATGTGTTACTGATTAGTAGTTGCTTCTGAGTTGAATTCAATTCCTGGCGACCTCAGAGTCGAACTGTGTCCCATAGGTTTTTTTTCTCCCATCTTCTTCAAAAATGTAATTGTGCTTCAGGTGAACGTTTAAAAAGTAAATTAGCTTTCCATTCAATAGTACATACAGAAATTGGTCTGTGACATGGCTTGCGAACCCCGCAATGTGGCAGCACTCTTCATCGTCCCGTGCTAGGTTTCCCGTTCCCACTGTCCAGTTCCCTGGCTCCTCCCCTACCATCTCATCGTTGTTGCCCTTGGGCCCTTAAGGTTGATTATTTTAAGAAACACATTTTTCCTGGGTGTTTTTATTTATTTTATAGCCAGCCTATTTCTATTACTTGACTGAAAGATGGGCCTTTGGGACTGACTTTAGTTCCAAATAAGAAGATTGTCTTAGGACAGTAGTCTCATGGGTTCCTTTAGTCTGAGTCGTATCATTAAATCTGTTTGTGTGTGTGTATGTGTGTGTGTATTTGAGTTTTGTTCAATGGTTTTACCTACCCTAGCTACCCAACATTTAATTTTGTTCCTGGTCAGAGCAGTCGGGAGTGTTTGCTGGGCACCATATAGTTCTTCAGGTCTCAGGTTAGAGCAGGCTGTGGTTCATGCAGGCCAATTAGTCCCTTGGACTAATTGCTTCCTTGAGTCTTATTTTCCCCATTCCCCTTTGCTCTAGACAGCAAGATAGTTGTATCTTCTATGACTGCGCATGAGCTTTTACAACCTTAGATGCTACTCACCAAACAAAGATATAGAACATTATCTTCATGGCCCTTGTTATGCAGTTGATCTAGGCGTCCTCAGAGACAATGGTCCTTAGACTTAATGCTCAGTGGCTCAGTGTGGTGAGCTGCTTGACTACGTCTCACGAGGTTACCATTACTATGCTCTCTATGTGCCACAGGGCTTCAGAAAGTCATGGAAAATGGAGGTAAGAGAATAGAACTTTTCTATGAACTTTTTGAAGCCATCTCATATGTATAGTTTTACATGAAGCACTTACAATAAACATGTAGACAAATTCACAACCATACCAATACATGCATGTGGGTGTACTTACACGCAATGTCCCACAACTATTAACACACATGTCTATCTTTGCTATTACCGTTGTTGCAGGTTTATATACATTATAGAATTTACGATGACACTTGCCCTTTCTTCTTGCACACCTGTTTGTATGTTTCTTTGTCTTGGTCATGTTGTGCTGACTTACTCATATTGCGTAATGCCTTTCCCTTTGCTCAAACTAACATGTTCCTACTGTTGAGTTGATGATTCTCCCTTCATCCCCCTCCCCTTCCTGGTAACTCTCAAATAATCTGTCTTTCTTGTGCAAATCTGTTTTGGACTTTTAATAAAAGTGATATCCTATAATATATGTCTTTTTATGCTTAACTTGTTTTATTCAACATAACGTCCTTTATATTAACCCGCTATGTTTTGTAGTTTCATCATTAAATATTTCAGCATGTGTATAAACTACAATTTGTTTATCTATTCATTTGTTGATGGACACTTAGGTTGTTTCCAACTTTTTACTATTGTGAATAATAAACATGGGTGTGCATTTATGCTACTGCTCTTATTTCTCCAGTGTACATACCTAGGAGTGGTATGGCTGGATTGTATGGTGCTTATAATGCTAGTTTTTAAAGTAAGCAGCATACTTACTTTTTGTAGTGGTTGTACCATTTTATATTACTACCAGTAGTATATAAGAATTCAGTGTCCATACATCCTTACCACTATTTATTGTTCTCTGTTTGTTTGTTTTTAATCAGTGCCCTGACTGCTAAAACCTTGTAGTTTTGATTAGCATCTGTGGTAGCTATATAATCTGGTGTCAATTTGGGACTAAGAGTGGATTAAGAGTGAAGGGGTGGAGTCTAGCCTGTCAATCAAGATATAGCCAGTGAGGCTTCTGTGTGGGCATGGCCTTCTCCTGAGGACTCTGGGAACTCCTGTATTTCCACCATGAAGGTGGGAGACTCTATCTCTCTCTCTGCTCCCTCCCAGTCAGACATTTCTGAGGAAAAGCCACATGAAGCTACCCTGAGGCAGTTTCAGAGCTGAAGGAACCACATGGAGACCCCTGCCAGCATTGAGATGCTGACAATGCCACTGGATCCACAAGACTTCCAACCCACTGGCCGTGATCTTCCTGCATTTGGCATCATTGAATGTGTTTAGTGACTCTGAAGAGAACTTTATGGATTGGTATTGGACATATAGGCTAATATAGGATTTATGGACTTGATCTAGACTGAGCTGGGATGTTTTCTCAATATTCAATTGCTCTTGTATAAAACCTCTTTCTTATACAAATATGAGTGTTTATGAATTTGTTTTCTGGTCTACCCGGACTAACATAGCATCTGTCTAATGATACTGAAGGGAGTCCTGGTTGCACCATTGTTTGTGCATTCAACTAGTTGGACAATGTCAACAGTTCAAACCCACCAGCTGCTCCACAGGAGAAATATGAGGCTGTTTATAGTCTCAGAAACCCTATATAGGGTCACTATAAGTTGACCCCATGGCAGTGGGTGGTTTAATGGGTAACGGCCATAAGCATCTTTTCATGTGTTTCTTGGCCTCTTTAGTAAAGTGTCTGTTTATGTTCTCAATTAATTTTCTGATGGGATATTTTGCCTTTTCATTCTTTAAAAAGTATTTATTATTTTTAAAATTTTATTGGCTTATAATTCATATCATACAATTAAATACTCCAGTCATATCAAGAACATTTGTACGGTCATCACTACAATCAGCTCTAGAACATTTTCTTCCTTCTTGTACTAGTGTTAGCTCCCTCTTTTCCTTCCTCTCCCCTGCCATAGCCCCATGGAACCATTAATCCAGTTGCTGTCTCTATAGATTTACCTATCCTGAACTTCATATACAGAAAAGCATTAAACAAAACCTAACGCTAACAACAATAGCAAAGTAAAACTTGTGAAACCCTCAATTTTGTCTTTCCATTGTTGAGTTATTAAAGTTTTCATTTTCTGATGTTTGTGCATTATTATGTTTCATAGTTTATGTTTATGCCATAAGTTAGGGTCCTTAGCTCTGGGCCTATATTTTCATCTGTGAACTTTGTACTTTTATGTTTAACATTTAGGTTTTTATCTATTTTGAGTTAGCTTCTGTGTATGGTGTGAGATATGGATCTTGTTTAATTTTTCTACAGTTGTATATCCAGTTTTGTTAGCACTGTTTATTCAAGTAATGATTTCTTCCTCATTTAATAGACCAGTTTTTTTTAAGATAAGCTGTCTATTGATGGATAGATTTATTTCTGAATTCTCAATTCTATTCCATTGGTCTTTGCATCTGCTGTTGTACCAGGAATTGGTGTCAACTCGTCTATGATTGTTTGGTAGAATTCCAATGTAGTTATGTGGATTAGACTTTGTTTTTGTTGGGAATTCTTTTGTTTTGTTTTAAATGACTTCTTTAATTTCTTCTGTATTTATAGGCCTGTTGAAATTTTGTACTCTTGTGTTAGTTTAGGTAGGTAGTATGCTTCTAGTAGTTGTTCCATTTCTTCTATGTTTTCAAAATTTTGGATACTTTTAATGATCCTCTGTTGTGGTTGTTAGGTGCCTTCTAGTAGGCTCTGACTTGTCGTGGTCCTGTGTACAGCAGAACAGAACGCTGCCCAGTGCTTTACTATCCTCAGGAGTACTTTTTGCTCGATCATTGTTGTAGTCACAGTGCCAACCCATTTCATTGTGGGTCTTCCTCTTTCATGAACCCTGTACTTTCCCAAGCATGCCGCCCTTCTTCAGGGACTGCTCTCCTGGCGACATGTCTCAGGAGGGTCTATTGTAATTTCATCTCTCTCTTTTCTTGTTTTGATGATTTGATTCGTGATTTGTCAGTTTTACTGATTCTTAAGAACTAGTCTCTAGTTTGATGAGTCTTTCTATTATTGTGTGGTTATTGTTTTACTATTTATTTCTACTATGATCTTTATTATTTGCTTTGGCTTTTTTTATGTGCATGTTTCTTACTATATATTATTCTCTGAGCAGTGATACTATATGTCCCAAAGGTTTGGCATGTTGTGTCTTCATTCTAGTTGAGTCTAATGATTTTACACTATCTTATTGCAGTCTCTTCCTCAGGAGGCCTTCCGCCTCTTTGCTGGCCCCCTATTGGAGCCACTCGCCCTTGTTTCTTCATCTGATTTATTGCTGTCTGTTGTCTCCTTGGAATTAAGGTCCTATTTTACTTACTGGTTGATTATGTGTTTGTTTGTTTCATCCTGTGTTTTTGTTATTTTGCTACATACCATGATAGGCATGTGATTGTATGCTTTGAAAGCTCATCTGATAGGATTGTAAGTGGTCACATATTTCTGGTTGGATCTCAGAAACTAGAGGTCAAGGGACCATGCCTAATTTCTCCTTTTTAACATTACAATACCTATAACAATGCCACCACTTACCTGGTATTTACCCATTAATTACTGGTGCTATTTGTTGCCTGGTAGTGGAAGAAGTTAAACCACTAAATGTAAAATGAAAATGTTGCAGTCCAGATAGAACTTTTGTGGCTCTAATGATTTCTGAGAACTGTGAAGCTGATTTAAAGGATCCCGAGAATGACAAATATCTCATGATATTTATGAGTTCAATTATATGATAATGAGCCATAGGAAACTGAATAACAAACGCAATAATTTATATAGCCAAATGAGTTCAGGGAAGCCTTCTTGCTTTCTTTACTGATGCCACATTGCTCAAAAAGACTTGTGGCACAATGAATTGCTTTTATATAGCCTTTCTTGCCATAGTCTTGTGACTACTACCAAATGATTGGGTGGCTTGAGGCTCACCAAGGAAATCGAACAACTTGTCAATAAGGCAAATAAAGTGCATAGGACTTTTGTGAGGGTAGGACCATGCAAATAAGAGGTATGGAGCGCTAAAAAAGAATTGGTTAGTTTTGCCATCCTGCCAGGCTTAAAAGAGAGGCAATCTCAGAGCAGTGTAGCCGGACTGCACTATCACTAAGAGAGAAGAGTCAAGGTTGGAGCACTCCTTTGGGCCTGGGACACTGTGCTGAGAACCTGCTAGACTCAGGAGATAGAGAGAGGTGGTGAGAAGCCGTGCAAAGAAATTACAGCAACATAACCAGGAAACTGACTTGAAAATGGAGCTGTGGCCTTCCTGGTCCTTGGAACAAAGTCGCTATAGCAGGGCACCTCCAGGCACTTGGAGAAGCTAGGCTCACTGATCCACAGAGTGAGAAAGTTGAGCGTCTTCAGGGGGGAGGTTTACTGGCAGAATAGGGTACCTCTGGATACTCATCAGTGGAACTGAAGAACTTTATAACCCTTCCCTAAGCCAGGCAGAGGCTGGGCTGGCCCAAGAGGTCCCAGATGTTTGAGGGGCCAAGGATCAGGTAAATGTCTGCCTTATGGGCACAGCTGATACGCTGTCCTGACCAAAGAACTGTATTCTGAGTTGTTCTGACCCTGAATTATAAGCTTGCACTTTGCAAATAAATCTCATAGATGTAAATAATATTTGTGAGTTCTGTTTGACCATTGCAATGAATTATTGAAGCCAGCAGAGGAGTAGACAATGCCGTGGGAGGAATGACTGGTGTAGAAATTGGTAAAACAGTTGCAGAGAGAGGCATGTCTAGAACCTCCACATTACGGGAATCAGCCTTCGGCTGTTGTTGCTGGTAACGACTCGATCTACTTCTCCTTGTGATGAGGAAGTCAGATGCTGCAGCTACATCATTTTTACAGGAATGTGAATTCCTCTTTCTGGAATTTGTTTCAGAGTCAAGGGCCCCAGATTGCCAACCCTTGAGAGAATCAAGCGTATTGTTTATAGTCATACACTATAGTTAATGGTGTTTCTTTTGTCTCTCTTTTGAACTGTTATCTTTACAAAATAGGATACTTTGTACAGGTGTGAATGGCACTTGGCCATTTATTGTATGCTTACTTAGTTTAAGAGGAAGGGACACTAACAACCACAGAGCTGAGATTGTCATTGTTCCAGATGCTTTCAGGGGTGTACTGAGTCCTGACAACTTTTAGAGCTACCAGGTGCATTCCTCAAGGTTAGGAGTACATTGCAATCTGCAGCCAGGTATCACTGCTGCTGTGAGTCACCTGGGTGAGTCCTTGTTCCCTGTTGTGGCCTGCCTCTCAGGACACAGCAGAACTTCTGAAGCTGCTTAGCACTATGCACACTGCTCAGATCAGCAGAGGACGTTGCTACCTTTTTGAATTCCCAGTTCACCGTCTAGTGCTGGGATTAAGGATGTTCACCTTGGCAGAGGCCAACGGTCTGCTTCTCTGGGAGAGGACTCACCTTCTTTTCTTAGACCCACCCAGTCTTCTCCTCCCCAGCTAGTGTTTAAGAATAGGCTTTGTGGTCTGCCCCTTCCAGTTTTGCCTTTTAAACTTTTCATAACAAAAGCAAAAATGAGAACAAAACCAACAAGCAAGGTGTGACTTTTAAAAGAATTTTATGCGTTTGGGCCAAATGTGAAAAATTTAATGTAATTTTTTTTTAATTTTAAAAAATTTAAAATTTTCATGTAATATCATGACCATGTACTGAAAATGCAGATTGCAAAACACATGTACAGTGGAGTGGGTTGAATCGGGTCCCCACTCCCAACCCCCAATTTATATCTATCTCAAGCCTCAGATGTGATCTTATTAGGAAATAAGGACTTTTCAGCTGTAACTGAGGAAGGATACAGATGAGAGTGTACTGGACTAGGCGGGCCCTAAATCCAATGAGAGCATCTCCCGAAGAGACAGAACAGACACACAAGAACAGTGTGAAGACAGAGGCAGAGATTACAGCCGGGCCTCCTCCAACAAAAACACGATCAGTCACAAGGAGCAAAGAAGACTCTCCCCAGAGTCATTCGAGGGACCATGGTCCTGCTGTTACCTTGACCTCAGACTTGTGGCCTCCACAGGAAAGAAACGTCCATTGCTTTTAGCCACTACACTTGCGGTGATTTGTTATGGCCGCAGCAGGAAACTAATGCACACCACGCACGTTCATGTTCAGATCTAGGGGCAGTAGAGGAAGGTGCTGCAGGGAGGGTGATTAGGTGTTGGAAACGTAACACTTACTGATGTTCACATGTGTTTCCCTCCTAGTGTTCGCAATGCACAGATACAGCTAGCTTCTTTCTGTAATAATAACAAAGGCTGTATTTTGAAAATGGTTTTACTGGTATTGTTTTTAAGAGTCTAGTTGGGAAGTTAAAAGCTAAACACTTTATTTTTCTTAACATCCCTCTTGCTGCTTCTCTTTCTACCTGCTGTTTTGGGTGCTTTTGACTGGACAAGGGAGGTCACATGTGCTAAGTGGGGAACAGGGAACTTGCCACGGACGAAGGATTAGTGTCCAGAATACATAAAGAATTCTTACCACTCAGAAGGAGAAGATACATAAGCCAATTGAAAATTTGAAGTCCAGGCAGACACCTCAGAGCAGAGAAAGTAAAAGTGGTCCATCAGGAAGACGAGGCTTAGCTGAAAGTGGCAGGACAAGACAAACGGACGCTTACTGGGGATGCGTCCACGCCGACCAGGATGGCTAAAGCCAGTGGGGTGGGGTGTTAGTCTGTGTAGACTAGAGAAAGAAATCCATAGAAACTCATATGTGTGTAAGACAGAGTTTTATATAAAGGGTCATTGTACATTAAGAAAACATCGCAACCCAGGCCAGTCCAAGCCCATAAGTCCGATATTAGCCCATATGTCCGATACCAATCTATAAAGTTCTCTTCAGACTCACGAAATGCACACAATGATGCTGAATGCAGGATGATCACAGGTCAGTGGGTAGAAAGTCTTTGGATCCAGTGGCGCTATAAACATCTCAGTGCTGGCAGGGGTCTCCAAGTGGCTTCTCCAGCTTCCAGGGCTGCATCAAGGTAGGTCCATGTGGCTTCTCCTCAGGGATGTCTCACAGGGAGTCAGCAGACAGAGAGGGAAATATCTCCCGCCTCCAAGGAGGAAAATTCATAAATTCCCAGAATTCTCAGGAGAAGGCCATGCCTACACAGAGGCCTCATTAGCTATGATCCAATTGACAGACTAGACTCCACCCCTTCACTCTTAATCCTGTCAAGTCCCAAATTGACACCCGATTATGTAACTACCACAGGTAGTTAGACAATTTTCTGTCAACTAGACACTCCTGGCTAAGGGTGAAGTCAAACCTGTCAATAAGGTCACAACAACTTGTTGCAGCATTCTTTGGGTTGCAGTCTTCTCATAAGGAGGACCCAAGACCTATCCCCACCCCCTCTACCTCGCTACTGACCCTGAGATCTGCCAGAGCCTGCCATGGTTCCACTGACCTTGGATCCACACGACTCTGCACGCACCAGCCTGTGCTCTTCCTGCACTCTGCACCATTGCATGTGGCTTTGTGAATCTGAAGAGGGATTGGCGGACTCGTATCGGACTTATGGACTTGAGTTGGACTGGGCTGGGATGCTTTCTTGATATATAATTACTTCTTGATAGAAAGCTCTTTCTTATACATACATGAGTGTCACTGGATTTGTTCCTATAGTCAACCTGACTTAAAACAACCAGGCTCTCAATACTAAAAAGAGCACCAGGTACACTTCTGCACTGCTGATCAAAGTGGAAAGTGGTTTAGACCTTTAGAAAAACTTTTTACATTATCTTTATTTATTTGCTGTTACATTATCTTTAAAAGTTGAAAATAAGCATCCCCATGGCCCAGCAGTTTCTTTTCTGTTGAATTCTCGATTTTCTAGAGAGTACATGCATGTGTGTACCAGGATACAGTAATGTGCACAACAGCATTGCTTATAACAGATCCAAACTGCAAACAGCCCCCAAACCCCTCTGGAGTACAAGGGACAAGTAAATTGTTGCCCATTCACTTGCTGGAATACAGCCTCACGCAGCATGGATGACATGAATAAACATAACGTTTAGTGAAAGAAGCCAGATGCAATTTTATACAATTGATTCCATTTGTACAAAGTTCAAATTAGGTAAAACTAAACCATGTTGTTTAGGAAGCACGTGCAGGTGGCAAAACAGATAGTGGGAAGCAAGGGATTCAGTTCAGA
The DNA here is from genome assembly GCF_000313985.2 of Echinops telfairi. NCBI lineage: Eukaryota > Metazoa > Chordata > Mammalia > Afrosoricida > Tenrecidae > Echinops > Echinops telfairi. Next base: position 7,657,637 of record NW_022111367.1, on the reverse strand, counting down.
TGGAGGGATTCAGATAGCATGGAGGGAGAAGACCACAGTGGGGAGGAACACAATGGGCAGGGGACTTCTGGAGTGGGGACACTGCCCCACCTTCTGACCCAGATGGTAGTTACTTTAGAAGCTTTGATGACGTGTTTGTTTTTTTATTATGAATTAGGTGGGGGTTGACACTTCGAATAATCAACTTTGTATTCAATACTTTAAGCACTCATCAAACCCCTCAGTGGTTTACCCTTCATTCACTCTCTGATTTCTCTTCTCTGTCTCGTGGGCTACTGTCTTGCATGTCCCCCAAATTGACACCATCCATTTGCTTTATCTTCCCTCCCTTGTCTTCCCCACTTGGAAAATGCCAAAGTCTGCTCCCTTTGGTGAGAAAGTCTTGAACAGTGGCCTCCTATAATACTTGTCCTTTTGTGATTGACTGCTTTCACTCAGCGTTTTGCACAGGTCCACTCGTGCCATGAGGTGCTTCATGGCTTCATTGCTGGGTTTTTTTTTCGGAGATGTGTAGTACTCTGTTGAGTGTATGTACCAAAGTTTCTTTATCCATTCTTCTACTGATGGGCATTTAAGTTGTTTCCATCTTCTTGCTACTGTGAACAGTGCTGTGATGAGTATGTGTGGGGCTGTGTCGGTTCATGTTAGATCCTTAACTTCTTGAGGATATATATGCAGCAGAAGGATTGCTGAATCATTTGGAATTTCTAGTCCCACGTGTTTGAGGTCGTACCATACTGTGTTCTACTGGTTTTACTCAATGACAGTATATGAGGGTTCTAGTCTCTCTGCAGACTTTGTAGCATTTGTAATTTGCTGGGTTTTATTCTTCAACTTGGCTGTCATTTTTTATGTAATTACAGATTCATAGGAGGCTGCAAAAACATTACAGAAAAGTTAGTTGCACGTTTCATTCACTTGCACTCATGGCTACACCTTAGGCAGTTATTGACACCTGTACAATCTATGTGTATCCACCTCTATTACTACTTGATAACTGGGGGAGTCTGACTCATGGTGCCTGAATGTATCTCAGAGTAGAACCGTCCCCACATAGGGTTTTCAGTGGCTGATTATTCAGAAGTCGATCACCAGGACTCTCTTCCCAGATGCCTCTGAGTGAACCCAACCACTCGCCTTTCAGTTTGCAGCTTGGTACGTTAACTGTTAGTCCTTCACTACCCCAACAGGACTTCTTCCTAAAGATCTTCTTTCTGTAGTATTATGTATTTCTCAGGTTATACCTCAGAGCTACGTGACCCAGAAAGCTCCCTGACAGTCTTGCCTCCTATCACTCATGCTCATCCCGTTACTCCTTCTCTGCAATGCTCCTGATGGGTTCTCACTGCTCAAAAAACCCGAACTTCTTCCCATGACAGACAACAGCCTTCATAATTTGACACCACCAATTTTATTGCTTCCTTTCTTCCTTTCTGCACACTTTTCTCAAATCCCTTCTTTTCCAGCAAATTCTACGTGCTCCCTCCTCCCTACACTAGGCCTTGATGATTCTGTCCCTCTTCTGTCCTTTGTTCATACCTCAGTTTTCACATCTGCCGCTTGGTGATCTTGTCTTTTGCAGTTAAATAGCATCCTGCATCCATTCTTTACAGGTGCTCAGAGCTAGCCCCATCCTTGACCTTCATGAGGGGCTTAATACACGTTTGTTGAATTAATAGTGCACAGCTTCTGCTTAATAAATCCAGACAATTTATTAATCCTGCGGTTTTAAATACTTCTACGAGTTTTATGACTGTCCCATCTAATTAGCCGATTTACTCATGCTACTGAAGGCATAGACAACATGAAACAGTAGATATGTAATTCTCCTACATTTATAGCTCAGCTATATGATTCAGTGATAAACATAGCCATCCCATCTAGTTTTACATCGCACAATTTCCAACTCACTTTTGTTCTTGACCCTTTTGGGGGACCTGACTGGATAGCCAAGAGGGATTACTCTGGGTAATTTCTAAAAGAGGATATTTTCATATATGATCAAGGGCTGCCATCATTAATATAATGCTTTAGACTGTAACTGTATTTTAGACAGAACCCAATGAGTTAAATTTTTTAATATAGCCACCTGACCTAAACACATGATACAATTTTGATGTATTGTCAATTCCTTCATGAGGTAGAATCAGTCCTTTTTGTTTTGTTTTGTTTTAGGTCAGAACACAGTCAATCTTAACCCACTCACATTCTGCACCTCATGCTAAAGTTCTGAACCTTGAGAAGTAATGATTATAATGGAGATTGTTAGGTCATGTGAAAAGTCTGTCATAAAAAAAGATCCAGTTATTTCTGCTGACCTGGACTTGTTAGATTGTTCTATTTTATTACGATGCCGAAGCAAAAAAAAAAAAAGAAAGGAAAAAAAAATTCTGGCATTAACTTAGAGTTATCCAGAAATGCAATCATTCTGATGTTTAGTTCCTTCATCCTTTTGGACCATTGAGAGTAAACTCAAAGAATTGCTGCATATATATTCCTGCATATAATAACTCTTTTTTCATTCTCCTCCTTGGAATATGGTGGGCTCTGGATCAATGCTACTATTTGTTTAGATGAGAGAAATATTACCTAGATACTATTTGTTTAGAATTAAACAGCATTGTTATAAGCACTTCACACATGTTAAACTGACAGCATTATGAAGTAGGTATAAATATTTCAATTTTACTGATGAGGGAACTGAGAGAAGTTGAGTAATTTGCTTCAGGTTTCAGAACTAATTCCCAGTGACCTCACATATCACCCCAGGTGGGGCTGATTCCAGAGCCCATGGTTGTAGGCACTTGGCTCTACTATTTTCTCATCAAATTAAAGTGATGACAACAACAATGTTTCACATACCACGACCAACTGCTCTCGAGACTACAGGAGGTCCTAGAAAGAATGAGAGAAAAATATAGAGCAAAATTCAACATCATAAAAAAAACCAGATTTACTAGTTTGACAGAGACTATCGGAGAACCTGAGACTTGGCCCTTTGACACCCTTCAAACCTGGAAGTTAACCCACACCTGGAGATCACCTTGTAGCCAAACAAGAGAGAGGCCCATGACTGAACAGTAACACTTGAGGGATATATTCATATGCTTCACAATAATCAACCATATGAGGCCACAAGGCAGCATTTGCTCAGAAAATCTCAGAAGGGGAGAAGGGGGCAGGAAAAAAGGTCCATGGTAATGGGGAACCCAGGGAGGAAGCAGAAAGAGTGGTGGTACATGGCGGCGATTGTAACTAACAGTATGAAACAATGAATGCGGAGACACTGTTGAATAGAAAACTAATTTGCATGGTAAACTTTCACCTAAACCACAATTAAAAAGAAAAAAGGTAGAGAGAGAACATTCTGGTAGCGCAATGGTATAAGCATTGGACTGCTAATCACAAGATCAGTGGTTCAAATGCATTAGCGGTTCTGCGTGTGAAGAGAATGCAGAAGAATGGGGAAGAATAAGGTTGCTTGCTCTGTAAAGACTTACAGCCTCAGAAACCCTGTACAGGGGTCCAGATGAGTTGGCATTAACTCAATGGAGGTCGATTTTTGGTGGGTATGAATGTCACTTATCTTTTTTGCTCTTTATATTCCTCTGTTTTCATTTAACTTGTTATTTTGAAACACAGACATAATTGGGAACCACAGAGTGAAAGAGTTTTTCCAAAATTGCATAAAGTATTGAAGTTGGCTAGGTTTTAGAATTTTTCTGGTGCTAGATTGATAAATGACTAAAAAGATAAAACTTTCTTGGAAGGAAATCAATTAGCTCCATCAGTCTTCTCAATACAGAGACCAGAAGAAGTAGACAGTGCCTGACTACAGCTACAATTGTTGTGAAAATGATCACGTTAAAAGGGCCTATAAACAATTTGGGGAAATGTGAAAGAAAACCCCAAATTATAAAAGGGACAAGGGTTACTGATCGATTAGAGACTGGTGGAACTCCCAAGACTATGGTCCTCAGTTACCCTTCAGGTCTGGAATTGAACTCAACCCTGTGTTAGAATAATCAAACATTAAAGATAAAAAAGACAGCATTTATTCAAGGACAAAGCACAGAAGATTAGGAAATAAGCAGGGATGGAAACAGGAAACACAGGGAGGGAGTGGAATACGTGACGGTGTATTGAGGGGATTGCAATGGATGAATTGAAACAAAATAAGTATGGACTAATGAATGTAAAGCTAATGCTATATTCTGCAAACCACCTGATTCATAATAAAAGCTTATAAAATTGATGTAAAAATAATCGGATTTCCAATAATATCTTTGGAAAATGCATTTTTTCTTGATCACATCCAAATTTTGGTAGCATCAGCTCCAGATTTATTGAAAATTAAACTGAGAATGCCTTTTGAGGTTGGATACTGTTGCATTTGATTTTTCCTTATTTACAAGTTAATAAATTAGTCTCATACTGTTTTCCGTATGCTGTCAGAAGACATCAACTTTTGGGTCAGAGGCAAATACTTTATTATCCATGACAGAGCAAGCAGCATGAGCACAAGCATGTTTTCTTTGGTTCTCCTTGCCCTCAGGCCCCAAAGGGACAGTGGAATATGGTCCCCGTTGGCTGTGACATGAAGCTGAGACAAACTGAATTTGGGGAATCCACTGCTTTTTGAGAAAGCAGTGAGCAAACCTGCCCCCTGTCAAGGTTTTCAGCTGCATTCACAATCCTGAAAAACAGCCTGGGAGGAGGCCCCACTAGGGACAAGAAGACCGTAAGTAAAGACTAGCTAAGGGGCAAACAATTTGTTCGTGGTGATTGGAAAACAAGAGACTGCTGTAGCAATCTGGATACATGGCAACTTGTATTGCGAGTGGGGTAACATTTGTAAAACTGTGGCTTACAATATTTGTTTGGAATGACTACTAAAACATTTGAATTTGGCTACAGAAATCACCAGGCAGAATGCTCACAGTGTCAGGGCATTGGTTCTAGATGCATGTGATAAGGTGTAATCAAAACACCCAAACCTTCAGTCGTCGAATTGGTTCCGACTCGTTGTGATCCTACATATGGTTTCTGTGGCTGTAAATCTTTACTGGAGCAGACAGCCTCATTTTTCTCCTGGAGAGTGGCTGGTAGATTTGAACTACCGACACTGAATTTAGCAATCCTGTTACCAGGAAGTGCTACCCAAAGTCACTTAAGATAATGTATAAACTCCAAACGCACTGCCATTGAGCCAATTCTGATTCACAGCGACCCATTAGGACAAAGTAGAACTGTCCCTTTGGGATTTGGAGGCTGAAAATCTTTACAGGAGCAGAACCAGCCAATTTTTCCCTCTAGAGAAGGGCTGATGGATTTGAACTGCTAACCTCATGGTAGCAGCCCAATGTACAAGCAGCACAACACCAAGGCTTCTTTGATAAGTTAGGTGGGGATGAATGAGGTGAAAAAGGAACTGTTAAATTTCCAAGCAAAACTTAGAAACTATCAAGGATCCAAGACTTTCCAGCGTGGGAAATAAAACGATTTCTCATACCTAGTGTGGAAGTTAGATGCGTGGAAAGGTGGGGGTGGAATCCAACCTGTCAATCAGGTCAAAGCCTGATAGTGCTTCTTTGGAAGTGTGGCCTTCTCACAAAGAAGACCCTGCGAACTTCCTTCTCTCGTTCTCTCTCCCCCTTTGCCTTCCTGCCTGCTGCGACTCCCTCTCTCACCTGAGAGGTGCAGGAACTCTGCCATGTTTCCCGTGACCCTGGATCTACATGCCTCTGCATGTGATCTTCCTGCATTCTGCATCATTGGCTATGGCTATGTGAGTCTGAAGAGGGACTAGTATTGGACTTAGGAATTTGAGTTGGACTGGGCTAGGAGGCTTTCTTGATATATAGTTAATCCTTGATATACAACTCTTTTTTTCTACCTATATGAGTGTCACTGGATTTATTTCTCTAGTCAACCAGGCCTAACACACCTAGTCAGTGGAGTCAGTAAAAGAGTCTCAAAATGAAATGAGGGCAGGGACCACAACCCACATTTTGTGTATGGCTGTACATCATCCCAGCGAAAGAGTTTAGGGGGTGCATATTAGACACTCAATAGAAAAAGGAAGAACATTGTGCCACTGTTGTCTGACTTGCAGCCCCCAAGAGGCTAACCTGAAAAGTAATAGCTAATGTAGCTTTTAAAGCACTGAATATTTCTATATCATATGCATAGGAAATCCACTAACATTTTAAGGAAGGAGTGCGAACGAAAGCACCACCAGCTTGGACTATGTGGAATGACAGCTCCAAATGGGAAAAGGAAAGACCTTGGGTGAGACCAGCTAATAGATCTCATAGTTTCTCAGCTGCAAACACAGCACTAAGACAAGTGATGCCAGAGGCCTAACCCGAAAGCCCAGCATGTAAAGCTAATAGCCATTCAGGTCAATAGAGCCATAATCCAGAGATATTTTTTAACCCTGATTTAGGGAGTTGTCACAACATGTGTCCAGCTGTGTTTCAGAATTCTCATGGTACAGTGACCTCTATATGCCTCCCATTCTCCTATTATTGGTAAAAAGTGCTCTTTGTGGTTATTTTATCTATTAGATTTGGGGTATGTGTGTGAGGGGCAGGTAATTTGTCTCTCTTATTTTATAGGTGTTATCAAGATCTACATTTGTACTTCAGGAGCCTTAGTTGGACCTGATGCAGACAATGAGATCGTGGGCTTTAAGGATGACACCATAATAGTATGGGATATTTGTAGTGATGAGCATATTTTGCAGATGAAAGAAATAGGGTTTCCACCACCCTGGAGTGAAACACTCAGGGCGTGCAACAGAGCAGTGAGGGGAGCGAAGCCCTGAAGTCCCCAGGGAGTACCAAAAATAGACTTTGGGCCCAGGGCCTGGCACTCCATCAGATTCAACTGGAAAACCCTCCGAAAGGTCAACAAACAGACCTGGAACCATTTATAGGCTTTTCTTTTTTTGGTCATTTTTAAATTGTTTTGCTTTGTCTTGGTTTTTTTTTTTTAACATTTTATTAGGGGCTCATACAACTGTTATCCCAATCCATACACACATCAATTGTGTAAAGCGCATTTGTACATCGTTTCTCAAAACATTTTCTCTCCATTTAAACCCCCGACATTAGGTCCTCATTTTTCCCCTCCCTCCCCACTCCCTCCTCCTGCATGAGCCCTTGATAGTTTATAAATGGGTATTTTGTCATATCTTGCCCTGTCCGACGTCTCCCTTCATCCACTTTTCGGTTGTCTGTCCCCCAGGGAGGAGGTCACACACAGTTCCATGTAATCGGTTCCCTCTTTCCTACCCATTCTCCCTTTGCTTTGTCTTGTTTTTGTGCTTATTATTGTCTCTGCATGTCTAGGTAGATAAGATAGGCAGGATAAACAATCTGGAGGAGAAAACATTGGACTGAGTGTTCCAGGGGACATAAGAGATGGGGAGGTGGGAGGTGGGGGTGGGGAGAGTGTCAACAAAACCAGGGATAAGGGAACAGCAAGAGATCTAAAATCGGTGGCGAGGAGGGCATTGGATGCCTGGTGGGGCTTGATCAAAGGCAATGGAGCTGAGAGGAATTATTGAAACCAGAATGAAGACCAAACAAGATAGTGGGACAAGAGGAATGTAAAAGGAAATAGAGAAAAGAAGTAGGAGGCAAAGAACATTTACAGGCATGTACATATGCAAATATATTTATATATAATGATAGGGAAATATATATATGCACATATATTTATACGTTAGGTATTAAGGTAGCAGACAGATATTGGACCTCTACTCAAGTACTCTCTCAACACAAGAACACTTTGTTCTAATAACCAGGCATTCTGTGATGCTCACCTTCCCGAAACACGATTGCTGAAGACAAAATGAGTGCATTAGCAAATGTGGTGATGAAAGCTGATGGTGCCTGGCTATCAAAAGATATAGCACCTGGAATCTTAAAGGCTTGAAGATAAACAAGGGGCCATTTAGCTGAGAAGCAACAAAGCCCACATGGAAGATGCACACCAGCCTGTGTTATCATGAGGTATCGATGGGATTAGGTATCAGGCATCAAAGACCCAGAACAAAAAAAAACATGTGACTGAGGTGGAGGGTAGAATGGACACCAAAGCCCATATGTAGACAATTGGACAGCCCCTGTCAGAAGGGTCACAAGGACAAGATGAGCCAGTCAGTGTGCAGTACAGCACCGATGAAACATATAACTTTCCTCTAGTTCTTTAATGTTCCCCCTCCCCACTATCATGATCCCAATTCTATCTTATAAATCTGGCTAGACCAGAGCATGCACACTGGTACCGATCAGAGCTCAAAACACAGGGAATCCAGGACCGATAAACCCCTCAGGACTAGTAATGAGAGTAGCGATACCAGAATGGAAAGGAGAAGGTTGGGGGGGGGGTGCAAAAAGGGGGAACCAATCACAATGATCTACATATTACCCACTCCCAAGGGGATGGACAACAGAAAAGTGGGTGAAGAGAGACAGTGGTCGGTGTAAGACATGAAAAAATATATAGATTATCAGCGGTTCATGAGGGAGAGGGCGAGGGGAGGAAATGAGCGGATACCAAGGGCTCAATTAGAAAGAAAATGTATTGAAAATGATGATGGCCACATATGTAAAAACGTGCTTGACACATGGATGGATGGATGGATTGTGATAAGGGCTGTAAGAGCCCCCAATAAAATGATTTTTTTAAAGTTGTGCAATCATCACCACAATCAATTTTAGAATGTTTTCTTTCTCTTATTACTAGCTCCCCATTTGTCCCCAACTTCCCATGCCATACCCCTAAGAAACTATTAATGCAGTTACTGCCTTTTCAATTTACCTAGCCTGGGTTTCATATACAGACCCCACCCCCCAAAATACAATAAATATATGAACTCAAAAACCAAACTTACTGTCATTGAGTTGATGCCAACTCATAGTGATCCTTTAGGACAGGGTAAAACTGGCTCTATAAGTTTCTAACACTGTAACTCTTTACAGGAATAGAAAGTGCTGTCTTTCTCTTGCTGAGCAGATGGTGGTTTTGAACTGCTGACCTTATGGATCACAACCCAAATAACCACTATGCCACCAGGGCCCCTTAAATATACAAAGGGGCTTTAAAAAGTTCAATGGAAAATGAAATGAAAAGATAATGAATGATTTCCGCAAACTTGTTGAAACCCCTTCCCACCTCCTGCAGTCATTGTTTGCTCCACAAATCCCCTCACCCTCTGAGATAGTTAAGGTTTATTGTGCCAACCTGGCTGAAAAACACATGTGGGATTAATTGAAGGGCAGAGAGATAAATGGTTCCATGAGCCTCACCTTTCTAGTTCTCGGGTCTCTTGCTTTCTGATGGTCAGACCAGGGTGCCGCTGCCTTAGCCTGAAGCAGTTCCCTGCTTCAGCTGGCAAGGCTCATTTCCTGCAAGACATCCCTGAGGAAAAGCCACATGGACCTACCCCGATGCAGCACTGGGTGCTGGAACAGTGCTGAGATGCTTACACCCACACTGATTCAGCTTTCCTCCCGTAGTCGGCATCATTGCGTGTGTTTTGTGAGATGGAGGAGGTCTTTGTAGATTGATGTCTTACATATGGGCTAATATTGGGCTTATGGGCTTGGACAGCACTGGGTTGGAATGATTTCTTAATGTACACTTACCCTGTCCCTGTATATAAAACTCTCTCATATACATATGAGTTTCTGTAGATTTGTTTCCCTAGTTTACCCAGACTAACACACCCTCCCCACCTCCCATCCCCCCTCCATATCCCTGATAAACCATTGCATCAGTTATTGTCTCTTTGCATCCACCAGTGTCCGTAGTATCTTTTTCCATTCTTCCACTATTGGGCATTTGGGCTGCTTCCAGTTTCTTGCTATTGTGAACTGTGCAGCTATGAGCATGAGAGAGCACACATCCACTCATATTGTGTCTCTATTTTGGGGGGTATATACCTAAGACTGGTATTGCTGGATCTTAAGGGATTTCAATCCCCAGTTGCTTTAAGTATTGCCATATTGTTTTCCATAGTGGTTGTATGTACTTACAAGTCCACCAGCAAGTGTATACGAGTTCCATTCTCTCCACAGGCTCTCCAGCATTTGCTGTTTTCTGTTTTGTTTTTTTAATTGGGCTAGCATTGTGGGTCTAAGGTGGTATCTCATTGTGGTTTTAATTTGGCTAGTGATCAGAAGCATTTTTTCATGTGTTTGTTAGCCATTTGTACTTCCTTTTCGGTGAGCTGTCTGTTCATGTCTTTTTCTTACTTTCTTAACTAAGTTGTTTGTTATTTTCTTTTTTTAATTGTTTTATTAAGGGCTCATACAACTCTTATCGCAATACATACACACATCAATTGTGTGAAGCACATTTGTACATTCATTGCCCTCATCATTCTTAAAACATTTGCTCTCCACTTAAGCCCCTGGCATCAGGACCTCATTTTCCCCCTCCCTCCCTGCTCCCCCCTCCCTCATGAACCCT
>NW_022111367.1:7641624-7646959 GCF_000313985.2 Echinops telfairi | reverse complement strand
GTCCTGAAGGGATCATCTGCCCTGGATTCCCTGCGTTTCCAGTTCCTATCTGTAGCAGTGTACATCCTCTGTTTGTTATTTTCTTATTGAGTTTTTATAGAGTTCTATGATTTTGGTACTTAGACCCTCATCCTATCTGTCATTGATAAAAACATTTTCCCAATCTGTGGGCTTTCATTTTACTCTTTTGATGTGCATAAGTGATGTAATGTCAGTATGTCCCAGTCATCTATTTTGCCTTCCACTGTATGTGCTTCCATTATTATACTTGGTAGTCCATGTATGCCCTGCAATAGGGCCCTTAAGTTTGTTCCAATTTTCTCATTGATGATCCTGATAGCTGTGGGATTTACTTTTAGGTCTTTAATCCATCTTGAGTTTATTTTTGTGCATGGCGAGAGATGCAGGTCTTGTTTCATTCTTCTGCATATGGAAATCCAGCACCTACCCTGGACAGGGTCATCACTAGTCCTCCACCTTGCTTGGCCCCACAGCCTCCCACAAGCTTATTTCCCTTGTCCCTTGTCATGACTTAGGTGAGCCCCAGACCACCAGAGGTGTTTTCTGAGAGTTTGTTCAAAGTCATAGCAAATGTGAACTGTCAGTTGAGATAGTCAATAAGTAGTAGGCATATCCTTAAATCGATAACCTACTCTGCTACCAACACTTCATCTTTTTAGATAAATTGTTGTTATTTTTAGGTGCCTGCTCAGTCCGACACCATCCTCACAATTGTTGTTATGTATGAGCCCATTTCTGCAGCCATTGACAATCCATCTCGTCAAGGATCTTCCTCTTTTTTCTGCGACTCTCTACTCTACCGCTCCTGACGTCCTTTTCTAGGGACTAGTCTCTCGTGATGATGTGTCCAAAGTAAGTGAGACACAGTCCTGCCATCCTCGCTTCTAAGAAACGGTCCACTGTACTTCTTCCAAGACAGTTTTGTTTGTCCTGATGCTAATCCACGATATTTTCAATATTCTTTGACAGCATCAGTTCGTCTGTTATCTTCTTTATTCATTGTCCAACTTTCATATGCGTGTGAGGCAATTGAAAATATCATGGCTTGGGTCAATTGCACCCTAGTCTTCAAAGTGACATTCTTACCCTTAAATACTTTGTTTTAGGAAATGTTTCTTAAAATATAGTTACATATTTCAAATATACATATACACACATATGTGCATTTGTATAGTATATATTTGCATTTTATTTTATCTTGCCTTTTAAAATACCCTCATATATGAGTGTATACATTTTAAATACATATTTCACACTACACACACATATATATACGTATTATGTAAGACATATATTTAAACTGTGTATTTACCAATAAGGAACCCTGGTGGCTTAGTGGTTACTCATTGGGCTGCTAACCACAAGGTCACAGTTCAAAACCACCATCTACTCCTCAGGAGAAAGATAAGGCTTTCAATTTGTGTAAAGTGTTACAGTGGTGGAAACCCACAGGGGTACTCTTAACCATCCTGTAGGGTGCTTATGATTTGGCATCAACTAAATTGCCATGTGTCCGGTTTGATTTGATATCTTTAAAACAATGAGACTTTCTACTCCCATCAAGATTTACTCCAAGAAAGATTTACCTACAGGGGCATTTCTACTCGGTCCTTTAGGGCTGCTATGAGCCAGAATTGACTCAATGGCATCCAGTGCGAGTTTGGACTTACTCTCTTAATTCTTTGTTGCTGGACATTAGGACCTTTAAATAGGATTTTCATTGACAAATATCATTGCAATTAATAACTTTGTACATGAAAATATATACACATCTCTCATTCTTTTCTTACCATATACTTATAGAAAGGGGATTCCCAGGACCATGATATTCACGAGTTAAAAACTTGGTACTTACTGCCAAATTAACTTCCAACAAGTCTATAGCCATGTGTATTCAGCAGGGCCGACAAGATAAATAAGCCAGGGACATTCCTATATGTATAAGAAAGAGGTTTACTCACCAGCTTATGAGATCCAAGGATGATAAATAATAAAATCCAAGTCTGAAGGAGAGAATGGTACCAGAGCTTAAATTCTGAACAGCAATTTACAATTTATGGATGACAGTGATCTCCCCAAATGTATTTATAGGATCCCTACATAGATTAAGCCTCTGGCGGATTCTTCTGACCACATTTGAGGGATGTGAATAACCTTACTATCAGACAGAGACTATTGTAAACTCAATTGTGGTAGATATAATCAGACTAAAATGTGATACTTGTTCATGTTATCTCCCTTTGACTCATTTTGGATTTGCTCTAGTTTTCAATATTTCCTGCTTTTTTTTTCTAAACAGGGGTTTGTTTGTTTGTTCCTATGCTTTATTTTAATATTGTTGTTAGTCATTTCTTTATTTGTTTTAAAACATATATTCTGTGTTGGTTGTGTGTCTGTTTTGTCTGTTTTCCAGTATATGAAGCACAGGATAGGAAGATGTATAGAGATAATAACTGGTGTAATGGCTTATTGGGGATATGGGGCAGGGGAAGGTTTGAGGGAAATGGGGAGAAAATAATGAATACAGGAGGAGGGAGAATGTTCTGGAACTGATTGTGGTGATGTATATCCGGCCCGCCGGGTGTTTTTGCCCTGTTTTGTTTTTTTACTTCAAAATAAGACATGTGCAGTGTGCATAGGAATTTGTTCATAGTTTTTTAAAAAAAAACTATAGTCCAGCCCTCCAACAGGTCTGAGGGACAGTGAACTGGCCCCCTGTTTAACAAGTTTGAGGACCCCAATACTCATGGAAGCAGCAATCAAGAGATTACATGATGGGTTGCATTAGGTAAATCTGCTGCATAAGACCTCTCTAGAGTATTGAAAAGCAAGGATGTTACTAAGATCCCCTTACGCAAGCCATGACGTTTTCTTTCTTTCTTTTTAAACCATTTTATTGTGAGTTAATACATATATATTATTCCATCGTTCAACCACATCAAGCGGTACTGTACAATTGCTATGACAGTTTCAGAACATTATTTTCCTTCCTGAACTCCTTGACATCAGCTCCCTTTTATCCCCTCACCCCTTCAATCACCGTACCTGCCCCACCCCACCCCAAAGCACTTATTCTACTTGCTGTCCCTATAGGTCCATCAAATCCTGGTTTTCATACACTGAAAACAGAAAACATGTTTCAAAAATTCAAGAGAGTGGAAGCTGGCACCGCCGCTGTCTCCCTCACCACCATCATGATCCTCTACTGGGACCTCATCAGCCATGAGATGGTCTCCGACATCAGCAAGATCTGGGAGATCTCGGGTGGTCTCTGTCTGAAAGTGGAGGGGAAGATGGTCAATGGGACCATCCATGACCCGCTCGTGGGTGGCAATACCTCAGTTGGAGGCCCCGATGGTGATGGAACGGAAAGCACAGTGGTCACCGGGGTTGATATTGTCATGAACCCCCACTCGCAGGAAACCAGCTTCACCAAAGAAGCCTACAAGAAGGACATCAAAGACGACATGAACTCAGTCAAAGGCAAACTTGAAGAGCAGAAACCAGAAACAGTAAAGCCTTGTATGACAGGGGCTGCAGAACAAATCAAGTACATCCTTGAAAATTTCAAAAACGACCGGTTCTTTCTTGGTGAGAACATGAATCCAGATGGCATGGTTGCTCTGCTGGACTACCGTGAAGATGGTGTGACCCCATGTGTGACCTTCTTTAAGGACGACTGAGAGATGGAGACACGTTAACACAGTGGGCAGCTCATGGCCTCTCATCCTAACCGGCTGCTGTCCATCCAACGACACCAAGACTCACAGACAGAACTGGTGTCATCACGAGCTCTTCATTTACTTCTGACCTTGATTTATTTGGGCGGAGGCTTTTGTTTTTTAAGGAAAAAAAAACCATGTCGTGTAGGTTGTCTAAAACTAAAATGCATTTAAACTAAAAAAAAAAAAATTCAAGAGCGTGATCCCCCCTGGCATAGCACATTTGAGATAAATCGCAATACGAACAAACAAAAATACAGAAAATGTTGAAAACCAGGTCAGGCCTCATGGGCACCAGATCGACCGACAAGGTTTAACCGTTCAAGTCATCTTTATCATTTTGATACTATTCCCTTCTTTGACTTCGGATTATAGGATTTACAACCCTTTGTTTCTCTAGATCATTGATTCTCAACCTGTGGGTCACTACCCCTTTGGGGGGCGAATGACCCTTTCACAGGGGTTGCCTGATTCATAACAGTAGCAAAATTACAGTTATGAAGTAGCAACAAACTGTATTCTATGGCTGGGGGGATCACCGCACCATGAGGAACTGCATTAAAGGGTCGCGGCATGAGGAAGGTCGAGAACCACTGCCAATCCAGCCTGAGACGTTAGTCATCTTCTTTCCTGTTGTTGCTGGGTGCTGTGGAGCTGGTTCTGACTCACAGTGCCTTCGTGTGCAATAACGCACCGAGCCTTGCTCCATTCTCACAGTTGTTACGTCTGAGCCCACGATAACAGCCGCTGTGCCAATCCATCTCCTTGAGGGTTTTCCTATTTGTTGATGACCCTCTGCTTTACCAAACATGATGTCCTATTCTAAGGACTGGTCCTTTCTTTGCTTTCTTTCTTTTTTAAATCATTTTATTGGGGGCTCTTACAGCTCTTATAACAATCCATACATCAATTGTATCAATCATATTTGTACATATGTTGCCATCATCATTTTCTAAACCTTTACTTTCTTTTTAAAAAAATTATTAAATACTTTTATTGGGGTCTCTTACATCTCATCACAATCCATACATTCATCCATTGTGTCAAGCACATTTGTACATATGCTGCCATCACCATTTTCAAAGCATTTTCTTTCTATTTGAGCCCTTGATATCAGCTCCTCATTTCCCCCTCCTTCCCCGCCTGCCCTCCTTCATGAACCCTTGATAAGTTATAGATTATTATTTTCATATCTTACATCATGTTCTGTTGCCCTTCACCCATTTTTCCATTGTACATCCCCCTGGGAGGGGGTTATATGTTGATCCTTGTGATGGATTCTCCCTTTCTCCCCCTACCTTCCCCTAATCCTCCTGGTATCTCTATTCTCATTGTTGGCCCCGAGGAGTTTATCTATCCTGGATTCCCTGTGTTGTGGGCTCTTATCTGTAGCAGTGTGCATGTTCTGGTCTAATCCCATGTGTAAGATAGAATTGAGGTCATGATAGTGGGGGGTAGGGGGGGAGAAGGAAGCACCAAAGGAAGCACATTTTCTTTACATAAAACTCTCATACATGAGTTGCTGTGGATTTGTTTCTCCAAAGTACCCAGACTAATACATTATGGTACCTTGGGAGTGGGGTACTGGAGAA
>NW_022111367.1:7638974-7640299 GCF_000313985.2 Echinops telfairi | reverse complement strand
TGGGCTTGGGCAGCATTGGGTTGGGATGTTTTCGTGATGCACATTTTCTTTACATAAAACTCTCTTATACATGAGTCGCTGTGGATTTCTTTCTCCAAAGTACCTAGACTAATACATTGTCGATTTTATTTCCCTAGTGGTTCCCCTGTCTATGGCGCTGCTTGCTCACTGCTCCTTTCCTCCAGCTCCTACCCCGCCCCAAGTCCCTCTGGTCCCATTGGTCCCATTGCTTTCTCCTCAGGCTTGCTTCCCATGCTTTCTGTGTATAGGTAGGCAAAACAACAATAATGGAAACAAAACAAAAACAAAACAAAAGATCGACTAAAAAGAGAAAAGAAAAAAAGAAAAGAAAAACTAGCAAAAAAACAAACGAAAGAGCATACATAATTCCAGATCTGTTTGCTGACCTTTATGACTCTCTCCCCCTGTTCCTGGGGGGTTCTGGGAACTTCCCCTCCTAGCCTGAAGTCTATTTTTTTGGATCCTCAGAGGTTTTGTGGCTTAGCTTTGCTTCCATTGCTGATCTGTTATGCCCTTCTTGGTTCGCCCCACTGTGGGGTTGGTCAGACTGGACTCACTCCCTGTCTCAATCCCCCATATTGTCCTCTGTCATGGTATGCTCCAGTGAGGGGACATCATGTCTTGGGCTGTTGTTGGCCCTACAGTCCTCTCTGTGCCTTCGCAGCTCCACGAGGACACCATCCTCAGGGCTTGGTGTGTCAGTATGGGTCTGGTCCCTCTCTCTCTCTTTTTCCTTTTTGTTTTGCTTCTGTGTGGGCATGGCAAGCCAGCCTCTCCCCAACCTGCAGGTTTAGTGCTGTCCTCTGTAGCACATACTTTTAGAGGTAGGGGTGGGGCAGGGGGGGATTCAGTTTGGCTCTGATTGAGGACTGGTGCCTTTTGAGAATGTCGTATTCCTACTATTTCCTAAAACCATCAATTAGATGCCACACTTGTATGCCTTAGGATTTAAGGGGTAAGGTGGCCAAAGAAGTGAAAAAAATGCTTCTTATATATTTGCCTCCAGGTGGGACCCCTAAATATTTTTTGGAGTCTCCACGTAGATGCAGGCTTCCTTGAGTTCTTTCTGACCATTGGCTAGCAAAGTAAAATGCTTTTCCCTCAGGCACAGTGTGTTTGAAATAGAATACTACCAGTCCCCAGCCAGCCCAGGGAGGAGCAGTGTGTTAGACAGGGTTCTCTAGAGAGATAAAACCAAATTCCTGATAATATAATATATTTATTTATAAAGATAATTAATATATAACGAAAAATGAAATGTTAAATCATAAAGATAATTAGATATATAACGAGAAATGAAATGT
>NW_022111367.1:7619816-7638541 GCF_000313985.2 Echinops telfairi | reverse complement strand
GTTTATCAGCCAGGCTGGCACAATAAATTGTCTCAAGCAGCCTTGGCCTCAAGAACTTGCCAGAATCTTTTCTTTATGGAAGTTGGGGTACAAGGGCCACTGGAAGGAACTCTGGTGCTTTAGTGGGTCATGAGGTGAGTTGATCACAACAAGATTGCCAGTTAGAAACCATCTACAACTCAGTGGGAGGAAGCTGAAGCTGTCCACCTGCCATAAGGATTTAGTCTCAGAAACCCACAGGGGCAGTTCCACCCTGCCCTGTAGGGGCACCAGGGGTCTGATGGACTCAATGCAGTGAGGACCTCCAACTTCCCCATGTCTGCAGTCCCTCCTGAAACTGCTACCGGTCATGATGTTCTGATGAATGTGTTTTCTTTCCATGCTTGATAATTTCACTGTGTGGTTGTGAGTCCTTGGGCACCATTGTGAACTCATGCCGATGGCTCCTTCATCCAGATGGTTTGGTTTGATCTCTGTCTTGTTTAAGACTTAACAGAGAGGGGGAACTGATTACGGGGATCTACGTGTGGCTCACTCTCTGGGGGACAGACAGCAGAAAGTTGGGTGAGGGGAGATGTTGGATAGTGTAAGACATGACAAAATAATAATTTATAGATTACAAAGGGTTCATGAGGGAGTGGGGAGAGGAGAGGAAGGGGGGAAATGAGGAGCTGATACCAAGGTCTCAAGTAGAAAGCAAATGTTTTGAGAATGATGATGGCAACAAATGTTCAAAGATGCTTGACACAATGGATGTATGTGTGGATTGTGATAAGCATTGTACAAGCCCCCAATAAAATGGTTAAAAAAGACTTAATAAATAGATATCTATAAATTATATTTGAATTTAGAGCCTTCCCCCCACCCCCACCCCGCACACCCCTATAACACCCTACAGCATTGATTTGTGCTCAATTTCAAACTCACCAGTGTTGTGTTGAAGAAAGGCCTGGAGATCTATGCCTGTTCCAGCCGAGACACCCTTTGGAGCAGTTGTACCCTGAGACACATGGGATTGCCCTGAGTTGGAATGGGTTTGATAGCCCATTCTCTTTCCCTGCCTCTCTCCCTGACCCGGCAGTGATTGAAACTTAGCCATATGCCAGGAGCTGACAGTCTCCTTCACATATAGGTCAGGTCACACTTCCGTCTGGAGTTGAGTGTGGCAAGCAGGTCCCAAGGAATGATCAGTTCAGTAAGGTGTGAGACAGGGCAGATTCCACAGCTGTTTTGCCTCTGTATCGCAGACCACTGGTCCCCACCACTGTGTACCGTGTCCTGCTGAACAACAGACTTCAAATGATGCACACACAGCCCTAACTTTGCTGAGCTATTCTCATACGCAGCCGAGCTCATTTCAGAGCATTCAGACTGTACCACAATTAGCTGCTGACACGATCCCAAAATAATATAAAGTCAGGCCAGTAATTATACTCAGAAAGAAACTATGTATAGAAAAGCTGATTAACTTGTGGGGTGGTGCAACTTTTCGGAACTGGGAACATTTAAAACAGGATTGTAGTGCTCATGCTGGTATGGATGAAAATTCAACTGCAGATCCCTAGCTAAATATTTAACAACATTGTGTTAGTCTGGGTATTTTAAAGAAACAAATCCACAGAAACTCACATATAAGAGAGAGTTTTATATAAAAGTTAAGTGTGCATCAAGAAAACATACCAACCCAGTGCTGCCCAAGCCCACAAGTCCACCATTAACCCATTAACCCATATGTCCGACACCAATCCACAAAGTCCTCCTCCATCTCAGAAAACACACGCAATGACGCCGAATGCAGGAGGAAAGTTGAGTCAGTGAATGTGTAAGTGTCTCAGCGCTGGCAGGGGTCTTCGCACGGGTGCTCCAGCACCCAGGGCTGCATTGGGGTAGGTCCATGTGGCTTCTCCTTGGGAATGTCTTGCAGGAAGTGAGCCTTGTCAGCAAAAGCAGGGAACTGGCTAAGGCAGCTGCACCCTGGTCTAATCATCAGAAAGCAAGAGACCCAAGAACTAGAAAGGTGAGGCTCACCTAGCCATTTATCTCTCTGCCCTTCAATTAACCCCATGTGTGTTTATAGACCAGGTTGGCACAATAAACTAACTACCTCAAACATTTTGCTTTCAAAGCATCCAACATAATCTTAGAGAACTTTGGGGTCATAGAAGAAAAGGGTCAGACTTTCACCAAATTTACTGCAGTCAGGGGAAACATATTCTAACCTAAATCCAATCCAATCCAAACCAAACCTTCCTTCCTTCCCTCTAGTCAATTCTGACTTATAGAGACTTTATATGACTGGGTACAACTGCTCAGTAGGGGTTTCTAAGATTGTGAATCTTTCAAGGAGCTGACTGCCACATCTTTCTCTCTTGGAGTGGCAGGTGGATTTGAATCACCAATGCTGTGGTTTGCAGCCCAATGCTTAACCCATAGCACAACAAGGGCATACTTACTCTAATCTAGTACAGTGAACCCTTGCCACTTCGCGCTTCGACTTCCGCGGCTTCACTCTATCGCGGTTTTTGCGTAACAGCACCCACTGCCTATACCCGCTCCTTCAGAGGAAAAAGATGGCGACCCACCTGTAGAGTACATCCTTTAAGTCATTGCATAGGCTATTGATTACAGTATTTGTAAGAACTATGTATAATAATACTGTATGTGAAATATGTAATACTGTAAACTAGATGTCATAAATAATATAATAAATAATAAATGATAATTGTAATGTCCAAAATGTTTTACTGTATTTTCCCTTTTTCATTTAATAAATTGGGTAATACGAGTGTAATGGGGACTAAAGGGTGTTTTTTCATGTCCTCTATGCTCTAACTACGAAAATATTTGATTTACAAATAAGGAATCCTACTTCGCAGAATTTCATTTATCACGGTAGGGTCTAGAACCGATTAGCCGCGATAAACGAGGGTTCACTGTATAGCCTTACGAAGTGAACACAGCTCACTGTTCATGATTGTCATCATCATTATCATCGCAATCGTCATTAGCATCATTCATTTATGAGCCAATTGCATGTAATTATTACCCTCTTTCCCCTCAACTCTCAAGCCACAAACTTCTACTCCAAGTCAGGCTAATCTTGAACATGCACAACTTTGACTTTGGGATTCCTGCCTCCTAACCTTTGCACCTGTGATGTCCATTGGCTGAAGTGTCCTGCCCTGCTGACACCCAGCCTTGCTTTGAAAGGATGTTGTGCTTGGCCCAAGTTTTTGAGATGCAGCTGAGGGAGAGCATGGATCAAGCTTCTGATCCTTGCCGAAAGAAGCTTTTTCCCTGCTTCCCTGTCACTTTCTTGTGTTTGTCACCCTTTTTTTTTTTTGTCACCCTTTTAAAGTCAGAGTCTTCAGACAGTCGTATGGAACTTTCTGCTGGGCATCCTTTGATGGGGAAGGGAGCTCCTACTTGTTTCCTCATTCCCTCTGACAACAGTCACCCGCCGCACCTGTGCTCATAGAGTGTTGTCCCATCTCACTCTTTTGAAATGGCGTGTGAGCTTCTAGAATTCAAGGCCCTTGCTTTAAAAAAACACAACAAAACAACAACCAACCAGCATTGTATTCTGATTTGGGTGAAAGTTTCAAGCACATTATACACGTTTTGCTTTGTGACATTAGCTGAAAACAAGTACATTATACACATTTTGTTTCTAACCTCTCCAATGTAACAGCTCTCTTCCCAATCCCTCCCTGGGTCCCTGTTTCCAGTCTTCCTTCTTTCCTGTTCCTTCCTGCTTTCTAAAAAAATTTTGGGGGCAAATGCTACCCTTTGATTTCTTATGGCTAATTATTCTGAGGACTATACTCTGAGGAGTTCACAAGTATTATTGTTCACTACGTAGGCCTATTGTCTGGCTAAAAATGAATACCTGGGGGTTAGGTTTGGTTTCAGGATTGAAAGTGCCTAGCCTTGGGGTTCCACTAGTCTCTCTCAGACAAGTCAATCTGGCCTTTTTTATGATTCTACATTTTTCTCTTACTCTGCTCATCATCTTCTATTGTGATCCTGACCAGAGCAGTCAGTAGCTGGGCAACATCTAGATCTTCTGGTTTTAGGGTAATGGTGGATGTGGCTCATGTGGTCCCTTAGCCTTCCAGAGCAATTGTTTCTTTGAGTTTTTTATTTCTTCCATCTTCTTTGCTCTGGAAGAGGAGAGAACAAGAGTTGAATCTTAGATGACTGCTCACAAGCTTCAAGGATCATGTCTTGTTCGTTGTTGCATCCCCAGAATGAAAAGATTGACTAAAAGGCTCCAGGAGCACTTCGGTAAAGCCAGGGATGCAGAAAAGAAGAGAAATTTCCTATCTTGCTCTTGCTAAAAGAACCCTGGTGGAGTAGTGGGTTACATATTGGGCTACTAACCACCGGGTCATCAGGTCAACCAGCTACTCTGAGGGAGAAAGATAAGGCTTTCTACTCCCATAAAGAGTTATCGTCTCAGAAACCCACAGGGGCAGTTCTACTCTGTCCGATAATGCTGTTATGAGTCAAAATTGACTCAGTGGCCATGAGTTTGGTGGTTTGGTCTCATTAAAATGTTTACCTTGACTTTAGAGATTTTCCCAGTTTAGGGGGAAGAGTAGAACATATAAGAGAAAGGCATTTTTTTTTTTTTTTAAGAAAAGAAAGTTTCATTATGCCCAGTTGAAATGGCCATATTGAATACTGTCCTAGTTTCTTAGTGCTGCTGGGACAGACGTGCAACGCATGGACAGATCTTTATTTTCCCACAGGTCAAGAAGCCAGAAGTCCAACCTCAGGGCACTGGCTCTAGGGAAAGCTCTCTCTCTCCATCAGTTCTGGGCTAGGATCCTTGTCTCAATCGGTTTCTTATTCCTGGCATTCCTCAGTTCTTCCTTGGTCGCCTTCCCATGGCATCCATCTTCCTAGTCTGTGGACGCCTCCGTGCAGAGTCCACCTTTTTTAATAACTCAGAAGTGATGAGGTTTAGGATCCACCTACACTGATATGGACCCATTCACATAACTAAGAAAACCCTGTTCTAAAACAGGATTACATTTATAGGTATAAGAAATAAATCAAACCCACTGGCATTGAGTGGATTCCAACTCTTAAAACTTTTAAGACAGAGTAGAACTGCTCCTTGGGGTTCCTGACACGACTCTTTATGGGAGCAGACAGCCTCATCTTTCTCCTGCTGAGCCATTGATGAGTTTGAATACTGACCTTTCAGTCAGCAGTCTAATCCTTAAACCAGAGTGGCAGATGCCCTCCTTTCTTTAGGTTATAGGGGTTAGGATTTCAACATATACTTGAGGTAAAATAATTGAATCTACAACTGAATCATACCCCTCAGAAGTATCCACCAATTTCCCTGTTGGCAACGTCCTGAAATTGTGGATTTCCTCCCACAGATCTCCCAGCTTCAGGAGAAAATCATGATTGATTGGTTTAAGTGACAATTTCATTCATATTGTCAGGGGTTAGGGTTGGACCTGAATTCTCACTAAAGGAAACCTGAGGGGATTCTGTTGGGAGATTTGGGGAAAGATTTTCCTCACCAAAACAAAGAAACCTTTGGGGTAAAAAAATGCTCTTATTCTTTAAAATTTTTTAAAATTTAATAAATCATTTTATTGGGGGCTCTTACAGCTCTTACAGCAATCATTGCTCTTATTCTTGGTGTGGTGTTTTTGGGTTGATATTGTGACCCCCCCCCCCAACATCTGTCATCATTTTGTGGTCTGTTGGAGAGATCTTGCTTTTATGCTTCTGAAATGGAAAGCCTCTGTCTCTTGAGAGCACTGTGGAATTCCTCGATTTAAATATCCTTGTATTTTCTTCCCTTCTGTAACCTGAAAAAAAAAAAGAAGACTCATACTTATTGTAAAATAATAAATTCCCTATCATTACACTTCCAGTATTGGTACTCCTCTGTTTCTAATGGTCAAGTGTCTCTCTCAACGGATAGACTGAACAATTTTTTCTGAAGAGTTTTTCTTAATTATTTCCTCAATATTGACTGAGTCAGAAAGGTTGGCTCACTGGGAAGGGATTGCTAGAAGAGAGCTATGGAATGTGAAACCTTCTCTCTGGCCTTCTTGATCAACTGTCCACCCTTTGCACTCAGCTCTCTGAGAGGCTGAGCTACATGGATGATCTCTGTCTTTTTATCTTACTCAGAAGATAAGCATCCTTTTGAATTTTCAAATTAAAAGTCAACATATTATTTCCCACATCAAACATTATGCAACCCATGCTGTCCCTTTTAATTTTACCCAAGGATGAGCTAAAAATCACAGGGTTTTAATTTTTGTTCCATGTGTCTGTCAGGGTCTCAACATAAAACAGATGGCTCATTCAAGCTTGGATAATTCAAAGAATGCTTATTTACAAAGAGTTTCTATCCAAAAGTGTGGGCAGTGTGATTAGAGAACACAAGACTAGTTAGAAAGTACAAGATTCTCTTCTTGAATCTACCTCATGCAGATTCCAATCCAAATCAATTAGAGATGAGTACTTTTCAGGATGTTTTAGGATTAAATAACAGGCATGCCAACTCTTAGCTAAATTCTTCTCTTTCTTCCAATAGTATCTCATGTTACACATTTTGGGGGAAGTTTCCTTACCCTTGGCAACTCTACACTTTCTGAATTATCAGTTAGAATGTTACTCTCTGTCTTGCTATTCATGCTCAACGTGCATTGGAGCGCCGGCAGTGGATGGTGCCATTAACATGCGCAACTGCCGAGTGAAAGATGGGATGTTCCTAAATCGGTGGTGAGAAGGGTGTGGGAGGCCTGGTAGGGCATGATCAAGGGGAATATAACAAAGAGGAAGTGCTGAAACCCTGGTGGGGACTGAGCATGATAGTGGGACAGGAGGAAAGTCAAGGGAAATAGAGGAAAGAGCTGGGAGGCAAAGGGCATTTATAGAGGTCTAGATAAAGACATGTACATATGCGGATTCATTTATATATGAGGATGGGGAAATAGATCTATGTGCCTATATTTATAGGTTTAGTATTAAGGTAGCAGAGGGACATTGGGCCTCCACTCAAGTACTCCCTCAACGCAAGAATACTTTCTTCTATTTTTGGCATTCTATGATGCTCACCTTCCCGACACAACCACTGAAGACAAAGCAGGTAAATAAGCAAATGTGGTGAAGAAAGTTGATGGTGCCCAGCTATCAAAAGATATAGTATCTGGGGTCTTAAAAGCTTGAAGGTAAACAAGTGGCTATCTAGCTCAGAAGCAACAAAGCCCACTTGGAAGAACATATCAGCCTGTGTGATCACGAGGTGTCGAACGGATCACTGAAGACAAATGGGTGCATAAGCAAATGTGGCGAAGAAAGCTGATGGTGCTCGGCTATCAAAAAGTATAGCGTCTGGGGTCTTAAAGGCTTGAAGGTAATCAAGCGGCCATCAAGCTCAGAAGCAATAAAGCCCACATGGAAGAAGCACACCAGCCTGTCTGATCATGAGGTGCCAAAGGGATCAGGTATCAGGCATCATCAGAACAAAAATTTTACCATAGTGAATGATGGGGGGAGTGGGGAGTGGAGACCCAAAGCCCATTAGTAGGCCACTGGAGATCCCCTTGCAGAGGGGTCTTGGGGAGGAGACCTGCCAGTCAGGGTGCGATGTAGCAACGATGAAAAATACAACTTTCCTCTGGTTCCTAAATGTTTCCTCCCCAACCCCACTCTCATGATCCAAATTCTACCTTGCAAGTCTGGCTAGACCAGAGGATGTACACTGGTACAGATAGGAACTGGAAACACAGGGAATCCAGGGTGGATGATCCCTTCAGGACCAGTGGTGTGAGTGAGAGTAGAGGGAGAGTGGGTTGGAAAGAGGGAACCGATTACAAGGAACTATATGTGACCTCCTCCCTGGGGGGCGGACAACTGAAAAGTGGTTGAAGGGAGACATCGGACAGGGCAAGATATGATAAAATAATAATTTATAAATTATCAAGGGCTCACGAGGGAGGGTGGAGCGGGAGGGAGGGGAAAAATGAGGACCTAATGCCGGGGGCTTAAGTGGAGAGGAAATGTTTGGAGAATGATGAGGGCAATGAATGTACAAATGTGCTTTACACAATTGATGTATGTATGGATTGTGATAATACTTGTATGAGTCCATAATAAAATGATTCAAAAAAAGAAGAATCCACTTCTACTTTATCATGCGTGGGACTGCTGGGAGTTGGAATCAATAGCCATTGCTTGCCGTGGGGACTGGGGTCGTTTAATCCTGACAAAGCTTACCAATAAATCAAGTAATACCGCCATCACAATATGTATCAGATTTTATTATGATTATTTTTAAAACCAATCTTTCTTATTTCAGCATAAGAGCTGTACAGAAAAGCGTGCCACTGGGTGAGCTTTCATAAAGTGAACACACCCATGCAATCGCTCAGATGAAGGAACGGTATTATCAGTGGCCTGGAAGTCCTCTTTGAGCTTCTCTCTGTCACTAAGAAAAGCTAACTACTGCCCTGACCTCTGTTTTCATATATTTTACCTGCTTTTGAATTACTGGAATGAAATAGCATGAATCTTTTGTGTGATTATATGTATTTCAAAGTTTTAATATAGTGGGCTTTAGGAGGTTGGTTCCATTATTATAACTGTATGTAAGTAAGTTCAACCTATTGGAAGAAGTACAGTTGGGGCAAAGTGCAACCAGAATGCTCTTTAGAGGCAAGGGTAGAGAGACTTGATCTCATGTACTTCAGACATGCTGTCAGAGGGGACCAGCCCCTGATAAGGGACATCGTGTTTGGTAAAGTAGAGGGGCAGCAAAAACAAAATTGGAAGACAAGATGGATTAACACTGTGCCTGCAGCAATGGGATCAAACATAAGGACAATTGTGAGGATAGCCCAGGACCAGGCAGTGTTTCGTTTTGTTGTACATGGGCTGCTATGAGTTGGAACTAAGTCAAGGGCACCTAACAACAGCACCACATGAACTCAACATTCATCGCTTAAGGACTGCCTACACCGATCCACACTGCTCTAAAGCAGTCCCACCATTCGACACTCCCACCAATGGGGTGTGAGAGTTTGTTTCTTCATGTCTTCACCAACACTGACAGAATTTAAAAGTTTAACCATTGTTGTGGGCATTTCATTGTATTTAATTTGCATATCCCTGATCATGAAGGCACTTGAACACTTTTTCATGTCTAGACTAGCTCTTTTAGATATCTTCTTTTGTGATACGGTTGTTAAAGTTAACTCCTGTTTTTCAGTAGCACTGATTTTTAAAAAAATCAGTGGACCTTGTTTCAGAACAGCGTTCGGTTTACAAACCATTTAACAGATAGTATAGAGAAGTCTATTATACCCTTTGTAAACAGTTTCCTCATTATGATGGTGGGTAAGCACTTCTCTAACCCACATGTCAGTGGTTCAACTCCACCAGCTGCTCTGTGGGAGAAAGATGTGGAAACCTGCTTTTGTAAACATCGATAGCCTTGGAAACTGTATGGGGCAATTCTATTCTGCTTATAGGATTGTTCTCAGTCAGAAGTGACTCAATGGAAATTAGTTTGTCTTTGGTTATTAGTAATTCTTATTCCCTCACCTTTTACCTAAGTGTTTTTATCACATACACACACGTTTTAGCACCTTCTACAAGACACCATATTACATTTAGTTGTCATGCCTCCTTAGGCTCCTCTTGGGTGTGATCGTTTCCCAGATTTTTCTTCTTGATGAACTTCCCACGGATTGTGTAGGTGACTCCTTTATGTTTTTCTTATGATGAGACTGGGGTTGTTGGGAGGAAGACCACAGAGTGCCATTTTTATTATAGCACATGTCAGGCATATACAGGCATACCTTGTCTTATTGCACTCATGAATACTGGGATCTGTTCAACTTGAAGGTTGGTGGCAAGTTTATGCCAAGCAAATCCATTGGTGCCATTCCCTAGCAGTATGCACTCACTTTGTGGCTCTGTGCCACATTTTTGGAATTCTTACATTATTTCAAACTTTTTGTAATGCTATGGAACACTTAATAGAATACAATATAGTTTAAACTTTTATCAACGCTGGGAAATGAAAAATGGTGTGATTTGTTTTCAATATTCACTTTATTTCAGTGATCTAGAATTGGGCCTGCAATATCGCCAAAGGATGACGGTCTCTATTCACAATTTATGATGATATGAACCCTGATCACCTGGCTGAAGTAGTGGTTGTCAGGTTTTCCATTCTACAGTTATTTCCCACCCCCTATGTGCTTCCTATAGTGCACTCTTTGGAAGGAAGTCACTGTGTGAACCTGTATTCAAATCCTCTCATCTCTTCATACACATCCTCTGTTAGTACGAGGGGGTACCCCCCCAAAAAAACCCTGGCATTTCCCACCCCCTGAAAGATATGTATGTATATATTTATTTACTTTTTACAAACAACCTTATCACCTTCAAAGTACTCTCCATTACACTTAATACATTTGTCAAATCTTCAGTTCCATTCTTGGAAACATTTTTTAAATTCATTTGTTTGGATGGCTGACAGCACCTCCTTTGTTTTTTTCTTCACCTCTTCTATGCTGTCAAATCACTGCCCTTTCATGTCCGTCTGCATTCTTGGAAACTAAAAGAAGTCGCATTGAGTAAGGTCAGGTGAGTGAGTTAGTCTGGGTACTTTTAGAGAAACAAATCCACAGAAACTCATGTATAAGAGAGAGTTTTATATAAAGGGTAAGAGCACATCAAGAAAACTACCAAAACCTAGTGCTGCTCAAGCCCACAAGTCCAACATTAACCCATTAACTCATATGTTCAATACCAATCCACAAAGTCCTCCTCCATCTCACAAGACACACACTATAATGCTGATTGCAGGAGGAAAGCTGAATCAGTGAATATGTAAGCATCTCAGCACTGGCCGTGGTTTCCACATGGCTGCTCCAGCACCCAAGCTGCATCGGGGTAGGACCATGTGGCTTCTCCTTGGGGATGTCTTGCAGGAAGTGAGCCTTGCCAGCTGAAGCATGGAACTGGCTAAGGCAGCTGCACCCTGGTCCCACCATCACAAAGCAAGAGACCCAAGAACTAGAAAGGTGAGGCTCACCTAGCCATTTATCTCTCCACCCTTCAATTAACCCCACATGTGTTTATTGGCAGGTTGGCACAATAAACTTTAACTAATTCAATGAGTAAGGTGCATGGGGCAAGAGAGGTATGCTGGTTTTTGCCAAAAACTGGTGCACTGAGATGGCTGTGTGAACAAGTGCATTGTGGTGGCAAAACCAGTCCCCTATCTGCCACAAATCAGGCCTTCTTTGTCGCACAGTATTACACAATCTTTCTAGAATCTCTAAATAGAAAGCTTTATTAACCATCTGACATGGTGGGACAAACTCCAAATGCACAATACCCCTTACATCAAAAAATACAAATGAGCATCGTCTTGATCTTTGATTTCCCTTGATGAGTTTTTTTGTGTGTGAGGTGATGATGGCATCTTCCACTGGCTTAATTGATGTTTGCTTAGGGGGGTCATAAGAATACCACCATGAGGTGAGGAGGGTGTAGAATGCCTGATAGGGTTTAATCAAGTGCAATGTAGCTAAGAAAAAGTACTGAGAGGTGAATGAAGGTCAAACATGATGGTGGGACAGGATGAAAGTAAAAAGAAATAGAGGAAAGAACTAGGAGACAAAATACATTTTTGAGGCATAAATTTAGGCATGCACATATGTAAATACATTAAAATATAATGAAATATAAAAATATAATAGATAATATAAAATCAAAGGAAAATGAGTGGATTCCGGGAACCCAAGAGGCAAGTGAATTTTGGGAATAATGAGGGCAACAAATGTATAGATGTGCTTTACACAATTGATCTATGTATTGTGATGAATTGTATGAGCCCTAATAAATTGATTAAAAGAAAGAAAGAAAATAAAACAGAAAAAAAAAAAAAAGATAGTGATATAGGCCTATGTACAAAATTTAAATGTTAAGCATTAAGGTAGCAGGCAGGCTTTGGTTCTCTACCCAAGTACTCCCTCAACCCAAGAACACTTTGTTCTAATAACCTGGCATTCTGGGATGCTCACCTTCCCAAAGCAATTGGTGAAGTAAAAATGGGTGCATAAGTAAATGTGGTGAAGTAAGCTGATGGTGCCTGGCTATTAAAAGATGTAGTGTCTGGGGCCTTAAAGGCTTGAAGCTAAACAAGCAGCTATCTAGCAGGGAAGCAACAAAGTCTACATGGAAGACGCACACCAGCCTGTGTGATCAGGAGGTGTGGAAGGGATAAGGTATTAGGCATCAGAAGACCTCAACACCCCCCACAAAATATATCAATGCAAATGATGGGGGTTGGAGTGGAGACACAAAGCTCATCTGTGGATAATGGGACATTCCCTCACAGAAGGGTCACAAGGAAAGAACAAGACAGCCAGGGTACAGCACAGCAGGGAGCACACAACATTCCTCTAGTTCTTTAATGCTTCCTTCTCTCCACTATCATGCCCCCAGTTCTACCTTACAAATCTAGGGAGACCAGAGCATGTATACTGGTGTATATATAAGGGCTCTCAACACATGGAATCCAGACAGATAGACCCCTCAGGAACAGCAATGGGAGTATATGGGAAACAGAAGGATTTCTCTTAAGCTGTCTCCCCCAAATATATGCCAGACTTAGCTGCTTGAGAATGACTACACACTTGGAGGTCATCAGGAGTAGATTAGGGGTCATTCTCCCTAAGAGCTATCAGCCATCTAGACCAAGCAGACACCACTGTTTATCCCACAAGTAGGGCCCACTCCCTTTGGGTAAGGACAGTAGTTGTCTGTTTCCTTGTAGGAGACACCAGAGAGGTCAAACCCACCCAAGGATGACCAAGGTTAGGCTGCCATCATTAATCTAGGGTCCGCCCATCTTGTCACATGTATACCCCTAGACCTTCCCATTCCTATGGGCACACCCCTAGCTTATCCCCTTCCTGTTATGCTTATGCCTATCATACATCCCCTTCCTATGATGTGTATGCCTATTGTACTGCCCCTTCCTGTGACATGTGGTTACCTGTAATCATGTCCCCCTAATGAGACATAACCCTTGGTTAGCAAAGAAGTTGAGGCTCTCCCCGGCTCTCGGACCCAGGGGCTCTCCTGCTCTCGCTCCTGAGGCTCTCTCCTGCTCTCGTGGCCGGGGTCCCCCCATGAGGACCACCAAGCAGGGCTGAGCTGAGCATGCTACCATGAATTGTGTCTGACTCCATTAATTCAATCTTTCCTCTATCTCTCATGCTCTCTATGACTTTACTATAATCTTTACTTATTATCGCTGGACAATTGCGCCTACCGGACCTGTGATGATTTGTTGGGGACTCTCCTCTCCCCACAGGAGTAGTGATACCATGAGGGTGGGGGATGGTGGGGGGAGAAGGGGGAGAAATGGAGAACCAACTATAATGAGGCACAATCCCTGCCCCCTCCCTAGGGGAATGAACAGCAATAACGTGGATGAAGGAAACAGTGGGAGGTGTAAGATATGAAAATAATAATAATTTATCATGTATCCATGAGGGGAGGAGGGTGTGGGAAGGAGGGAAAAAAAAGAGCTGATACCAAGGGCTCAAACAGAAAGAAAATATTTTTAAAATGATGAAGGCAACATATGTACAAATGTGCTTGATACAACCGATGTATGGATTGTTATAAGATCTGTAAGAGCACCAATAAAATGATTTATTTATAATAAAAACAAAAACTCTACTGTTACTAAATGTATAGAAACTACACCTTAAAGTCAAATAAGAAAAAATAAAGAAGAGCACCATGTCTCAACACGAGTAATGACCTTGGGGAAAAATGTCTGGGCTGCTTCAAAGTAGTTCTTTCAAAGCATGGTATGTTTCCACTGGACACTCTTTTTCCTGACACTCTAGTCAGTCAGAACCTGAGGGACAAATTTTGCACTGACCCTTCTTATCCCCAATTTTGCATTAATTCGCTGAGCCAAGCTCCAATATTGTCCAGATAACTTCCCCATTTCTTCAATGGTCTGTGCATGAATTTTGTCAACATTTTCATTCGTTGTGGAAGTTGACGGACATCCAGGATGAGGTTTGTCATCAATCAACATTTTACGTTTTATGAAATGAGAAAACCGCACGTTACTTGAGCTTTTCCCAAAGTGCTGTCCTTTTAAGGCAGTGGTTCTCAACCTTCCTAATGCTGCGACCCATTAATACAGTTCCTCATGTTGTGGTGACCCTCAACTATAAAATTATTTTCGTTGCTACTTCATAACTGTAATTTTGCTACTGTTATGAGGCATCATGTAAATATCTGATAGGCAGGATGTATTTTCATTGTTACAAATTGAACATAATTAAAGCATAGTAATTAATCACAAAAATAATATGTCATTACATACTGCAAACTATTTATTTCTAATTAAACATAAATAACATTTTGTCTGGAAGCCTGGTGTAGCATGGGTAACAGTCTTCATGCCAGGTACTCATATGTGGGCGTATCTGCATGTGGGAGACCCATCTGGAGACGGACAGAGGAGCAGTGTCTCGGTTCCTAAGAGCATGAGAAATATGTGTTTTCCGATGGTCTTAGGCGACCCCTGTGACAGTGTTGTTCGACCCCCAAAGGGGTTGACACCCACAGGTTGAGAGCCACTGTTGATGTAAGCTGTGTCCGACATTGCAACCATTTTATGCAGCGTTTTTCCCGAGCAGAAAACAAAATGTCACAGCCCCAAGCTGTTCTCTTAAATAGGCCGTCGCAAAAAATGAGGCTTCAAGCAAAATTGCTTTCACGAAAAAATGCACTGTGACAGAGAACCTTCCCAGGTGATGCCACTGAGTGCACTAACTCAGAGCGAGTTGCTTAATGATTGCCCAGTGGGGGTGGGATGGGGGGAATGTGTACTTCTGCTTTATTTTGGGGTGCCCCCTGGTAGTCTAAGGAAGCAGCTGGCCACATAATATCCTTGGGGGCAACCTAAAGGATATCAGGGAAATGGAGAGTCATATGAATGGCTCTTTCTAGACCAGTGATACTTAAAACATAGACCACAAACTGTTTTTTTGAAGTCCACAATGAAATAAATTTGACAGCAAGAGAGTGATGATTAAGACTGTGTGTCGATTTGACTGGACCATGATTCACAGTCATTTGGATATTATGATGGGGAGCAACCAATCAATTGAAATGAGTTTCCTTAGAGATATGACCTACTTCAAATATATGTGGATGCTCTGGCAAAGATATTTTCCTTTTTGCAGAATTTGATCCTGCATCTGGCTCATTATCTTCTGAGTTCTGGTTCTTAGGATTTGAGCCTGTGGCTTATCATTGCTTGCCAGTTCTAGGATTTATTAGCTCTGCCGTCTGTGAGTCAGCAGCCTGCCGTTTTACTTGCTCATGTACCTCTGCAGCCAACAGCCTGTTGTCTGAACTGCCAATCTTGGGCTCATCCGCCCTTACAGCTACATGAGTGAGGAGAAATTTACGGTCTGATCTACAGACTTGGAATTTGACAGCCTGTACAAGCCTATGAACTATTTCCTTAGGATAAATCTGTCACTCTACATAAACTTCATTGATTTGGCTTCTCCACAGACTCCAGCTTAAGACAAAGGGTATGGAGCCTTTTGTAGTAATTGACATTGTATAGTATCTAAGTGTGTGATGACTGGACTTGTCTAGTTGAATGGTCTATAGAACACTTTGGTCATTTTTGAACAAAGGCATAAGTTGTAAATGGTGCAAATTGTGTACTAACCATACGTGTTAAGACCACTGTAATTGATTGAATACGCACAGATTGACAACACTGCAGCAACAATTATCCTTAACCAGAGCTAGTTTGAGAAGCATTACTTTCGAGTTCCATAATTGTGATCTAGTTAATTTCTCTATTCTTTAATATAATATGAATTTAATATGTGCAGTTTACAAATGCATTCTGATACAGTGAATGGATACAGTAAATAGTCAAGAGACCATGTAGATACTTTTTGTAGTGTATCCAGTCTAGTCGTCTTTCAAGAGATTCTGTTTTGATTCATTACAACCCTATACATTTCAGAATAGAACACCGCTCAACAGGGTATTCTTTTATTTTTCTCTAAAATTTATTTTATTTTTGTTGTTGTGGCGAATAGGCAAATCAAAACACAGCAATTCAACAATGAATAATTCTGTGTTGTTGATTATGTTCTTCGAGTTGTGCAACTTTCCTCACTCTTCTTTTTTGAGTAGTTCCTCTCTCATTAACATAAACTCCCTGCTCACTAAATTCCTGTCTAATATTTCAAGTTGTTATTGTCAATTTGATCACATATAGATAGACCTTAAAAGAGAATAATGCTAAAGGCAGGCATTCCTTCTTAGTGAAGTTAAGCTATTATTTGGTTTTAAGATGGCTTCAGGGGGCATCTTTGGTCTAAGGTTTAAAGACTATCTCAGGGTGATAGCTTACGGATTTGTTCCAACCTCCCTGTTTCCAGAAAGTCTTGAGTCTATGAGAATTTGAAACTCTTTTCTGCATTTCCCCTCTTTTGATGAGGATTCTTCTATAGGGTCGTTGCACAAATGTTCAATAATGAAAACTAGGCACCATCCAGCACTGGTCTCATGACAAAGGAAGCAATTCTTCTTGTAGACAATTAGTCATGCAATCAATAATTTCCTACTCCTATTCCAGAATCTTCTTCCTCCGTTGCTCCAGGAAAATAGAAATTAATTGTGCCTTGGATGACTGATTGCAAGCTTTATAACCCCGGGCACTATTCAATGTGCTAGGAGGTAGAACAGAGGCACTAAATATATGATTAGACCAATTAACTGACCAATTAAGTGAACCTATGAATTTATGACCCTAGACCTCTAATCCAATGAGCCAGATCCCATGAGGTTTCTGCTTGTACATAAGCAGCTGCTGCAGTTCCTCTTTCCTTGTTGTCAATATATCTACCATATGGCTTTTGCCAATTCAACAACTGTATAAGTTGTCAATGGCCAATTTTTTCAGAAATTGATCACCAGGGCTTTTCCCCAAGTCATCCTGAGTAGACTCAAACACCCAACATTTGGGCCAGCATGCCCAACATTAGTCAGCTGCACTTGCAAGGAACTCCTGTGGTAGGGACTATTGCAGTTTGCTGCCGTCAAGTTAAGCCCTGACTTGTGCTTTATAGGATTGGACCTCTGACACCCACGGGGTTTTCATTGGCTGGAATTGTGGAAGTACATCAATAGGCTTTTGTTCTGAATCTGTCGTATTCTGGAATTTCTGTTGAAATCTCTTAAGCATCATCACAACATGCAAGCCACCACTGACGAGCAAGTGGTGACTTTATATGAGGTACCTTGGCTGTAAATAAAACCCAAGTCTCCAGAATGGGAGGTGATAATTCTACACTGAGCTGTCACCGCCCCATTTGTAGAGCATACATTTTGCTAAATAGATGTATGTGTGTTATCATGTACATATGGTGCTGAGTGACCATTTTTTAATGTTAGTGATGGTAAAAGCTACAAGAAAATAAATTATTTTTGTGCCTTTTGCCAGCCAGTACCATTTCCGAGTTTGGATTGGAATACGATGCCATCATATAACACCTGAACTATCTTAGCAGACTCAAGGTTCCATATATATCTTTCAAAAGAACGAATACTTGGGCAAAGAGTTCATTGCATACCCTTTCTTGATTGTGTTTCTACTTTTGCACTTTAAAAATTTTCAAACATTGGAATTTAAACCAATGGGATTTTCATAACATTTATTGTCACTATGTTTAAGGAGTTATAATTAGTATACTTATAATTTAGAAAAATTGTTAGAATTCCTTTTTCCTGTTTAAGTGAACTAAGAAAAGTGCTGTAGTGAAATTTATATTGTGTGCTTATGAAAAAGAAGTAAGACCCATTTTTGGGTGATTTCTCTTTTAAGATTATTTTGATCCCAAAGGGATGTTTTCAATGTACCATATTATTTTCCATAGAGAGGTTGAAAATTGATTATTTTCAGTTACCAACCCAGTGACAGTGATCTGTGGAAAAAGGGTGGTGCAATGAAAAAGTTTAGGTATTTTTGCAACAATGATGAAGCGGACACACTTTTTTGGCCTTGCTGGGATGAAGCCATGAGACAGGTGACACACAGTCTACACTGCTACACGCAGTGACCATTTGGCTCATGTTGGAGCATGAAGCAGATGGGATGTTCTAGAGAACAACTAGAGAGTTTATTTTGGCGTCGAAGCTGGTTACTATTATAAGAGATAGAAAACTGGGCAATGGCAAGCTGCAGCAGAAGGGATGGTCTTAACAGATGAGCCAGATAGACTATTTTAAGAAATTCTTCCAAAGCCAAGTGATTATACCCCATTACTTTATATGGAGTGAAAAGCACATTATCTTTTTAAGGCTTTTTTTCCCCTTGAAAAGGTTGAAAACCAGTTGCAGAAATCTGTATTTTGCTTGATATAAAAGTGGTGAAGCTCTTGATTCAATTACACAACAAAATATTAGATTATTGTCATGTTCTTTGTTGGGATAGCTTTGTCCCTAAAGAAGAGGCATTCCTTTATTGTTACCCTGCTTTATTACTGTTAAAAAATCTGGTTATATCCACAAGGTGTCGAAGGGATCAGGTGTAAGGCATCACCAGAACAAAAAATCTTACCATAGTGAATGATGGGGGGAGTGCAGAGTGGAGATCCAAA
>NW_022111367.1:7617797-7619288 GCF_000313985.2 Echinops telfairi | reverse complement strand
GTACAAATGCGCTTTACACAATTGATGTGTGTATGGATTGGGATAACAGTTGTATGAACCCCTAATAAAATGTTAAAAAAAAAATCTGGTTATATGGGAGAGACAATAATGCCCATCAAATATTCTGTGTGCTCCTCCAGTTCTCCCTTGAAACTGAACTGGGCCATGTGTCTAGCTCAGACCAATGGCCCATGAACAAAAGATCTTTTTTGTTCCTCCTTGTCCAAGACAGTCAAAAACATGTATACATTTTCTATACTGTTGCTGCCTCTTTGATGGTGACAATTTTAACATGAGGAATGCTGAGTGATGCAAATGTGCTGGCTGTTAACTGAAAAGTTGGAAGTTTTAGAAGTGACTTCTAAAACCACTCAGAAGTGACTTAGAATAAAGATGATTTATTTCTGAAAAATCAACCAACAGGAACTCTGCAAAGCACTGTTCTGACATACATGATGAAGAGCCAACTTGATGGCAAGCGGTAGTGGGACATAGAGGAACCACCGGGTGGAAGTAGCCTCTATCTTTGAGTGACCACGTCACAGAAAACACTCCTGTAGAGCTCTTTACTAGCATTATAAGCTTTGTCATTAATAAATATACGATTGTTTTAATAAGTTATTGAGATCTGGGTATTTAGTTGTGAATATAGCAAAGGTTAAGGTTATGGTGACTCTTACAAGCAGCTGTGTCTACACAAGCATGGCTGAATTGGGAAGTACTAACCAATTGACCATTTATAGTGTTGAGACAATCCACAGAAGCCCAGAATTATTTGCTGGAGATGTGGATACAAATTAGAGTTCCTAATGGCCTTATATTTGTATTGCTCGTTTACCTGCATACTGTTTCTGTAGAGTAGCAGTTCTCAACTTGTGGGTCGTGACCCCTTTGGGGTGTGTGTGTCAAATGACCCTTTCACAGGGGTCACCCAATTCATAACAGCAGCAAAATTACAGTTATGAAGTATCAACGAAAATAATTTTATGGTTGGGGGTCACCACAACATGAGGAACTGTATTAAAAGGTCGCGGCATTAGGAAGGTTGAGAACCACTGCTGGAGAGGAAACCTCTGCTTGGAGCTGTGATGGTATATGCAAAACAGAATTCATATTAATCCTAAGTAAATTCAGCTGAAGGATGAGCCTATATATTTATTCTCCTCAATGAACTTGCAAGATAGTAGGGAAGTAAGACAGGTACCCACATATCTAGATGTGGTAGTTACATAATCTGTTGTCAGTTTGAGACTTAAGTGTGAAAGGGTGTAGTTTAGCCTGTCAATCAAGTAGCAGCTTGATAACCTCATTTGGAGGCACTAAGGAGATAAATAACTCTCTGGAGGTCAGACACACGCTCACTCCCTGCAAGACATCCCTGTGAACAAGACACATGGAGCTACACTAGCGCCCTGGAGCTGAAGGAGCCATGTGGAGATCCCTGCCAATGCTGAGATGCTTCCACTGCCACTGGATCCACAAGACTTTCCA
>NW_022111367.1:7611587-7616357 GCF_000313985.2 Echinops telfairi | reverse complement strand
AAGCAGGGAACTGACTAAGGCAACTGCACCCTGGTCTGACCATCAGAAAGCAAGAGACCCGAGAACTAGAAAGGCAAAGCTCTCTGAGCAATTTATCCCTCCGCCCTTCAATCAACCCCACATGTGTTTATCGGCCAGGTTGGCAAAATAAACTAACTACCTCTAGTGAGTTGCCAAGTACTTGACAGGGTGCACCACTCGGGACTCCTCGTTGAAGTACAGGCAGTCTCTCAGTGGGAACTTCACATTATCTACAGCTTTCTTTTCAACGTTGGTCAATAACCTTGGCTTTCTTTGTCCCTGCACTTTATCTGTGGACTAGCTTACGCAGTTTCAATGGTGCAAAGTTCAGGTGAACTAGTTAGTTGTAAGGGACACTATCAGATTCCTTTGCCACTACAGGTGGGTATAGTGCAGTTGTTTGACAAAACAGATGACAGAGGTGGTTACTCAGCCCCATTATGTAGGCCTGCCTGGAGATGATAATAACTTGTTTTGATCTGAACATTTTTTTTATTTGAACATTTTACAAGTTTGATAGTATTAAACATGTTGGTTAGAATAATACAAGTCAAAAAGTCTATGGAAAATGTGTATTACAAAAACACTTTGCACATATTAATTTTTTTTTGCACCACAATAACTTGTGCTAACTAGTTACAGCATGTCTGAATGGGATCTAGTGTGAGGCTCTAAGAAGGATGGGACACCAGTTTGCAAAGAATCTTACAGTGAAATATGAATTCTGCTAAAATCAAAGCAGACCAAATATCTAATTTGTGGTGACACTTGGATGGAAGAATGATGACATCATTGATGACATATGGAAAAACATATGGAGATGATGTCCCACAGAAGTTATTAGTTTAAAAATGGATAACTTGTTTTAAAAAGGGAAAGGTTGATGTTTAAGATAAAGTAAGTACACAGCAACAGACCGTCTGCATCAATTTTTGAGGACAAAATTAATTTTGTGTTTGCCCTAGTTGAAGAGGACTTATGAGGACAGTTGAAAAAGTTGCTACCACCACATATATCTCAATTAGTTCAGCTTACACAATTCAGACGGAAATATTAAATAAAGTAGAGCAACTTTCCACTTGATGGATGCCAAAAAGGTTGCATCTAGATCAGCTGCACACATGAGCAGAGATTTCAATGGAAATCAAGTAAGATCAAGATCCTGAAGCATTTCTGGGAAGAGTTCTAACAGGAGATGAAACATGGCTTTATCAGTCTGACGTGGAAGACAAAGATGGCTACTGCCAAACTAAACTCACTGCCCTAAAGTTGATGCTGACTCATAGTGACCCTATGTAGCACAGGATAGAACTGCCCCCAGACTCTAACTCTTTTTTTCCCTTTTAAAAATCATTTTATTGGGGGTCATATAACTCTTATCACAATCCATCCATCCATCCATCCATCCATCCATCCATCCATCCATCCATCCATTGTGTCAAGCACATTTGTATATTTGTTGCCATTATCATTCTAAAAATATTTGCTTTCTATTTGAGCCCTTGGTATCAACTCCTCATTTTTTACCCTTTCTCCCCACTGCCCTTGCTCATGAACACTTGATAATTTATAAATTAGTATCATTTTGTCATGTTTTACACTGTCCAATGTCTCCCTTCACCCACTTTTCTGTTGTCCCTCCCCCGGGGGGGGGGGAGCTATATATAGATCCTTGTAATCTGTTCACTCTTTCTACCCCACCTTCCCTCAACCCTCTCGATACCGCCACTCTCACCACTGGTCCTGAGAGGTTCATCTGTCCTGGATTCCCTGTGTTTCCAGTTCCTATATGTACCAGTGTATGTCCTCTGGTCTAGCCGGATTTGTAGGTTAGAATTGGGATCATGATAATGGAGGGGAGGAAGCATTTGAAAACTAGAGGAAAGTTGTATGCTTCATATTGCTACACTGCACCCTACCTGGCTGATCTCCTCCCCATCTTCAGCGATTGTGTCGGGAAGGTGAGCATCATGGAATGCCAGTTTAATAGAACAAAGTGTTCTTGCGTTGAGGGAGTACTTGAGTAGATGCCCAAAGTCCATCTGCTACCTAATACTAAACCATTAAATATTTCCCCATATATTTATATATGATGATGGGGAAGATAAAGCGGGTGCAAATGTGGTGAAGAAAGTTGATGGTGCCCAGATATCAAAAGATATAGTGTCTGGGGTTTTATAGTTAAAGGCTTGACACTAAACAAGCAGCCGTCTAGCTGAGAAGCAATAAAGCCCACATGGAAGAACACCAGCCTGTGTGATCACAAGGTGTCAATGGGATCAGGTATCAGGCATCAAAGAACAAAAAATCATATCATTGTGAATGAGGGGGAGTGCAGTGT
This sequence comes from Echinops telfairi, assembly GCF_000313985.2. Taxonomy (NCBI): domain Eukaryota; kingdom Metazoa; phylum Chordata; class Mammalia; order Afrosoricida; family Tenrecidae; genus Echinops; species Echinops telfairi. The sequence continues at coordinate 7,613,995 of NW_022111367.1, read as the reverse complement.
CTGTATTTAGACCTCTATAAATGCCCTTTGCCTCCCAGTTCTTTCCTCTATTTGTTTTACTTTCCTCTTGTCCTACTATCATGCTCAGCCTTCATTAGGGTTTCAGTAATTCCTCTTGATTACATTACTCTTGATTAAGCCCTACCAGGCCATTTACATCCTCCTAGCCACCGATTTTGGATCACTTACTGTTCTCTTGTCCCTGGGTTTGTTAACACCCACTTCCTTTCCTCCACCTCCCTCTCCCATGTCCCCCTGGAATGGTTGGTCCCATTGTGTTCTCCTCCAGATTGTTTATCCTGGCTATCTTATTTTTTTTTTTTTTGGCTATCTTATCTAGATAGACCTGCAAAGATAATAAAAAACAAGACAGAGCAAAACAAAGCAACTAAAGAAAACAAAGCAACAACAACAACAAAAAAGAAAAGTCTGTAAATAGTTCAAGGTCTTCAACAGGAAACTATTAAGCAACCACTTTACAGCCTTCATTTGGTTCCTTGTGATTTCTTTTTTGTTTCCAACTCATAAAATCTTTAAAGATTTTTCATGTTGTTGTTTTTTAAGTTGATATTGTAAAAGAAACAAAAAACTGGCCTTGTTAAATTCCTAGTAAACTCAGTTCTTTAGGGATGGACTAAATAGTTAGTATCATTGTGGTAATAACTTCTTTTAGAAAAATTAGTACCAGACTAGTCAAAAGGAGTTGGAGATTGATGACATCCCCAAAGTCCAACTCTTCCTAGATGCTATTCTATTCTATTCATCCCCGACTTCTCCCTTGAGTCTATCCTGTCATGTCCTGAATTCACCACAACATTTCACAGAAACTCACAAGACTTTAAAGAAATATCTCACATGGTGGTGGATGGTGTTAAGTCCCACCTCTGAAGGTCAGATGAGCCCAAGCTGGGGCCAGAGCCAGAGCCCAACAATGTCACAGCGGGTCTTCCTGCTTCTCCCATAGTTCAGTCCGGAAATAGAAGTCTGGCTTTCCAGGTGAGGGGATATGCTTCTGGACTATATGGTGGTGCCAGTATATATTCGAGGAAAACAAAAGGTGTGGCTTGGTTCACACCCTGTACTGAGGTGGGGTCTTAAATCTGGCCCTAAGGAAACAAAAGGTGTGGTTTGGCTCACATCCCAATCTAAGATGTTGTCTGAAAGATGCTGCCAAAGACACAAAGGTCGTGGCTTGGTTCAGCTCTGTACTACGGTCAAGTCTTAATCTCGCCTATTCCTGTCTGTTGGTAGAGAATGCCACAATGGGACTGTGTATAGTCCACAATGGGACTATAGCCACAGGCGCATGATGTCCAGAATCATTTCACATAAAGGATTGTGGCTAGAAGGGCCATATGAACAGACCATAGCTCAATACTTGTTTGTAAAAGTGTCTCGACCTTGATGGAACTTATGTTGAGAAATAAAGCTTATACTTTTTATGTTTATCTTTTATTTCCATTTGTCCATGAAGTTTTTGAGGACTCCTTCATACATGTATATGTTTCAAATCAACAGGTGCCTTTCAGGCTTTTTATTCCCCTGATAGTTTACACTGATAAGGAGAATTTGTCAGACTATTCTTACCGAACCAAATCTGGTTACCCAAGGCCAGTCTAAATATGTACAACTAGAATTCAATATATGTACATATGACATCAACACTGAATTTTTTCCCATAGTGGAAACTTATTTATTGTATTAAAAAGAAGTGTGTCTCAACATCCCTTACTGACCATAGACCTACAGGGGACAACACTGGAAACACAGTGTGGGAATTACACCCAATCTGATGCTGCCACACTGAGGCAAAACACTAAGGGGGTGCAAAAGAACAGCGAGGGAACAGAGCAGCAAGATCCCTAGGGAATGCTGAAGGTGGTCTTTGGAGCCAGGGCATGGTGCCCCAACAGACTGAACTGGAAAACATTCCTAAAGGCCAAAAAACAGTCCTTGAGCTTTTCTTTCTTGTTGTGTTTTGTTTTGTTTGTCATTGGTTTGTTGTTGTTGTTTTGTTGTATATTGTTGCTTGATTTTGCTCTGTCTTGTTTTGTGCATGTTATTATTTCCGCAGGTCTGTCTAAAAAGATAGGCTGGATGAACAATCTAGAAGAGAAAACAACGGGACCAACAGTTCCGGGGAGACATGGAAGTGGGGGAGGTGGGGGGAAAGGTAGTGGTGTTAACAAACCCAGGGACAAGGGAACAAACAAGTGATCCAAATTGGTAGTGAGGAAGGTGTAGGAGGCCTGGTAGGGCATGATCAAGGGTAATGTAAAGAGGAATTACTGAATCCCAAATGAAGACTGAGCATGACAGTGGGACAAGAGGAAAATCAAAGGAAATAGAGGAAAGAGCTAGGAGGCAAAGGGCATTTATAGAGGTCTAAATAAAGGCATGTACATATG
>NW_022111367.1:7602706-7610519 GCF_000313985.2 Echinops telfairi | reverse complement strand
GGGGTAGCGGGGGGAGAGGGGAAAAAATGAGACCTGATGCCAGGGGCTTAAGTGGAGAGCAGATGTTTTGAGAATGATGAGGGCAATGAAAGTACTAATGTGCTTTACACAATTGATGTATGTATGAACTGTGATAAGAGTTGTATGAGCCCCTAATAAAACAATATAAAAAACAGAAGTGTGTCTTTTTTTCATTTTTGGTAGACAAAAGTGACATTTTCATCCATTATAAAGAGGGCATCAGATCTTTTTCTCTCTCTTTTTTAAAGGCATGAGGTTAGTGATACTATATATTTTGTCTTCAGATTTCTTTCAATAACTCTAGTAAAACACAGGTGATCTTTTGGTTTCTCTATTTTAATTGTGTTTCTCTCTTACCTGACAGCTTAATAAAATAATAAGTAGAAAACAGTAACAATTGGCTGTCAAATTATTATAATTTACATATTCCTGGAAATATAGGTATGATATAATTTGCAGAAGACATTATTATTTTAAAATTCTTTTAAACATCCATTTTACATCTTTGGATTCAAACTCTGGTTTTTATACTATTTTCTCTTGGGAAAGATAAGCAAGGCTCTCTGTACTGGAATAAAAGCTGGATTTGCCCTTGGGGAGCTAGGAACATTCTGCTGAAATGCCAAATGCTTTATGTCTGGAGATGCTGGGAAAGATCGCATATGAGTGTCATGTCATTGCTGTGGACCGTAATATAGGTCAGCTACCCAGGAATGGCATCTAAGAGAAAGTCCATGGAGCTAGGTAATATATAAATCTCTTTCTCAGCCCAGAGTCTTTTGCTATGTAAATCTCTGTAGTGTTGAACATCATCATTACCATTCTTTGATTCTCCATCTGCTAGCCCTGATGTTTATCAGGAGGGACCAGTCCCTGCAGAAGACCATCATGCTTGGTAAAGTGGAAGGGCAGCAAAACAGAGGAAGGCATGGCAGCAAAGAAGGAAGACACTCGACAAAATGGACTGACATCATGGCTGCAGCAGCAGGCTCAAGCATAGGAATGCTTTTGAGGATGGCGCAGGAGCAGGCAATGTTCTGTTCTGTTGAAGTTAGGTTCCCTATGAGCGACTCAACAGCACACAACAACAACAACAACAACAACACTCTGACTTCGTATCATCATGGTCATACTTATGAAAAGATATTTTCTCTTCTTCCATTTTTTTTCAAATTTGGAAATTCTAAATTTGTTCAGTGTTGACAATAACTCCTCTACATAAGGCATGCAGACTTAGATCCTTTTTTTATAGCAAATAGGTCTGGAATTCTAACTACTGTTATTCTGACACTATTTCTCCTTCATATGGTGAGGGATGAGCATGGATGAAGGCGTGGGGAGATTTCCAGACCTGGTTGCTGCTGGGTGTCATAGATTGACTTGTGTCCTCCCCAAATATGTGTCAACTGGACTAAACCATGGTGCTCAGTGGTTTGGTGCTTATGCAATGATGTAATTCTAATGACCTAAGTGATGTAATCATGCAATCACCTCCCTTCAATGATGTGATCTAATGGGATTAGTCAACCAGTTTTAAGTTGATAATGGTGGGATGCTACACCCTTACTGTGGTCAGTGTCCGGACTCAATGGAAGGGGAGTTTCCTTGGGATGTGACCTGTGGCCTCTTTTATCTCACAAGAGATAAATGAAGAGAGAAGTAAGCAGAGATTAATACAACCAGAGACATGCGTCAGGAGCAGAGCACTTCTTTTGAACTGATGTTTTCTGCACTGGGGAACCTCCTAGACTTAAGAGAAAATTGACGCCAAGGTGCATGTAGCTAGTCAAAAGAAGTCTGGGTTCATAGAGGCTGAAAGGAGACAGGAATCCTCCCCCAGAGCCAACAGAGAAAGACAGCTTTCCCAGAGCTGTAACTCGGAATTCAGCCTCCTGAACTGGGAGAGAATAAGTTCTTGTTTGTTAAAGCTACCCACTGTGGCATTTCTGTGATGGCAGCACTAGAGAACTGAAAGCCTAGGTAGAAAGGGGGACAGGAAGGTCGAGAGCTTGAGCCCCTGAAAACTGGAGGGACAGTTCTGGTGGTGTTCCTAAAAACAAGTTACACCTGTTTCATTAGAAGAGGTGGCCATTTTGTTATTGTTGGGTGTCCTCCAGTTGGTTCCAACTCATAGCGACTGTGTCCAACAGAATGAAACACTGCCCGTCCTGGGCCACCTTCACAATTGTTCTCTTTGAGCTCATTGTTGCAGCCACTATGTCAATATGTCTTGGTCCAGGGTCTTCCTATTTTTCACTGCTCTTCTACTTTACCAAGCATTGTGTCCTTCTCCAGGGATTGCTCTCTCCTGACAACATGGCCAGAGTATGTGAGACAAATCTCATCATCCTTGCTTCGAAGGAGCTTCCTGGCTGTATTTCTTCCAAGACAGACTTGTTTGTTCTTTTGGCAGTCCATGGTACTTTCAATATTCTTCACCAGTACCATAATTCAAATGCATAGATTCTTCTGCAGTCTTCCTTATTCAGTATCAAGCTTTCATATGCCCATGAGGTGATTGAAAATATTATGGCTTAGTTTAGGGGCACTGTGGTAGTTATATAATTGTTTGTCAATTTGAGAGGATTAAGAGTGAAGGGGTGGAGTTTAGCCTGTCAATCAGGTCATAGACAATGAGGCCTCTGTCTGGGCATGTCCTTCTCCTGAGAATTCTGGGAGCTCCTGTATTCCTCCTGGGAGGCTGGAAACACCCTCTCTCTCATCTCACTCTCTGGGAGACATTGCAGCTGACAAGACAGATGGAACTATGCTAGTGCCAAACCTCATAGAGAACTCTGCCAGTGCGGAAATGCTTACACAGCCACTGGATCCCCAAGACTTCCAACCCACTGGCCTGTGATCATCCTGCATTCAGCATCATTGTATGTATTTTGTGAGTCTGAAGAGGAATTTATAGAGTGGTATCGGACATATGGGCTAATTCTGGACTTATGGACTTGATCTGGACTGGGCTGGGATGTTTTCTCAATATTCAATTGCTTTTGTATATAAAGCTCTTTCTTATACACATATGAGTGTCTATGAATTTGTTTCTGTAGTCTACCCAGACTAGAACTACCAGGGGTAGTTCTACTCCAACCTATAGGAGGGCTATGAGTGGGAATTGACTCAGTGGTGGTGAGTTTGGTGGTTTGGGTAAGAAGGTCTTGTGTAACAGATGACTGAATGCTACTCATTGTTTGATCTCTCGACTGCTGCTTCTATGAGCATTGATGGTGAATCCTTGACAACTTCAATCTTTCTTGACAACTTCAGTTTTTTCTCCATTTATCGTGATGTTACAAATTGGTCCAGTTGTGAGCATTTTGGTTTTCTTTATCACAGACTGAAGGCTGCAGTCCCTGATCTTCATCAGCAAGTCCTTCAAGGCCTCCTCATTTTCAGCAAAGTTGTATCATCTGCATATCCAAGGTTGTTGATAAGTTTTTCTCCCATCCTGATGATGAGTCTTTCCTCATATAATCCAGCTTCTTTGATTACTTAGTTACAGTAATTTTTTTAATCTTTTGTGCTGGTGACAATACAATTTGCTAAAGAAATGATCAATGGAAAATTGAATTTACTAAAGAAGTGGTAAATAGATGTTTTTGGAACCACTGGAAGGCTAGCTGCCACTGAGTTGACGCTGACTCTTTGTGACCCCGTGTGTGTCAGAGTGGAACTGTGAGCCACAGGATTTTCAGTAGTTGATTTTCTGGATGTAAGTAGCCAGACCTTTCTTCTGCATCACCACTGGGGGACTCAAGCCTCCACTCTTAGTTCATAGCCAAATGCTTTAACTGTATGTACCACCCAGCTAATTCGTAAGAAATAGTCATTGCTTGGTTAACCCACACATGGGTGATGTCACTGTAGTCAATGTCCCACTGACCAGAATATATGCTGAGGACATCTGCTTGAGGGAGGCCTCTGTACTCCTTCTCTGCCCCTGGAATGGCAGCAACCAGGAAGACTGTGGGGGTTCCAGAACCCACGAACATTCCAGATTCATTGAAGAGGCTTGAGTACTGAGAAAAAGGCCTTCTTACCTCTTCCACAAAGTTACCTAAACTGCACAAATAGACCACCAGATGGAGGTTGGCATGTCTATTTTAGCTCCATTCAAATAGAATTCAGGTGACCATTGAAGGTGTATCAGTGACCACATAAAATTGTCCCAACACTTTACTTGAAGAATTTAAATTTCAATTAGAGATATAACAGTTGCAGCTTTATAACAGGTACATCATAATCTCTGCTTACAGTACCTCAGAGAAACATACCATTTTGTCTTGTATCTTTCAAATGTATTTCGTGGGTTATTAAAAAGCACTCCGAGGGATGGGGCTAGGGGAAGGTGGGGGGGGGGGCGCTCCATGGTCAATTAAATAGGACAGAGAAGCTAAAGAAAATGAAATGTGTCTCTTTGCTGCAGGGCACCCCTCACAGCATGCTCATGTAGATTATGAGTCCCTCAGAAAGGGATAGAATATGCTAGGTTTCCCAAATATCTGTTACTTAGACAGTTTTGAGAGACTTTCATTCCTGTTTTAAAAAGCTTTTTAGTGTGATTTGGATAATTTTCTCCTCACCTCTTGCACATGGAGTTGTCTTCACCCTCTTGATGTGTGTGTATGTATTTTATTAGCAAGTATTTGCTAATAAACATGTTTATTACTATGATAGATTCTATGGACAATGGGAAACCAACTCAAAACTCAATGTCACCAGGTTAATGCTGGCTCTTGGCAATCCTACAGAACAGGGTAGAACTGCCCCTGTGAATATGAGAGACTTTTTTTCTGATGCAATAACATTTTATCCACATAGAGAAGAGACGGAACAAGGGGATTCAATAGTGGGGACTGGTCCACCATGGCAAATCCATCTCTCTCTCTCTCTTTATTTATTTTTTTTACAGTTTTATTGGCACATAATCCACATATCATACAATTCAATAGTTTAGTCATATCAAGAACCATTGTACAATGAGTGCCACAATCAATTTTAGAACATTTTTTAATGGTTAAATCACTTTTAAAATGAATTGTTTAATCACAATCAGTTTTAGTGCTCCCTCTTCCTGTCCACAAACATTGTTTGCTCCCCAAATCCCTTCACCCTCACCAGCTCCCACCCTCGATCCCTACGTCCCCTATAGATCCTTGCATCAGTCATTCTCTCTCTGCACCTACTGCTTCTGTGCTTCACAAACTATTGGGAAAACCCAACAGAAAAAATAAAAAACAAAACCAAAATAAAGTGGTAAGGATAAAGTAATACTATAAAGATAAAAATACAAATAATGAGTAAGAAAGAAAAGATCACCACCAATATTTAAAATTCCAGGGAAGAAATTTTTGTTAAAGAACTAACAAGAAATGTTTGCACCTAGAACAAATTCAGGTTGGGTCAAGAGGGAGTCAACTGACCACATATTAAATTTGATCCAGCATAATCAAGATTACACTTATCTTTATCTGATTGTAAAGCTTTCTGAGACCCTGGCCTGTTGCTACAGGGACTCTACCCCCTGCTTAATCTGACTAGCTACTCTGCAGAGGGGTTTTGAGCTCCCACTGTCCTCTCTGTAGCCTTCTACAAATTGGGTGTTCACAATTTAGCTTCTGATACTTTTCATCGTCTTTGCATTTTGCCATTTTCAACTTCAGATCACACAAGTTGGTGTGCTTCTTCCTTGTGGACTTATGTAGTTGACTCCTCATTTAAATGGCTGCTTGTTTAAATACAAGCTTTTAATATCCCAGACACTATTCAAATTGATATCCGAGCACCATCTGCTTTCTTCGCCACACTTTGCTGTAGCACCCTTATCTTCAGTGGTCATTTCCTGAAGGAGCCAGAGAGAGATCTATATTGCTGACCCAGGCCATATACCTTTTGGGGGCATGCACGCCCACTAATTACAGGTAAAGACATACGTCACAGGAAGGGGTTACACTATAGGTTACACAGTAATGAGGGGTTGGTCCAGGGACATACACGCAACAGGAAGAGGAGGGACTGGGGTATACATGTGACAAGGTGGGTGGATCCCAGATTCAAGAGGCAGCTCAACCTTGACCTGCTCCCTGGGTCTCCATAGGAACCATTATCAGTAAGGTGTAAACCCCACCTACAGGAACCACATAGATGACTGCAGGCCTGTCCATTGTCCCCAGAGGCAGGGAGCAGGGCCCACTGCAGTCTGGCAACTGATTGCCCTCAGGGGGGGAATGCCTGTGCATCTGACCTTCCCCCACAAGTTTCTTTCTCCATTCTTCCACTGTTGGGCATTTTGGCTGCTTCCACTTTCTTGCTATTGTGAACTGTGCTGCTATGAACATGGGAGAGCATACATCTACTCGTGTTGTGTCTTGTATTTTTTAGTGTATATTGTGGTATTGTGGGATCATAATGGGATTTCAATTTCCAGTTGCTTTAAATATTGCCAAATTGTTCTCCACATGTCTGTATGTATTTACAAGTCCCCCAACAGAGTATGAGAGGGGACCAGCCCCACAAAAGGATTTTTTTCAAAGCCATGTATTTAATTTTTTTTTTTTTTACAAAATAACCTTAGCATCTTCAAAGTACTCTCCATTACACTTAATACATTTGTCAAATCTGCGATTCCATTTTTGGATACATTTTTAAAATTCACCTGTCTGGATGGCTGACAGCACCTCCCTTGTCAAATCACTGTCCTTTCATGTTCCTCTTTATTCACAGAAACAAAAAGAAGTCACACGGAGCGAGGTGAGGGGAGTAAGGTGCGTAGGGCAAGAGAGGTATGCAGCTTTTTGCTAAAAACTGGTGTACTGAGATGGCTGCGTGAGCCGAAGTATTGTCATGGTGGCAAAGCCAGTCCCCTACTTGTCACAAATCAGGCCATTTTTTGTCGCACACTGTTAAGCAATCTTTTTCTGAACTTGATTAACAGTCTGACCTGGTAGAATGAACTCCAAATGCATTAACCCCTTCACATCCAAAAACCAAATGAGCATCGTTTTATTTTGTGTGTGTGTGGTAACCCCTCATGTATGAGTTCCAATCTCTCCACATCCTTTCCAGCATTTGTTATTTTCTGCTTTTTTGAATTGGGCTAGCGTTGTGGGTGTAAAGTGGTATCTCATTGTGGTTTTAATTCGCATCTCCCTGATGGCTAGTGATAGTGAGCATGTTTTCATGTGTTCATTAGCTATTTCTACTTCATTTTTTATGAACTGTCTGTTCATGTCTTTTTCCAATTTCTTAATTGGGTCTCTTGTTATTTTCTTATTGAGCTGTTATAGAATTCTGTACATTTTGGTAATTTGCCCTTTGTCTGATGTGTTGTTGATGAAATTTGTTGCCCAATCTATGGGCTCTTGTTTCACTCTCCTGATGGAGTCTTTTGGTGTGCATGAGTGATGTCATTTCAGCAGGTGCCAGTCATCTCTCTTGTCTTCTGCCATGTGTGCCTCCTCCGTTATACCTGGTAGAGACTGTAACTCTCTATCAGAGGGGAAAGCCCTTTCTCCCTCACAGTTGCTGGTGGTTTCAAACTGCACAACCACGGTTGCTATTGATGGCACCTAACAGCAACAGCATAACCTCTGTTGTGGACTTTACTATTTATGAAAAAAAATGGAATGCTTAATGTTTTACATGTAATTTCACTCCATTGAATTATGTGGCCCTCAATGCTATAGAAGGGAAAATATGAGAGCTTATCATGAGCTGAAGTGGCTATAGAAAGCTTGGTGGAGCTCAGAAGCAACAAAGCCCACATGGAAGAAGCACACCAGCC
>NW_022111367.1:7591513-7599234 GCF_000313985.2 Echinops telfairi | reverse complement strand
AATTTATAAATTATGAAGGGCTCATGAGGGTGGAGGGAGCAGGGAGGGAGGGGGGAAATGAGGACCTAATGCCGGGGGTTTAAGTGGAGAGAAAATGTTTTGAGAATGATGAGGGCAATGAATGTACAAATGCGCTTTACACAATGTATGTGTGTATGGATTGGGATAAGAGTTGTATGAGCCCCTAATAAAATGATTAAAAGAAAAAAAATACACATAGATCTATTTCCCCAACATCATATATATATTTGTACATACGTACATCCCTTTATTTAGACCTCTATAAATGCCCTTTGCCTCCTAGTTCTTTCCTCTATTTCCTTTTACTTTCCTCTTGTCCCACCATCATGATCAGCCTTCCTTTGGGTTTCAGTGATTCCTCTTGGTAACATTGCTCTTGATCAAGCCCTACCAGGCGTCCTACACCCTCCTCACCACCGATTTTGGATCATGGGGGGACATGTTGCTCCCGTGTCCCTGGGTTTGTTAACACTACTTCCTTTCCGCCCACCTTTCCCTCTCCCATGTCCCCCCAGAACCATTGGTCCCATTGTTTTCTTCTCCAGATTGTTCATCCAGCCTATCTTATTTAGACAGACCTGTAGAGATAATAACATGCACAAAAACACGACAGAGCAAAACAACAACAATAGCAAACAACCAACCCCCCAAAAGAAAAACCTGTAAATAGTTCAAGGTGTGTTTGTTGACCGTTAGGAGTGCCATGCCCTGGCCCCAATGTCTATTTTTGGTTTTCCTGGGACTTCGTTGCTCTGTTTCCCTTGCTGTTCTGTTGCACACCCTTAGTGTTTCGCCTCAGTGTGGTGGGGTCAGATTGGGCACAATTCCCACACGTGCCTCCAGTGCTGTCCCCTGTAGAGCTATGGGTCAGTGAGGGACGTCATCTCATAGTGGGGCTGGCCCTGTGGTCCTCTCTGTGCTTTGGCTGCTGTCAGCGGAAATATCATCCTCAGGCCTTGCTGGACCAGGATGTGCTCCACTCTCTCTTCCTCCCCCTTCCTTTGCTCCTGTGTGCTCTGATCAGACATGCCCATCTCCCAGCACACCTGAGTAATCACTCAGATTACACTTTCAGCATACCAGAAGGTTTCTTGATCCTCGTGTCATTCAAAACTTATAACTCCTCAATAATCACTCCTTTTTAAATGCATACTCTTTTGTCTGGCCGCTTTTGCTCAGCATGATGTCCAAGATTTATTTTTGTGGTGTGTTGCAGAAATTTCTTCTTGTACATCATTATGTTTTCTGGCAATGAGGTTGCAATTCTACATAAGCAGCCAGACCTGCAATTCTGCTGCATTCACCATAACTGAATTGTGTTTTCACCCACATATATAACTTACATATAAGGAAGAGCAGAAACCTTCCGTGATTAACACAATGAGACAGTTTGTAAGCATACTTTTAAGTCACAAAGTGCAAGGCAAATGTTTTTTATTATGATTCTCATCCTTATTAGCCAGCTCTGATGACTGTGATTCTGTGAGATGTCCCTGGCTTCTTGGGGTCAGTTTCAATGATTTTCTCCTCCAAGAGAGGCCGTGGGAAAGTCTATTAGCCTGGCTTGATTGGAATATGAACTCCAGTAGGTGATAACTTGGGTGAGTTACTAACTACTCTGAACCTTACTTTTTTTATCTTTAAAGTGGGAAGTATGAAGAACATCTACAGTGGTTGTGAAGATGAAATAAATAATCATGAATAGCATTTAGAACAGTGACTGACATGGAAGCAGGGCTAAAAAGCTATTATTTACGGGTATTCTTCTTAATCACACTTCAGTGAACTGCGCTTTGCAGAACGCTGGTGGCACAGTGAGCTGCACATTGAGCTGCTGACCACAGTGTCAGTGGTTCGAACCAAGCAGTCACTTCAGGGGAGAAAGGTGAGACTTGTGCCGAGAAGGATTTAAACTCTCCAAAACTCAAAGGGCCCGCTCTACTCTGTCCCATGGGGCCACTATGAGTCAAAATGGGCTCAGTGGCAATGAGCTGAGTTCTGAGGTCCAGATACCACGTTTTCATACATTGGAGGCTTGTAATAAGCCTGCATCTAGGATGTCTGTTGGAGGCATTTTCTCAGTAGTATCTGCTCACTTCCTGTCTGTCCCATTTGGGTCATTCTCACAGTATTTCCAACTTTTTCATAATGCAAAATAGCATAAACATAACTTGTATGTGCACTAGAAAACCAAATTTTCATGCGACTGGCTTTATGTCGATATTCTCTTGATCGTGGTGACCTGGACCGGAACGTACCACAGCTCTGAGGCTTGCCTGGACTTAGGTGAGTGAGTGTGAGTGTGCATTAAGTAGAAGCCTTACTAAGATATTTGACCATGTCTCACACGCCCATGTCTAAAAAATATATAAAAGTAAACATTTTTATTTCTAAGACTGTAAAGCTTATAAAATTATAAATGCACCTTATTAACTTTCGCAGCCCTGCTGGTGCGCTAGGAGCTCTGGTGGCAGAGTGCTTAAAGCCCTCAGCTGCTAGTCAGTCATGAGAAAGAGGAACGCATGTGCTGTACCCATAGATTTGTATCTACATATACCTGTGGACACTTAAGGAATCCTGGTGGCATAACAGGTTACTCTTCAGGCTGCTAGCCAGAAGTTTATCAGTTCAAATCCACCATCCATAGGGAAAAAGCTAGCCTATCTACTTCCATAAAGATTTACGGCCCCGGAAACCCTATGTAGAGTCTCTATGAGTCAGGATTGACGAGATGGTTTGGGTTATATATTCTAAAAGGAACCCTGATGTCACAGTGGTTAACTGCTTGCCTCCTAATCTAAAGGTCAGTGGTTCAACACAGCAGGTGCTGGCCAGGAGAAAGAAGTGACTATGCTCCTGTAAAGATTGATAACTTGGGAGACCCTGTGGGTAGTTCTGCTCTGTCCTATGGGGCTGCTAGAAGCTGGAATCCATTCAAGGGGAAGTTTTCTTTTCATATTGAACCCTCCTCTCCCACCCCTGCTCCCCAGTTGCTCTGTAGACCAGAGCTATTTCTGCTGCTCCATGTAGGGCAGAGTAGAACTGTGCTCAAAAGAACCCCACCAAGCCTGTTCCCAAGGTGCCCCTGGGTGGATTTGAGCCTCTAGCTCAATGGTTCTCAACCTGTGGGTCGCGACCCCTTTGGGGTTCAAATGACCCTTTCACAGGGCTAGCCCGATTCATAACAGTAGCAAAATTACAGTTATGAAGTAGCAAAGAAAATCATTTAATGGTTGGGGGTGGCCACTACAGCAAAGGTCGTGGCATTAGAAAGGTTGAGAACCACTGTTTCAGCTTTTCTTTCGGCTGCCTAGCACCTTAGACTTTTGTACCACCCAGGGCATACACACAACATAAAATCTAATAAACACGACCTCTGGGAAGATGATTTGCTCTGAGGAAGTTGTGACTCACTGACAGCACCTGGGTCAAGGCCGTGGTAGCACTGAGGAGGAAAAGGAACAGGTGCTTTCAGTTCAAGTCTGTTAACATAGATGCATCAGGGCCAGTCCTGGCCGAGGTGAGGCTGGAAGTCCCAGGAGACGTTCTTGGTCATGTAGACCGGGGCCTGCTGAGTGGCTTATCTCAGTTCTCTCTCTCACTGCCACCAGGTCGATGCTGACTTATAGCGAGCCCAAGAGGACAGGTCGAACTGGCCCTGTTGAGTTTCTGAGACAGTAGCTGTTTATGGGAGTAAAAAATCTCCTCCTTCTCTCTTTGGTTTGGAATTGTGAACCTGTGGTTTGCAGCCCAATGCATAACCACTCCACCACCAGGGCTCCCAGCTCTAGGGATTCAGAAAACACTGAGTGGGCCATGGGCCAAGTTGGCCTGATTTTCAGGAGAAGGATTGGAAATAGTGGTTCTTAATCTCTAGAGTACAAGGGGTCATCTGGGGCTGCCACTAAGTTGCAGGTTCCTGGGTCTCACTTTTAGCGATTCTGACTCAGAATGCTTGTGTGGGGTCCAGAAGTCTACATTTTAAGCAAACACCCTGTGTGATTCTATTACAGGTGAAATAAGGACTTTCCTTTGAGAAATGATGACCTAAGTGAGGAAGGTGATAACATTATGTGGATTTTTACTTGAGGTAGTTTATTGTGCCAACCTGGCCGATAAACACATGTGGGATTAATTGAAGGGCGGGGAGAGATAAATGGCTGGGCGAGTCTCGCCTTTCTTTGATCATCGGACCGGTGTTTGGCTGCCTTGCTTGTTCTGTGCCTCAGTTTGCAAGCTACACTACCTGTGGGACACCTAACCCGTGGGCTGTGTCGCTGTAATTTGAGGTTCTTTCAAGACCAGCTTCGCCACACCATTGGACTTTACATCTCTTGAGCTGGGGACTGTTGGACCCTGTCATCTGGCTGACTGTTGGTGACCTGCCTTGCTGTTTGCTGCCTGTACCCAGATAGCCTGAAGTGCTCTACAGAGGACTACCTGGAGGCCCTCAAGACTTGAAGGACTGCCAGTGTCTCACAACTGTCTCACGGGAGTGAGTTGCACTGAGCCATTTGTACTGCTTTATCATTTAATTAATTGTTTATCCTTATGTTATCTATCCATATAAATATATATAAAATTATTAGCATTCTGGTTTTGTTTCTCTAGAGAACCCTGCCTAACACATTATTGAAAAGAAAAGAAAACAAACCCCCCCCCCACAAATCTTCATTGATAGTGTATTGCTTTTAACCCTGGTAAAGGTTACTCAAAGAGCCCTGATGGTTTAACAGTGAAGTGCTCAGCAGCTAACTGGAAGATTGGTGGTTGGAACCCACCCAGCAGCTCTGTGGGAGAAAGGCCTGGCCACCAGCGTCCCCAAGGACCACAGCCTACGAAAGCAGGTGCGGCTGTTCTCCACTGTCACAGGGGGTGTCTGAGTCTAAACAGCCTTGACAGCATCGGACAACAACAACAACGACAAAGGCAGTGATGTGTTGTTTTCAGCATGATCTTTTGTGCATTTGAGGCAGTAGTAATAATGGGCACAGTATTTGCGTTGGTTTCACACATGTGGCTCTATAGCAGAAGGGCTTTTACTGGTATGTTTCAGATTTTGAAAGGTGGAGTCAATCTGTACTTTTGTCAGCATAGTTAGGTGTTCCCAGCGAGTATAAGTTGCTGGGAAAGGGAGAATGAGAAACTTATATAACACGATTGACAGCACTGTTAGGAAACCAGTGGTGAAAAGTGATAAATGCTTGCCTTGCTAATTGATTATGTATATTTTCTTTATACATTTTCTTTCTGTCTTTCCAATAATGTATTTTGCCTTGGAGGTTTTCTTCGGTGTATATTTTTATAAATATAAATCGGTTGTCAAATTCTTTCAGATACTGTTTCTTAATCTTGCTTACATTATTTGATATTCACCTCAAGGAACTACTATAATTGTAAAGTTTTGGTCTTGTGCTTACCAAAACCAAACTTGCTGCTATGAGTCAATTTTGACTCACAGTGACCCTACAGCACCGAGTCGAACTGTCCTTGTGGGTTCCCGGGACTTTATCTCCACAGGTGTAGAAAGCCTCATCTTTCCCCCAAGGTGGTTTTGAACTGTCCACCTGACAGCAGCCCAACATGTCGCCATTTAGGAATAGGTATTTCCACTCATGGACTCGTTTGACATCTTATACGTTCAGTTCAGGTTGGTTTAGATCTTTTGCATTTGCTGAGCATAATCTGCATGCCATAATAGCTTTTCTGGTGCATAGTGCATAGATAAGTAAAATGTGCCTATTGCCTTTAAGGAGCTCAGCCTTATGAAGCAAAAATAGATTTAAAAATTTGAGTGACATTTATGCGTCTAGTACTGTACTACACTCTGTTTGTTCATTAAGAAAGGGAATACAGAGGAAATGAGGGGTTTTTGCGTGTTTCCCTTTCACTGTGTTATTTTCCATATTTCCTTTGAAAGCCAAAGTGCCAGGAGGACTGGTCAGAAGCGGTGGTGCTCGGATTTTCACTTGGCAGTTTCCCCTTCCCTGGGCTCATGCTCTGTGCTTGCCATCCTGGGCACCAATTCTGCCTCTACTCAAACATTTCCTACAAACTTCCACATGCTTGCCAAGCCCAGGAGCTCTATGCCATGCATGGGATCTTATAGAATGCATTAAGAAGATAGAAACCATGCTGAATTTCTATAGTAAGTTTTCTCATTATTGGACTGATTTATAACAGCTGTTCTTCCAGAATCCATATCTAGGGCCATGAATTTTAAAAAAACCAGTCTTATTGGGATATAATCTACATATGGTATAATTCAATAGTTCAATCGTTTCAAGAAGAGCTGTACAATCATCACCACAATCAGTTTTAGAACATCTTCTTTCCTTCTTTCTTGTGTTCCTTGTTATTAGCTCTCCCTGCCCTCCAGTCTCCCCCAAGAAAGCATTATAGCAAAACACATACAAAAACAAAGAAGCCGAAAAGCTAACCACACCAACAAAATAGAGAAAAACTTCAATTGAAAAGAAAGCAGAAAATATTAAAAACTACAACAACTTTAAAATTAATCAAAAAGGACAAATGATAAGGTATTCAATCTTAACCTAGCTACATCTGTCATAATCCATTTACCAATGCACTCTGCATGATAGCAAGGCTGTTCCCATCCCTGGTCTATGTTCACAGAATATGCCATTGAATTTATGGGCAGAGCTGCATGCGGAAGGGCTGTCTTAGCCAGGATTCCTTAGAAAAATACCTATATGATACTTCCTTGAAGCAAATAAAAGTGTCTTTATCAAAGAATTGGCTCGTGTGTGTTGGGGTAGAGTGGGGTGGGTTTTAGCAAGTCCAAAATTTGTAGTCAGGCGGCCGGCTGGAGACTCTTGAAGGCTTGTGTCTTGTGACCCAGAGGTCAGAAGACAGAAAAAGTGCAGCGAGCAGAGTTGTTCTGCACAAATGTCTTATTTTCTGTCTAGTGGGAGAGCCCACCCATTGTAAGGAAACGCCTTTTTTAGTTTTTGTGGGTTTTTAAAAATCATTTTATTGGGGGCTTGTACAATCCATACATCCATCCATTGTGCCAAGCACATTTGTACATTTGTTGCCTTCATCATTCTCAAAACATTTGCTTTTTACTTGAGCCCTTGGTATCAGCTCTGGAAACTCCTTTTTTCAATGGACTAATTGATTAGATTGTATTATGAAAGGTGGTTACATTATACAGATTACATTATGCAATAGCAACTAGATTAGTGTTTGGCTCAATCACTGGGAACTTAGTCGAGTTGCACATAAAATTAACATCTTAAGGTTTAGAGAAGGAAGGCTGCAGAAAAGCTTATCCTTTGGGCATTTAAAAAAAATCATTTTATTGTGGGCTCGTACAACTCTTATCACAATCCATACACACATCCACTGTGTCAGGCACATTTGTACATTTGTCGCCATCATCATTCTCAAAACATTTGCTTTCTACTTGAGCCCTTGGCATCTGCTCCTCATTTTTTCCTCCTCCCCATTCCACCCTCCTTCATGAACCCTCGATAATATATAAACTATTATTTTATATCTTACACTGCCCAACGTCTCCCTTCACCCACTTTTCTGTTGCCTACCCCCCAGGGAGGAGGTTATATGTAGATCCTTTTTTTTTTATTATTTTAACATTTTATTAGGGGCTCATACAACTGTTATCCCAATCCATACACACATCAATTGTGTAAAGCGCATTTGTACATCGTTTCTCA
>NW_022111367.1:7580109-7589988 GCF_000313985.2 Echinops telfairi | reverse complement strand
CCAGGTGCTATATCTTTTGATAGCTGGGCACCATCAGCTTTCTTCACCACACTTGCTTATGCGCACTTTTTTTTTTTTTTTTTGCTTATACACACATTTGTCTTCAGTGATCGTGTCGGGAAGGTGAGCATCATGGAATGCCAGGTTAATAGAACAAAGTGTTCTTGTATTGAGGGAGCACTTGAGTGGAGGCCCAATGTCCAACTGCTACCTTAATATTAAACCTATAAATATATGCACATAGATCTAGTTCCCCATCATCATATATAAATATATTTACATACGTACACATCTGTATTTATGCCTCTATAGATGCCCTTTGCCTCCTAGTTCTTTCCTCTATTTCCTTTGACTTTCCTCTTGTCCCACGATCATGTTCAGCCTTCATTTGGGTTTCAGTAATTCCCCTCAGTTACATTGCCCTTGATCACTCCCTACCAGGCCTCCCATACCCTCCTTACCACTGGTTTTGAATCACTTGTTGTTCCCTTGTCCCTGGGTTGGTTAAACACCACTTCCTTTCCCCCACCTCTCCCTCTCCCATGTCCCCCGAGAACCATCAGTCCTGTTGTTTTCGTCTCCATATTGTTTATCCAGCCTATCTTATCTACCTAGACCTGCAGAGATAATAATATGCACATAAAAACAAGACAGTGCCAAACAAAGTGACACAGAAAAACAAAACAATGGCAGCAACAACAACAACAAAGCCAATGACACACAAAATCAAAAATAAAGAAAGAAAAGCCTGTACATAGTTCAAGGTCTGCTTGTTTACCTTTAGGAGTGTTTTCTGGTCGGGTCTGATGGGGTGCCACCACCTGGCCCCAAAGTCTATTTTTGGTATTCCCTCTGGACTTTCTTGCTCTGCTCCCCTTGCTGTTCTGTTGCACGCCCTTAGTGTTTTTCCTCAGTGTGGTGGTGTCAGCTCGGGCACACATCCCACACTGTGTCTCCAGTGTTGTTCCATGTAAGGCTATGTGTCAGTGCAGGATGTCACGTCTCACAGTGGGGCTAGCCATATGGTCCTCTCTGTGCTTTGGCTGGTCTGAGCGGGGCTATTGTTCTCTGAGCTTGGTGGGCCAGGGTGTGCTCCACTCCCTTCCTCCCCCTTCATTTGCTTCTGCTTCTGTCTGGGTGTGGTAGGTCGGTTCCTTTCCCTCACCAGAGGGTCTATTGTCATTCTCTGTGGTATACCCTTCCATGGTGGGTGTCAGGCTGATTCTGGTTGGGGCCGGGCATATACTCCAGTCTTTTTATGGATTCCTTTGTGTGTTATATTGCCCAACTGGTTTAGCGCGTCATGGTGGGGTCTGTATGCACATTCCAATTCTGTGGGGACATAACCAATACTCTCCCCCTGGGTGGATTAGTGCCTTGTTCCTCCCATGTCATCATCTCAGTTTCTCCCCATTCCGATTCTCCCTCCTCCTTCCCCCTTTCCCCTTCTTTATGTTGGACTCACATATACCTCCCTAGGTGTGGTCTGCCCTCCCCCCAACTACCTATGCTTCCCCCAATTTATTGCGAGATACGTGTCTATTCTTCTATTCCTGCCGTGCTGATTGTACTTACCTCAGGGGACTCATGTTATACTTGTCCTTTTGAGATTGGCTTCCCTCACTTAGCATGATTCCTTCCAGCTCTTCCCATGAAACAGCGTGTTTCATGTGATCGTCCATGCTTTTCAGTGCTGCATAGTACTCCATTGTGTATATGTGCCAGAGTTTACTAATCCACTCATCTATTGATGGAAACAGGCTATTTCCAAGTCTTTGAGAGTGTGAATTGTGGCACAATAAACATTGGAGCGCAGATGACTGGTCGTGTTTTATTTGTTACCTCCTCTGGGTCTATGTCTGTGGACATCTTTAGAAGCTTGATTACTCATAAGACCCTGTAGTTTGAAATAAGACTTGAGTTTCTGTCCTGGCTTCCTTCTTTAGAATTCACGGATTGTGAGACTCTTGAAAAATTATTTTGCTGTTGTTGTTGAGAATATACAAGGAAAATATACAACAATTTAATAGTTTCTACATGTCATGTTCATGCCAAAAAAAGATGGTCTGATAAAATGCAGGAATTATTGACACTGTAATTAATATAAAATGCAAGTATAAGTATGTAGAAGATAACTTGAAAATGGTTGCAGCAGTATTTTTGCAGGGAAATTTCAGACATTTTAAGTCAGTTTTGGAAGAGAACATGGAACAAGGCATATTTTGCTAATATCAGATGACTCTTGTCTAGAAGCAGTGAATACCATAAAGATGTTTTCTTGTAATTTCTTGACTGTGAAACACATGAGACTACATGGCTCATAATAAACTATGGATAACATTGCAAAGAATGAGAATTCTGGAGCACTTTAATTGTGGTCATTTGTAACCTAAACATAGACCAAGAAGCATTTGTTTGAACAGAATTAGGAGATTAAAGGTTTAAAATCAAATAAAGTGTGAGTTAGGGTTGCATCCTTTCTCTAAACTATTCAACCTGTACACCAAGCAAATAATCTGAGAAAATGGATTAGAGGAAGAATTATCAACAACCTGCAATATGCAGATGGTAACACAACTTTGCTTGCTGAAAATGAACAAGCACTTATTACTGAAGATTGAAGATTACAGCCTTCTGTATAGTTTATACCTTAACCTAAAACAAAACCCAAAAATGCACAAATCCTCACAAGTGGACCAATGAGCAACACTGTGATAAATCAAGAAACTATTGGAGTTTCCAAGGATTTAATTTTATTTGAGCCCATCACCAATGACCATGGAAGCCACAGTCAAGAAATCACATTGTATTGGACAAGTCTGCATAAGACCTCTTTAAAGTGCTCCAGAGCAAAGATGTCGTGTTGAGGACGGACTAGGGTGCACTTGACCCAAGCTGTGATATGTTCAGTCTCCTCATAGTCATGCGAAAGCTGGACAATGAACAAGGAAGACTGAAGAAGAATTAATGCACTTGCATTATGGTGTTGGCAACGAATCCTGAATACAACATGGTCTATCAGAACAAGCAAAATTGTCTTGAAGGAGCTGGAAACAGAGTGTTCTTTAGAAGTGAGGATGGCGAGACTGTGTCCCACATACTTTGGACATGTTACTAGGTGGGACCAGTCCTTGGAGAATGTGCTGTTCCCCATTGTTAATCTATATGACCCAGTAATTCTAATTATGAATATTTGAAAGCAGAGACTCAGGCTTGGTAAAGGGGAGGGTCGGAGACAAAGAGAAAGACTGTCAGCAAGAAGAACTGATTGAGTCACTGCAACAATGGTTCAATGATGCAACAATAGTTCAAAATAGCGATGATTAGGAGGGTGGCATAGAACCGGGCAGCGCTTTGTTCTGTTTCGCACTGTGCTACTGAATCGACAGTGCCTCACAACAATAATATATGTTAATTTGATGGCTTATTTTTGAGGAACTACCACAGGTTTCCATAATGGCGATATCAATTTTCATTCCCATCAGAGTTCCGATTTCCCCACATCCTAACCAACCTTTGTTAGTTTCTATTAAAAATTAAGATAAAAAGCCATTTGAGTGGGAGTGCAATGTGTTCGCATGGTGGTTTTGATTTGCATCTCTCTGATGGCTAATGATGTTAGCATCTTTTCATGTGGTTGACGGCCATTGGAATGTCCTCCTTAGTGAAATGCCCGTTCAAGTACGTGGTGCATTTTATGATTAGATTATTTACGGGGTTTTGGTGAAGTTGTCAAAGTTTATACAGATGAGTAGATTAGATTCTGACTTGCTCTTGCTATATGGTTTCTGAAGGCACTCTCCCAGTTGTTGGCTTTCTTTTTGGTAATGTTTTTGATAAAGGAAAGTCTTTAATTTTTATGAGGTTCCATTTATTTTTCCTTTACCATTTGTACTTTTGTTATTGGATTATATCATCCACGGTTAAAATGAGCCATGTGTTCACAAACATTTAATACGTGTTCTAATACTCATTTTCTTACCATGGGCACTGGGGACACTAATCGTTCTGTATTAGATGCCTTTGGGGTGACTGTCCAGCTTGTAGTCCCTCCAACTCTCTTATCTTCTCCTCATTCATAAAGGAAGCTCCTCAAGTCCCTTTGGACAAGGTTGGCTGGATCAGGAATATCTCTAAGCCAGATAGTCCTAGTTTGTTTACTTGGAGGATGGAATTTGTACTAAAAGTTCTAATTCTGTTTGGACTGGTCTCTTAGATGGATTGCACATGGATCTGAAAACTGTCAAATAAGCATTGTCCTTATATCTGTGAACTGAGTAGCAGAGAAAGCAGGACACAGGAAAATGAGAGAGAGAGAGAGAGAGAAGGGCTAGAGAGCTTAGAAGTGTCCTAGTTTCTGTTGCCAGCACTTCCTGTGCTTCTACTCCTTTCCCTCTTTGGATTCTGCCAAGCCCATATCCTGCTTAAGCTGGGTGGACATTTCTTACTTGCAATCAAAGGGTTCCAGCATGGGCCTCATATGAATATCATGGAAAAATGAGATGATTCATGACTTATCTACCATTGTACATCCTAAATATTTCAACTTTGATTTCATTGTTTGGGACTCTAAGTTTGGGAGCAGTGGGTTCCATGTGCATTGATTAAAAGCTGAGGCTGTTTCTCCATGACAGATAATATCAGGCTAGGAGTGGGAAACGGTTTAGTACAGCAATCAAAATGAACTTGGGTTGATCCAATATGGAGATCTACAGGGTCACTTTTATTTGAATGTGCAGATGGCCTCAACACAAACTTAACATGTTATCTTTAGGTCATCTGATTGAACTGTGAGGGCCACATGCCTTGTCTTTTGACTGGAGTAAGACTCCTCGGGTTCAAATCTCAACTCTGACCTGTAATAACTGAGTAATCACAGATGAGCTGTTAGATTTCCCCTTATATCTGTTTTTGTCTTTGTAAAGTGGCTATATTAGTTACCTGCCATAGGAGTCTTGGCTCAGTGGTCAATTATTATGCAGCTAAGCTAAAGCGTTGGTGGCTCGAACCCATCCAAGCAGCTCCATAGAAAAGGACTTGGAATGAAGAGGGCAATGAATGTCCAAATGTGCTTTACACAATTGATGTATGTATGGATTGTAATAAAGTTGTATGAGCCCCTAATAAAACGATTAAAAATTTTAAAAAGAAGAAAAAAAGAAAAGGACTTGGCTCTCTGCTCCCATAAAGATTGTAGCCTAAACTTGAAGTTAAGCAAGCGGCCATCTAGCAGAGAAGTCGCAAGCCCATATGGAAAAAGTACACTAGCTTGTGCGATCAGCAGGTGTCACCAGGGACCAGGTAACAGGCATCAGAAGACCCAAAACAAACAAACAAACAAACAAACAAACAACCATATTGTTGAGAATGACAGGGGTTAGAGCAGAGACACAAAGCCATCAGTAGACAATGGAACATCCCCTCACAGAGGGGTCACAGGGAAGGGATGAGTCAATCAGGGAGCAGGAAAGCACGGATGAAACAGTACTTCTCTGGCTCCTTGAGGCTTCCTCATCCCCCACTATCATGACCCCAGTCCTGCCTTTCACTGCAGCTAGACCGGAGCATATGCACAGGTACAGATCAGAGATAAGACCACAGGACACATGGAATCCAGGAACAGGAATGGGAGTATCAATCCCAGAAGGGCAGGGGGAAGGTGGGAGAGGAGGAGAAGAAGGGGAAGCCAATCAGGATGATGGACACATAACCATCACCACCACCCTTCCTGGAGGACAAACCACAGAATTGTAGGGGAAGGGAGACAGCAGTTGGTGTTAAGATATGAAAGTAATAATAATTTATAATTTATCAAGGGGTCAGAGAGGGAGGGAGGGAAAAAAGAGGACCTGATACCAAGGGCTCAATAGAAAGTAAATATCTAGAAAATAATGATGGCAACATATATACAAATATGCTTGATACAATTGATATATGGATTGTTATAAGAGCCATAAGAGCCCCTCCAAAATGCTCTTTTAATAATTAAAAAAACTTTAAAAAGTACTATAGCTTAAAAAACCCTGCAGGTCAGTTTCACTCACCTGCATTGGGGCTGCTTTGGCTGGAGTAGACTCGAGGGCACCTAGCAACAATTGCCCACCACCTTTTTTTAATAATTTTTTTTATTGGGGACTCATACAACTCTTATCACAATACATACATACATCAATTGTGTAAAGCACATTTGTACATTCATTGCCCTCATCATTCTCAAAACATTTCCTCTCCACTTAAGCCCCCGGCATCAGGTCCTCTTTTTTCCCCTCCCTCCCCACTCCCCTCTCCCTCATGAACCCTTGATAATTTATAAATTAATATTTTGTCATATATTGTCCTGTCCGATGTCTCCCTTCACCCACCTTTAGGGCAATTGTGAAGATAAAATTAATGAATACAGATGAAGCATTTAGCATTGTGTTAAGCACATAGTACTCGATACAAGTTAGCTCATATTCAACCATACACATAGTTTTCCTTTATCTTCTAATTATTAGAAGAGTTTTTTTTGTCTTTTAAAGTTAGATGTGACATGCGAGATCATACAGACCTGTGGTTTACACACCTGTTCATTTCTTACTTTTTAAAAGAAAGGACTATTTGCCCTAGTCAAACCTACGTGGCCTTGACCTCTGAGCTAAAGAGTCGAGGTGCTTTCTGTACTACCATCAGCCTGGCTGACTTCAAGGCTTCTTCTTTATTTACTTAGGGAGTGGGGTGGGGTGGGGTGGGGGAGGACGAGAGGGTTATGCCCACAGCCAGAGAGGTTATCACTGACAGCCAATTGTGACTCATTGTGACTCCATAGGTCAGCCATTGATCACCTAGCTAATCACTTAACCAAACATGTGGAAATCCCCAGGCCAGGCATGTAGTTTCTTAAGCACAGATCTAGGCCAAACATTCATTTTTTCGGTAAGAGACAGACCCCATGGAAGTCTCTGAAAAGGGAAGTTAAAAGCAGCAGAACTAGTACTTAAACTTGGGTTGCCTAGCTTAAGGCAGGTGAACCGTTAGCCACACTAGCTCCATCTTATTGCTTCTTTACCAAGAAGAAAAAGAAAATGCCTTTGGGCCTCAGCTTTGTACTTGCTCATTTGATAGCCTCACGGCTGTGCCGATCCTACTTAAACCACTGCCATCGAGTTGATTCCAACCGATACAGAGCAGCTGGTGGGTTTGAACCACCGACCTTGGGGATAGCAGTTTAATGCTTTCTAGGCAGCAACACCAAGCCTCCTTATCAAAGGTACTCTTTTTTGCATCTACTAAGCTTACAACAACGACTCCCCTTTTCTCTGCAAACTGCCCACATGACTAACACTCTGGCCACTAGATGCTATGCTACTAGATGCTATGCTTGATTATTTCTGTGGAAAAACCTCAATCCTTATTCCTGAAAGGTCCACTCCTGTGTAAAATGCCCGTTTCAGTCTGATTAGAATCACATGTCTTGACACACATTTTAATTTTTATAGTAAAAATGTTGACGATGCCATTGGTCTTCACTGTAGATGGTCTTAAAGATGGTCTTCTCTGTAGATGGTCTTAAATCGCTAGATTCTGGTCACTATTGATGATGGTCCCTTGCCTCCTTCAAGAGTCAGTGTCCGGGAGGCTCTTGGCGTGGGAAATCTTTTCTGATCTGGCCCTGTGTAATTTTTCAGCTTCATCTTCCTCCCCACACTGACAAACTTGTCATTCCTGATATTCCATGCTGTCCCTCTCTTGCCGTCCCCAGTTAGGCTAAGTTCCAGCACATCATTGTCTCTGAAGGCCTCTCTTGAACCCGCTGGCTGTGATAATTCCCCTCACTGTGTACTCAGAGACTCCTTGGTGTTCTCTTACACTGCCTGGCTCCTGAGGTGGCTCGCCCACTGACTGTTTGCTCCTTGAGGACACTGAGTGGGCACTGTTCATCTCAGTAGTTCCCAAACTTAGAAGAACCGATGGTGTATGACAAATAATTCATAAATATCTGCAGAATTAATAAAGACCCCTTCCTGACCAGGGAAGAAGAATATTACAGTGTGCACCTTAGAGAGTTAAACTGGAAACTTTAGTAAGTGACTTGTTGAGATTCAATCGCTTTCAACAAGTTCAAAAGCTTTGAACTTGACTTTGCAGGTGTTTTGAAGTTTGCCTGAGTACCTTCCCCCACCATCCACTCTTCTTTCTGAAACAGGTTTTCACCAGAAGCAACCGCAAACTTCTTCTGGTCGGGTTATTATGTCAGCTTTCTAATTGCGGGTGCTCATGCTTGTATTTGCACTTGTAGTGGTCATATATATTATTAAGATTCCTACGAGAGATTCAGAACCTGATGAAGCGTGGTTGCTACTACCCTCATTAAAAAGCAAGAGTAAATTAAATAGCTATCGGCTCTTTAATCTTACTGCAGAAATCGTGTTCCCGTCTCCAACTTCATTAAGGATAGACAGACATTAGAACTTTAGGACTCTTCAGATATTTATTTAAGCTTTCTGAAATGTTGAATCTTAAATATTAAAATTTAATACCTGTGTCATTGCCTTCATTTCTTTGCCAGAATTACATACCATGCCCAAATCCACCTGGTCAGGAAGATTTTTCCAAGTAAATTTATCTGATGAGGTTTTATTTTATTTATTTATTTATTTTTAATCATTTTATTGGGGGCTCGTACAACTCTTATCGCAATCCATCCATCCATCCATTGTGTCAAGCACTTTTATACATTTGTTTCCCTCATCATTCTGAAAACATTTGCTTTCTACTTCAGCCCTTGGTATCAGCTCCTCATTTTTCCTCCCTCTCCCCTCCCCTTCCCCTCCCCCTCCCCCTCCCCCATGAACCCTTGATAATTTATAAATTATTATTATTTTGTCATATTTTACACCATCCACATCGCCCTTCATCCACTTCTCCACTGTCCATCCCCCAGGCAGGAGGTAATGTGTAATCTGTTCCCCCTTTCTCCCTCACCTTTCCTCCACCCTCTTGTTATCGCCACTCTCATCACTGGCTCTGTAGGGGTTCATCTGTCCTGGATTCCCTGTGTTTCCAGTTCCTATCTGTACCAGTGTACGTCCTTCGGTCCAGCCAGATTTGTAAGGTAGAATTGGGATCATGATAGTTGAGGGGATGAAGCATTCAGGAACTAGACAGAGGAAAGTTGTATGTTTCATCATTGCTACACTGCACTCTGGCTCTTCTCCTCACCATGGCCCTTCTGCAAGGGGATGTCCAATTTCCCACAGATGAGTTCTGGGTCCCCAGTCTGCACTCCCCCTCATTCACAATGGTATGATTTTTTATTTTTTTTGTCTACTCCCCCTCATTCACAATGCTATGATTTTTTTTTTTTTTTTTGGTCTTTGTTGCCTGATACCTGATCCCTTTGACGCCTTGTGATCTCACAGGCTGGTGTGCCTCTTCCATGTGGGCTTTGTTGTTTCTCAGTTAGATGGCCACTTGTTTATCTTCCAGCCTATAGGACCCCAGATTCTATATCTTTTGATAACCAAGCACCATCAGCTTTCTTCACCGCATTTGCTTATGCACCCGCTTTGTCTTCAGCGATCATGTTGGGACAGGCTGGTGTGCTTCTTCCATGTGGGCTTTGTTGTTTCTCAGCTAGATGGCCACCTGTTTATCTTCAAGCCCTTAAGACCCCAGATGCTATATCTTTTGAGAGCCAGGCACCATCAGCTTTCTTCACCACATTTGCTTATGCACCCATTGTCTTCAGCGATCAGGCCAGGAAGGTTAGCATCTCAGACTTCCAAACTGTTAGAACGAAGTGTTCTTGTGTTGAGGAGGTACTTGAGGAGGGGCCCACTGTCCATCTGTTTCCTAAATGCTAAGCCTAGAAATATATGTACATAGATCTATTTCCCC
>NW_022111367.1:7564391-7577339 GCF_000313985.2 Echinops telfairi | reverse complement strand
CCGGCATGTTGTCTTCACACCTTGGAGCACTGGGTTGAAGTCTGGTCCCTCTTTTCCTGTGGAGATATAAACAATACCCTCCCCTTGTATGATGAGGTTTTAATTGAGCAAATTGCCTCCCCAAACAGACTCCTTTACTGGGAAGAATGTAGAATTTGAGCACCTTTTCTTCCTTGTTAAATTATAAGTAAAAGTGTCTTTCTGCTAATATTTATTTTTATTAAGATGTATGGGGTGAAAGAAATTTTATTTATCTTCTATTCACATTATTCAGGTATATTGTTTCCCTTGTTAATGGTGCCAGGTGTGTTGGTCAGAGGTATTATAAAACATATATTGTACTGAAAAAATTGGTGGTTTGACCCACCAGCTGCTCTTGGGAGAAAGAACTGTTGGCCTACTTACTCAAAGACAGCAGCCTAGGAAACCCTATGAGGTCATTCTCCTTTATGGGGTAGAGTAGCACTAATACTCTAGCAAACCCTATGGGGTCATTCTCCTTTGTGGGGTAGAGTAGCACTAATACTCTAGGAAACCCTATGGGGTCATTCTCCTTTATGGGGTAGAGTAGCACTAATACGCTAGGAAACCCTATGGGGTCATTCTCCTTTATAGGGTAGAGTAGCACTAATACTCTAGGAAACCCTATGGGGTCATTCTCCTTTATAGGGTAGAGTAGCACTAATACTCTAGGAAACCCTATAGGGTCATTCTCCTTTGTGGGGTAGAGTATCACTAATACTCTAGGAAACCCTATGGGGTCATTTTCCTTTATGGGGTAGAGTAGCACTAATACTCTAGGAAACCCTATGGGGTCATTCTCCTTTATGGGGTAGAGTAGCACTAATACTCTAGGAAACCCTATGGGGTCATTCTCCTTTGTGGGGTAGAGTAGCACTAATACTCTAGGAAACCCTATGGGGTCATTCTCCTTTATGGGATAGAGTAGCACTAATACGCTAGGAAACCCTATGGGGCAGTCACTTTGGGCCACCTCAAGCAAGAACTGAGTCGACGACACACAAGACAGCAGCATTGTCTTTGTGGTTTATGTTAATAGACCTAGCCATAAGTAGCATGATACCATAGTACCATCTTCTTTCTATCAGTTAGCTACCACTGCATACTTACTGACTTCAAAATCTCAATGCATATGACAAAGAGCTGTTGACTTACTTATTCAAAGATTACAGCCTAGGAATCATTTCATCCTCTTGAGCTTGGAATCCAGATGAGAGAGCCTTGCGTCCATTTGTAGGTTGAACAGGGTGGTTCTCGTTCAGTATCCTTCATCCTCCTCCCGGATCAGTAACCTAGCCAGGGCCTGGTGTCTTGGTGGAGGAAGAATCAGAACACAAGCTTCAATGTGAACACACGTGTGACGTCCTTAATCACATCTCTCTGACAAGTTATATGTCCAAGAAGAAAGTCAAAGGGTGGGGATGTCCACACCAGCTGTTTGTAGACATCACTGCAAAGTTACTTGGTAAAGGACATGGGTACAGAGAAAAATGAAGAATTAGGGTAACAGTATACTTAAAATAAAACAGTTTTTACATGGCTACACACGCAAAATAGATCTCAAAACCCACACTCCAAACCAGACACTGCCATCAAATTGATGCCAACTCATACTGCCCCTACCAGACAGACTAGAACTGCCCCTGTGGGTTTCTGAAACTGTAACTCACTACAGAAGTAGAAAGCCCAAAATTCCAGTGAAAATTGCAGTGTAGATTTTCTCTGTACAGCTTCTTAGAAAAATAAATCATTTTTATAAAAAATCACAGTAAAGTCACAAATTTACCCCCATTGTCCTTAGATGTCAGAGAAAATGGAGTCTCTTAATGTTTTCTATAGCTATTTTATTTTCCCTCACAAATGTTCACCCAAAGAGGAAAAGGGAGAAAATAATCTTATCTAGCATTATAGATTAAATTGGTCCTCTCATCTTCCCAAATATGTGTTGTACATCCTGGTGGCACTGTGGGTCCGTTGTTGGGTCGCTAACAGCAAAGTTGGTGCTTCAAATCCACTAGCCACTCTGTAAGAGAAAGATGAGGCAATGTGTTCTCTTAAAGTCCCAGAAACTCTATATGTATAGTGTTTGTGTGTGTGTCAGAAGCCATTCCATGGCCGTGGGGTTGTTTTGGTTTTATACCTGATCAGAAGGAGTCCTGATGGCATTAAATTCTCAGCCACTAACCAAAAGGTTGATGATTCAAACTCAGCACCTTCTAAGGAGGAAAGATAATTTTTTGAAAATATGCACAGTTAACTCAATAAACCAAAGAATCCCATTACAGATGATCATAGGCTGAGTTCTCTAGAGAAGTAAAACCAATGATGCAGAGAGATGATTGATAGATAGATAGATAGATAGATAGATAGATAGATAGATAGATAGATAGATAGATAGATAGACAGATAGAAATTTATAGAAGTGGGCAAATCCCAAGTCCAGGTAGGGCTGTAGGTGGAGTTATGCACTGACTGGGTAGCCACAGATCGCAAGACCTGGTCCTACACTGGAGTTGATGATTTTGGAGTCCCTGCTCCTAGTCCGTGGGAACTAAGGAAGGAAGGAGGAACTCCACCTCTGGCTTCACCTCGGGATGCCTGACTCCTGCGCCTGGGAGGTGTGATGGTTTCTCTCTTTCTCTCTTTTCAGTTTTTTAAAAAAATCATTTTCTTGGGGGCTCTTACAGCTCTTATCACAATCCATACATCCATGTGTCAAGCACATTTGTACATATGATGCCATCATCCTTTTCAAAACAATTTCTTTCTACTTGAACCCTTGGTATCAGCTCCTCATTTTTTACCCTGTCTCCCTCGCCCTTCCTCCCTCATGAACCCTTGAAAATTTATAAATTATTATTATTTGCATATCTTAAACTGACCACTGTCTGCCTTCACCTATGTTTCTGTTGTTCTTCTCCCTTGGGGGGAGGGGGGTAGTGACATGTCAATCATTGTGATCAATCGCCACACACACACCCCAACCCCCTACCTTCATGATATCGCTACTCCCACTACTGTTCCTGAGCATTCTAGCTGTCCTGAATTCCATGTGTCGAGAGCTCTTATCTGTACCAATGTGTGTACTCTGGTCTAGCCAGATTTGTAAGGTAGAACTCAGTGATGGTAGTAGAGGGAGGAAGCATTAAAGAACTAGGAAGGTGGTTCTCAACCTTCCTAGTGCCACAATCCCTTGATACAGTTCCTCATGTTGTGGTGACTCCAATCATAAAATTATTCATAACCGTAATTTTGCCACTGTTATGAACCATCATGTAAATATCTGATATGCAGGATGTATTTTCATTATTACAAATTAAACATAATTAAAGCATAGTGATTAATCACAAAAATGATATGTAATTATATATTGTGAAATATTCATTTCTAATGACAAATAAATGACATTTTGTCTTGAAGGATGGTATAGCATGGGTAGCTGTCTTCATGCCAGGTACCCGTATGTGGGTGTATCTGCATGTGGGTGGATGGACCCACCTGGAGACGGATAGAAGAGCGGTGTCTTGGTTCCTAAGACCATTGGAAATATGTGTTTTCCGATGGTCTTAGGTGACCCCTGTGAAAGGGTCATTGGACCCCCAAAGGGGTGGCAACCCACAGGTTGAGAACCGCTGAACTAGAGGAATGTTGTGCTCTTTCTGTGAGGGGGTGTCCAATTGTCTGCAGATGGGCTTTGAGTCTCCACTCTGACCACCCCCTCATTTGCATCAAAATGATTGTTTGTTCTGGTCTTCTGATGCCTGCCACCTGATCCCATCCACACTTCATGATCACATGTGGGCTTATTTGCTTTCCAGCTAGATGTGATGCTCTCTTGCTTCCTATTTTTGGAAACTGTTGTAAATTCGCTGTGAAATGTGTCAGAATGTGAGTGTCCATGCACATGTGTGTGTGTGTACACATGGGGCTCATGTGTGTGCAGAGGGCAGGCATGAAGGCAGGAGATGGAAATGCACAAACCAAATACCTGTGACCGTGACTGGTTGGCTGCAGGCTGTTGAGGACACACTGGTCCCAGGGCAGACCTAATTTCAAAGACAGCGCAGGACAGTCAGGAGGATAGGGAGGGAGGTCAGGGCAATCTGTAGTTGTAAATGGAGCTGACCTGGTTCTTTTCCCTGAGCAGGGGTGATGCAGAGAGAGCAGCAGTGAAGCACAGCCTTTTCTTGTAGTGCTTCCTTAAGTTGCTTTCTGATTTAGGGATTAGCCACCGTGTGGTGGCTAGTTGCCATCTGCTAGAGCCACTGCGGTGTTTTATGCAGTTATGAGGTGTGTGTGATCTGCAGCTCATGATATAATAGCAAGTGGTCACAGTCAGATCAGATTGGGCGGGGTGGTGGGGAGCCAGTGTGACTTTGTGGAACTCCTGATTCATAGGTTATTTTAAAATAAGTGGCACTGTGTTTTGCTTGTTTGTTTTTATATTTCAGGTGCACTGAGAGACCCCATGACGCTTTTAGAGTCCTGTGGCAGGGCAAAGGAGCCCTGGTGGCACAGTAGTCAAGTGCTTGGTTGCTAACCAAAAGGTCAGTGGTTGGATTCCTTCAGCTGCTCCTCAGGAGAGAGAGGTGATCACCTGCTTCCATCAAGATTTACAGCCTTCAGATGGATGACAGTGGGAGCCCAGACACCATTTGCAGGGTCCACACATGGAAGAAGCTTTGATGAATGCCCTCTGACCATCGGTGAGGGATGTGATTAGCCCATTTACCAGACAGCATGGTAAAGTCGAGGATGGCAGATGTTGTTAGATCAAAATGTAACATCTTATCATTTGATCTCCCTTGGCCCTCTTTTAAAATTGTTTTAGTTTAAAAAAAAGTGAATGGCAAATACACATGGATTAAGCCTCAGGTGAGTCTCCTCTGACCCTGGAGCAGGGATGTGATTGTGCGCAATGCACAGGAAAGTGATTACTGCAGATGCAGTTGGGCTACAATTTAGCTCCCTATCATTGTTGCAGATGCAGTTAGGCTACAATGTAGCACCCTATCATTTGTTCTCCCTCTTGATCCATTTAAACTTGTTCAAGTGTTTAATATTTTCTGCTTTATTTTCTATTGATATTTTTATCTGAATTACTCTGTTATTGTTGTTAGTTTTTTTAAATGTGTTTCCGTATATGAACTTGAAGATAGGTCATTCTAGAGAGACAGTAACTGGATTGATGGTTTCTTGGGGGTGTGGCAGGGGAGATTGGGGGAAATGAGGAGCTAATAATGATGAGCAGAAGAATGAAGAAAATGTTCTAAAACTGACTTGGTGATGACTATACAATGCTTCTAGATGTGAGCAAACTCTTGAATTATATGATATCTGAATTATATGCCAATATAAGTGTTTTTTAAAGTTTAAAAAAAAATTCCTAGCCTTGGAAACCCTGAGGGGCAGTTCTGCTGTTCCCAGAGGGGTCGCTAGGAGTCAAAAACAGCCCGACGGCAGGGGGCTGAGAGAGGAGTCATCGTAAGTAGAAGGCCTGTTGTCCATTCTTCATCCGCATCTCACACTAAAACTGTTCTCTCGCCACCAGTGAGCTCAATGCATTTGAAGTGAACTCCCACGGCTTGGGGCAGGGGCGCCTTGTTTCTCAATGTGACACCCTTGCTCTTCAACACTTCGCAGACGGCTCCGACGGCAGATTCACTGCATGGGATATGGCGGATGGTTTCTGGACTGATGCTTCCCTGAGTCCTGACTGTGGATACAAGCAATGAAATCTTTGACAAAACTTCCATCGTTTTCCTCTTTCTTATGATGCTGGTATTGGTCTAGTTGTGAGGGTTTGAGTCTTCTTTACATTCAGCTGTGATCCATACCGAAACCGAAGGCTGCCGTCTTCGTTCTCCATCTGCAAGTGCTTCGAGGCGTCTTCACTTTCAGCAAGCAAGGCTGTGCTATCTGTGTATTGCAGGTAGTTAATAAGCCTCCAATCTGGATGCCACATTCTTCTTCAATCTGGCTTCTTAGATTAATTGCTCAGCATGTAGATTGAATGACAGGATTACAACCCTGATAGACCTTTCTTGATTTTAAACCATATAGTATTCTTTGTTCTATCTGAATGAGTGCCTCTTGTTCCAGGTACTGGTTCTGAATCAGCACATGAAATGTTCTGGAATTTCTTCTTCTCAATGTGATTTACAGTTTATTATGATCCACACAATCCAATGCCTTTGCACAGTCAAGAAAACACAAGTAAACATTAAAAAAAAATGTTTCTCCCCATAAATGATCCTAAACATGACTTTCACCGGGTAACTGAGTAAATAGTATGGGACCCACATCGAACCTCCTCTGGTTTCAATCGGAAGCAGGCTCCATCTCCATAGCAGTCCAAGGCCAATTGCCACAGGCAGCAGTCTGACCTTGTTTCATTCTGACACCACTGCTCTTCCACAGCACTACTTTTCTGCTGAGTTCAAAACGGTTACAATGCGTATACAGAAGGCACAGATAATACAACTAAGGAGATTTGCTAGGGCAGTTACCACAGTCTATAATCAGAAACCACCAATGATGCACTCATTGGTCCCCAGCAAAACCTTTCCATTGGCTAAGTCTTTCCCTCTGGCCCTCAACCTGTCAACCATCTGGTCCCTTGGCTCTGCCTCCGCAAGCCAGGAAGCCACCTGCCACTCACCTCACTGCCTCCTGGTCTCCCTCCCTCAGCCTCTGGTTGCCACATCACTTCTTTGCTCTACTCCAGAGTGTCCATGCCACAACTTCTGGGGTCTCTGGTCTCAGCCCCTGCCATTTCAGGTCAGAGAAGAACCTCGAACATGCTCCACTTGAGTTTCTTCTTCCTTGATGGTCCTGGGAATCCGCTCTCTTCCTGCTTCTGAGATCACTCTCTTTTTGCTAGATTACTATTTGGAGATAGCTAGGGGAAGGGCAAACAAAATTGACCAATCCCCGCCATTACTGTTTCACACACTCTTTGCATAATATCTCCCAGACCTTTGGTGGGAGTTACAGAGAGAGGGATCCAAAAACCAAATTCATTGCTACTGAATCAATGCCGACTCACAGAGACTCTACAGGCCATAGCAGAAACACCCCTGTGGCTTTCTGAGACTGTAAATCTTTACAGGAATAGAAAGCCCCACCTTTCTCTTGTGGATGGGCTTGTGGTTTCCAACTGCCCAACATGTAACCACTCCACGACTAGGTCTCCTGGAGACATGGATAGAAGAGTCACATAAGAGATTAAGAGGAGCTGATACCAAGGGCTCAAACAGAAAGTAAGTGTCTAGAAAATGATGATGGCAACATATGTACAATTATGCTTGATACAACTGATGTATGGAATGTTTCTAAGAGCTGTAAGAGCCCCCTACAAAATGATTTCATAAAAAAGAGAGAGAGATGCCACTTCTCTAGAGGAAGTAACATTTATTTAACATTCCTGGGAGTGAACATCAAGGGTTTTATTCATTTCAGTGTCTACTATGTGTCAGAACCAGTCCGGGCCTGGAAATGTACTATCTTTGATTTTTTACAAGGCAAATACTACTGTCTCCATATTTTAAGTAAGAATTTTGAGCCTCAGAGAAGTTACACAATTGCCTAAGGTCATGGCCACACAGCTGCTACTGGGCAGGCTTGGGGCTGAAGGCCACTCTCCTGTCTCCAGAGCCTGAGCCTTCCTCCAATAAGATAATGACAACGAGCACTTCCTTTACACAGAAGAACTGAATTTGAACTTAGCAGAGTCTAAAAAAAGCAAAGTTTGGGCTTTAAACTGTAGTAGGCCTTTTTTTTGTTTTGTTTTGTTTTTTAGCTAACTCATTCATCAGAGACACTTACCTTACTCTGATTGTGAGCCTCTGCTAGCTCGGTAATTCTTATGATTCTAAAAATGTCCTTTGGTTCCCCAAGTGATCTGTTTTAGCATCATGGTATCCTGACAATGCAAGATTAAAGTCATTAGAGCAATTACTACTCATCTCAGAAATTAGAAATAGGAGCGAGTGCTTGCATTTCAGTTCCTAGTGAATAAAAGAAAAGAAGCCCAGAGAAGCCCTTGGTAGGGGGTGGGGGGTGGCCAGCGTGAGTGTAGACGCCAGAGCTGCTGTCGAGTCTGCATTAGTACTCATGGACTTGTGCAGCAGCCGTGTGAACACGGAACCAAGCTGAGGAAAGCTGCTGAGAGAACGGTCTCGGACACAGTGAGTGGTCCAGCTCAGGCTCTTGAATCCTGTAGACCTGGCTTTACAAACTCACTGTGATATTGGGCAAGTGAGGTAGTCAGTTTATTGTGCCAACCTGGCCGATAAACACATGTGGGAGTAATTGAAGGGCGGAGAGATAAATGGCTCTGCGAGCCTCGCATTTCTTGTCTCTTGCTCTTTGATCATCGGACCAGTGTGCGGCTGCCTTTCTTGTTCTGTGCCTCAATTTGCAAGCTACGCTACCTGTGGGACACCTAACAGTGTCGCTGTAGTTTGAGGTTCCTTCAAGATCTGCTTCGCCACACCATTGGAATTTACATCTCTTGAGCTGGGGACTGTTGGACCCTGTCATCTGGCTGACTGTTGGTGACCTGCCTTGCTGTTTGCTGCCTGTGCCCAGATAGTCTGAATTGCTCTACAGAGGACTACCCGGCAGTCCTCAAGACTTGAAGGACTGCCAGTGTCTCACAACTGTCTCACGGGAGTGAGTTGCACTGAGCCATTTGTACTGCTTTATAATTTAATTAACTGTTTATTTCTTATGTTATATCTATCTGTATAAATATATGTAAAAGTATTAGCATTCTGGTTTAGTTTCTCTAGAGAACCCTGTCTAACACAGCAAGTCACTAAACTCAGAAGTTTCAGTTTTGCCCCCTGTTATATGGGGATAATAGATTAGAATAAACATGATGGGTAGATATAGAAGTGATTAGTGTTTTAGTTACTAAAACCTTGACCAATCACATTTTAAAAAAATAAAAAGCATCTTTATTCCTATTTATTAACGAGTGTTTTATTGTGTTTAAGGTGAAACTTTACCAAACAAATTATTTTCCATTTAACAATTTCTATTCAATGATATTGGTTACATTTTACTCATTCTTATCTGTTTTTACCATTTCCCTTCTTAAGGAGTCCTGGTGACCTTGTGGGCTGTTGGTGGGGCTGCTATCCATGAGGAGAAAGAGGAGGCAGTGTGCCCCTGTAAAGCACACCAGGATTTACAGTGCTGGAAACCCTAGGGAGCTGTTCTATTCTCTCCTACAGGGAACTGTGAGCAGACCTGCCGGGCTGGCTTCCTGGTCCATGGAGGCAGAGGCCAAGAGACCACGTGGGGGAGAGGTTGAGGATTAGAGAGATACTTGCCTGCTGGCCAAGGAGAGGTGTTGCTATGGACAAAGGACAGTATCCTTGTTGTTGCTGTTAGGTGCTGTTGAGCCAGTTCTGGCCCAGAGTGACCCTATGTAGAACACTGCCAGGTCCTGTACCAGGCTCAGAAAAGTTCTTACGTTTGAGCCCATGGTTGAAGTAACTGAGCCAATCCATCTCATTGGGGGCCTTCCTCTCTCTCATGGCCCCTTTACTTTACCAAGCATGCTGTCCTTCTCCAGGGACTGGTCTCCCCTGACAACGTGTCCAAAGCACATTAGACAAAGTCTCACCATCTTTGCCTCTAAGGAGCATTCTGGCTGTACTTCTTCCAAGACAGATTTGTTGGTTCTTTTGGCAGCGCATGGTACTTCCAATATTCTTCACCAACATGATGGTTCAAATGCATCGGTTCTTCTTTAGTCAATGTCCAACGTTCACATGCACATGAGGCAACTGAAAATATTATGGTTTGGGTCAGGCGCCCCTTAGTTCTCAATGTAACATCCTTGCTTTTCAATACTTTAAAGGTGTCTTGTGCATCAGATTTATCCAATGCAATGTGTTGTTTTATATCTTGAGTGCTGCTCCCATGAGTATTGACTGTGGATCTAAGCAAGGTGAAATCCTTGACAACTTGAATCTTTTCTCCAGTTACCATGAAGGTACCTATTGGTCCAAAAGGACAGTGGTGTCATAGTGGTTACATCTTGGACTGCTAACTTCAAGGTCAGCAGTTTGAAACCACTGGCTGCTCCATGGAAGCAAGAGAAGGCTTTCTATTAATATAGACAGCTATAGTATTCGAAACTCACAGGACAGTTCTGCCATGTCCTCTAGGGCCCCTTTGAGTTCGCATGGACTCGGTGGCTCTGAGTTTGGTTTTGTTTTTTGGTAACCTATTGGTCCAGTTGTGAGGATTTTGGTCTTCTTTACGCTGAGTTTTAATCCATACTGAAGGCTGCCATCCTTGATCTTCATCAGCAAGTGTTTCAAGTCCTCCTCACTCTCAGTAAGCAAGGTTGTATCATCTGCACATTGAAAGCTGTTAGTAAGTTTTCCTGAATCCTGATGCCCCATTCTTCTTCATATAAGCCATCTTCTTTGTCTATTTGCTCAGCATACATATTGACTATGAGAACACAAGCCAGACCCGCATCTGTCCTGGTTTTAAACCATGCAGTTCTGTTCTTTCAACTGCTTCTTAATCCATGGACAGGTTCTGCATGAACACAATAAAATGTGTTGGAATTCCCATTCTTCTCAAGGTGATCCACTGTTGGTTATAGACCACCCAATTCAATGCATTGGCGTAGTCAATAAAACACAAGTGGACATCTTTTTGGAATCCTCTGCTGTCAGCCAAGATCCCTCTGATGCCAGCAATGATATCCTTTGTTCCACATTCTCTTCTGGATCCAACCTGAACCTGACAGCTCCCTATCAATGTACTGCTACAACCATTATTGGATGATCTTCACCAAATTTTTACTACATGTGATATCAATGGTATTGGTCTATAACTTGAGTTTTCTGTTGAGTCACCTTTCTTTGTAATGGGTACAAACATGGCTCTCTGTGGGAAACAGATTTCTCCCAAGTTGTCTCCCCCAAATATATGCCAAACTTAGCTGCTAGCTACACATGGCAGATATATACTAGGAGGTCAACAGAAGTAGGTCAGGGGTTATTCTCCCTAAGGGTTATCAGCCATCCAGAGCAAGCAGACACCACTAATTATCCCACAACAAGTCAGGCTGACTCCCTTCTGATAAGGATAGTAGTTGACTGTTTCCTTGTAGGAGACCCCAGAGAGGTCAAACCCGCCCAAGGGCAACCAAAGTTAGGCTACCATCATGAATCTAGGGTCCACCCTTCTTGTCACATGTATACCCCTAGTCCCTCCCCTTCCTATCATTTGTACACCCCTAGCTCATCCTCTTCCTGTTACACCTATACCCATTGTATATCCCCCTCCTATTGCTTGTATGCTGATTGAACTGCCCCTTCCTGTGATGTGTGGTTACATGTAATCACACACCCCTCAGTAGATATAACCCTTGGTCAGCAATAAATGGGGGCTCCAACGGCCGGCTGTCTCGGCCTCACCTCATGCTGTGTGCAGACCTGGCTGGTAAGATC
Organism: Echinops telfairi; assembly: GCF_000313985.2. Lineage (NCBI taxonomy): Eukaryota > Metazoa > Chordata > Mammalia > Afrosoricida > Tenrecidae > Echinops > Echinops telfairi. Next base: position 7,565,832 of record NW_022111367.1, on the reverse strand, counting down.
ATGGCCATCCAGAAGGTGAGCATGCTACTATGAAATGTGTCTGACTTCTTTATTTTACTCTCTCTCCTATCTCTCTCATGCTCTATGACTTTATTATACTCTTTATGTATCTTAACCGTCCAATTGCACTTACTGAACCCGTGATTAGTTGTGGGGGGCTGGCATTTCCCCCCACAGATCTCTTCCAGTCAGATGGTCAAGCAGCACTCTTCCACATTTCCTGTCATAGACAAGTGAGTGGTTCTAGTGCTTCAGCAGCTTGTGGGAATATTTCACTGGGTCTTCCATCAATTCCTGGAATCTTATTTTTGGCTAATTCTTTCAGTGTAGCTTGAACTCCTTCCTTCAGTACCATTGTGCTTGCTCATATGCTACCTCTTGAAATGATGGCATGTGGGCTAGTTCCTTTTGATGCAGTGACTGTGTAATCCTGTCATCTTCTTTTGATGCTTCCTGCTTCATTCGATAGTTTGCCCATAGAATCTTTCAATATTGCATCTCACAGCTTGAATCACTTTCCAGTGTTCTTTCAGTTGAAGATATGCTAAGTATATTCTTCCCTTTTGGTTTTCCAACTGTGGGTCATTACACATTTCATTATAATATTTTATTATAATGTTGCCCTTTGAACTTGTCTATTCAGCTCTCTGACTTCATCATGTCTTCCATTTGCTTTAGCTATTCAACGATGAAGAGCAAGTTTCATCGTCCCTTCTGCCATCCACTTTGATCTTTATTTCTTTCCTCTTTCTCATTAAAAAAAAAAATCATTTTATTGGGGGCCCTTACAGCTCTTATCGCAATCCATACATACAGCCATTGCATCAAGCACATTTGTACATATGTTGCCATCGTCATTTTCAAAATATTTTCTAATTTTTTTTTTTTTAGGTTTATGGCAATCTTTTTTTTCTAAATCATTTTATTGGGGCTCATACAATTCATCACAATCCATACACACATCAATTGTGTAAAGCACACTTATACATTTGTTGCCCTCATCATTCTCAAAATTCTCTTTCCTCTTGGGTTCCTGGAATTAGCTCCTCATTTTAAAACATTTTCTTTCTATTTGAGTCCTTGGCTCATTTCCCCCACCCCTTATGAGCCCTTGATAATCTATTTAAAACATTTTTCATGTCTTACACCAACCACTGTCTCCCTTCACCCATTTTTCTGTTGTCTGTCCCCCTGGGAGAGGCTTAGATGTAGAGCATTGTGATCACTCCCCCCCACCTTCCCCTTCCCCTCCTGATCTCACTACTCTCATTATTGGTCCTGAGGGGTTTTTCTGTCCTGTGTTTCCAGCACTTATCTGTACCAAAGGACATACTCTGGTCTAGCCAGATTTTTAAAAAATCATTTTATTAGGGGCTCATACAACTCTTATCACAATCCATACACACATCAATTGTGTAAAGCGCATTTGTACATTCATTGC
>NW_022111367.1:7557715-7563970 GCF_000313985.2 Echinops telfairi | reverse complement strand
GGGGGGGGGGGAAGGAAGCAGATAAGAGCTTGAGACACAGGGAATCCAAGACAAATATAGCCCTCAGGACCAATAGTGAGAGTAGCGAGACCAGGAGGGAAAGGAGAAGGTGGGGGGAGCAAGGGGAAAATCACTGGTACAGACATACAACTTTCCTCTTTTTAACGACCTTTTGCTTTCTTCATGAATAATGTTCTTGATGCCCTCCACAGCTCATCAGGGCTTCTGTCATTAGTGCTCATGCAGCAGATCTGCTCTTGAAATGCAGGTGGAATAGAGTCAAAGTTATCTTTTGGCTCTTAGAGTGTTGTTTCCGTTTTCTTCAGCTTCACATGGACTGACATATGAGTAATTCATGGTCTGCTGCACAGCCAACCTCTGGTCTAGTTTTAGCCGCTGATAATGAGCCTCTCCACCACCGTTCCCGCAGTTGCGGTCAATTTGACGTTTGTGTGCTTCGTCTGGAGAAGTCCATGGGTATGCTTGCCATTTGTGTTACTGAAAAAAGATATTTTCTATAAGCAAGTCATTGGTCTTGCAAAATCCTATCATGTAATTTTCAGCTTCATTTCATTCACCAAGACCATCTTTTCCAACTACTTTTCCCTCCCTTTGTTCCTAACTTTTGCATTCCAATCACCAATAATTATCAATGCATATTGTTTGCATATTTGATCAATTTCCCAATGAAGACATTGCTAGAATTCTTCATCACTACCTTTAGTAGTTGGTGCATATATTTGAGTAATAGTTGTGTTGACTGGATTTCCTTGAATGAAGATAGATATAATCCTATCACAGACAGCATTGTCCTTCAAGATAGACCTTGAAATGTCCCTTTTGACAATGCATGCAATGCCCTTCCCCATGACTGGTCATTCTTGGCATAGTAAATCATGATTTTCTGATTCAAACTGGCCAACGCCAGTCCACTTCAGCTCACTAATGCATACGGTATTGTGTTAGTCTGGGTACTTTAAGGAAACAAATCCACAGAAACTCATATATAAGAGAGAGTTTTATATAAAGGTTAAGTGTGCTGCATCAAAAAAACATCCCAACCCAGTGCTGCCCAAGCCCACAAGTCCAACATTAACCCATATTTCCAACACCAATCCACAAAGTCCTCCTCCATCTCACAAAACACACGCAATGATGCTGACTGCAGGAGGAAAGCTGAGTCAGTGAATGTGTAAGCATCTCAGCACTGGAAGGGGTCTTCACACGGCTGCTCCAGCACCCAGAGCCGCATCAGGGTTGGTCCATGTGGCTTCTTCTCAGGGATGTCTTGCAGGAAATGGGAATTCCAGCTAAAGCAGGGAACAGCTAAGGCAGCTGCACCCTGGTGCGACCATCAGAAAGCAAGAGACCCAAGAACTAGAAAGGCAAGGCTCACCAAGCCATTTATCTCTCCACCCTTCAATTAACCCCACATGTGTTTATCAGCCAGCTTGGCACAATAAACTAACTCAGGTATCAATCTTTTTTAAAATTTATTTTTAGGATATGTATTTAGTTTTATTTTCTTTTTTCCAAAACCATTTTATTGGGAGCTATTATAGATCTCATACCATTCCATACTTCAATCACAGCAAGCAGTATTGTACAATTGCTACTACAGTTTCAAAACATTTTCTTCCTTATTGAACTCCTTGATATCAGCTCCTGTTTCCACCCCCTCTCCCTCTGTATCCCCAGAAACCCTTATTCTATGTGTTGTCTCCATAGGGACATCCATCCTGTTTCACATACCAAAAATCTGAAAAAATATAATAAAAATTCAAGAGGACCACCCACAGTGACAAAATGCATCAGAGATAAACCCCAATATGAAAAACAAACAAAACTTACACACAGAGAGAAAATATTGAAAACCAGATCAGGCCCAACATGTATCAGATGGAGACCATGTGACGAGGTTTTAATTGTTGGAGCCGGGGTTATCATTTTGGTCTCCTGTACTCATCTCTCCAATACTTGCTGTTTGGGCACCAGTTTATTCACATCCCTCAGTTATGAATAGAGAGAAACCGCCAGTGGCTTATTTCCTATGTCGATCTTGAAAGTGCATTTTGGACTTCCATTGTCCCCCATAGCCTTCTGCACACCAGAATCGCACAAGTTAAACTCCGATACTGTCCCTCCTTCGGCTTTGGGTTCTCTAATTTACCATCCTTGGATCACGGATGTTGGCATGTTTCTTCCCTGTGGACTTAGTTGACATCTCACTTACATGGCTGCTTGTTTAGAAGCGAGCTTTTAAGATCCCAGATGCTATTCTAGCTGATAGCTGGGCACCATCTAATTTCTTCATCATACTTTGCTACAGCACCATATCTTCTGTGTTTCCTTCCTGAGGGTGAGTTTTGAGCAGGGCCATGTTGTAAGAACTATTTGATTTTAGATTAGAGCTAGGATTTAATTAGATCCATTCCTGGATCTATGTTTTTTTGTCTTCCTTTGGTTCCCCTTAGAGACCTTTAATTTATGGTAAAAAATCTTATCAATCCTCTCCCTGGAGGATAAGGATCTTCTGTTAATAGTGTCTGATTCGGCCCTGGTACTAACTTTTAACACACTGTTAAGAGAGGGACATTGGACCCATGTAGGCTAACTACATATCACAAGACCTGAATTATTCCTCTTTACAGAATAAATCCTTAAGTGGCTGAATGTTGTTTACACAAACAATGGGAGTTGGTTGTCAGGAAAAATTTACAGTAAGATTCACTGATAATGCCAATCACAGGTCTGCCACAATAATGTATATCTTAATACAGCTAGCAGGGTATTGTTCGTCTGCCTACTGACAGTTCACTATTTTTGGTACAGCTGTCTTCTGCTTGTTCCAACACCAGAAATTTTCAGTCTTAAGTCCTCAGGTTACAGGTGTGTTTGAGGTAGAGTACAGTTCACCGAGTGGGGTTTCCACATGGGATCACTCTGGTGTGGTTTTTAGAGCATCTTGTAGACCTTGAAGATCCAGGATTCAATGCCCCAATGTTCTATGGCACTTGGCCTGGGGTCCCAGGGTGTGTACAGAAACTGCGGGCAACGTGGCTTATTAGGTGCTGTGTTAGGCTGGGTTGACTAGAGAAACAAACCCAGAGACACTCATATATGTGTAAGAAAGAGCTTTATATCAATTGTATATCAAGAAAACATTTCCAGCCCAGTCCAACCTAAGTCCATAAGTCTGATATTAGTCTATTAGTCCCTCTTCAGACTCACGAAGCCACATGCAGTGATGCAGAATGCAGGAAGATCACAGGCCGGTGGGTGCAGAGTCCATGGATCCAAAGCTGTGGGAGCATCTCTAAGGCTCTGGCAGGTCCCAGCATAGCTAATCAGCAAGAAGGTGAAGACAGAAAGTGGCCGGCCTACAGAGAGACATTTATCTCAGTGGCACCTCCAAATGAGGTCATCAAGTTGCAACCTGATTGACAGGCTCAACTATACTCATATACTTTTATATTTTTAAGTTGACACAAAATTATGTAACTACCACAGGTGCATATTACCAGGCATACAACACCCCCGCCTTAGGGTCCTTAAAAGCATTGTTAGTCATCCCCTTCCCCGCCAATCACCCCACTTGGAAGTTCGTCCTCTCCCTTTTTCTACCAACAGACATGCAGTCGTCTGCTCCTTCTCCCCATTCCTGACTTGACTGTCCCACCAGTATCCCTCCTCACCCTGAGAGGGATGCCTACCTATCCAGGGAGACCTCATCATAACTTTGCATGGCAACGTTCCCTCCCCTCCCTTGATGACTTGAGGGTATTGATCTTTATGCATTCCATCTCGTTTTTTGATGACTTCCAATTTTCCTAGATTCATATTTCTTACATTCCAAGTTCTGATTATTAGCTTTTTGCATCTGTTTCTTCTCATTTTGAGTTGTGCCCCATCAGCAAATGAAGATCCCGAGGGCTCTGCCGGAAGGCTTTACTCCATTCACATCATCACAGGCAATTCTGCTTTGATGAACCAGCTCCTCCCCAGTCACATTTCTAGTGTCTTCCAGCCCAAGAGGTCCATCCTCTGGCACGGTCTCTGATGATGTTCTGCTGCCACTCATTAGACCGTCCGTATCTGGCCATTGTAGAGGTTGCATAACGTTTTCAGTGGCTGCTTCATGGGCACTGGTGGGTTTCTTCTTCTGGTGGGTTGTGGAGGCAGCCTCACTACCCCCTTCTCCCATTTGGGGTTGGTAATAGCACGGGGCCTCAGGAATCTTAATCTTCCTGGGATTTCCCTTGTGATACTTCCCAGAGGGGCATGTATCCATATCCGAGTCTCCCAGGCCGCATAGCTGGCAGAGTCCTGTGATTGGTGCAGGGTCAGGAATGCCTGCATCTACAGGCTATCACCACTTTCCCTACCCATTAGCAGAAATTATTAAGCTGCATGATGGTGCTAAAGCCAGGGTCCCTAAACCTGGCCACTTTTCTTGCCCCCGGGGTATCTGGGACCATGATATACAATCCTTAAAATATCTTCAGTAAATGCAGGAGGAATTGGGCACTCAAGGATCTTAACCCTTAATGCAAGCAGCAAGAAAAGGACACTATGATTTAAGCTCACCTGGCTTACTGGAAAAACTAGTATTACCATGAAAATCTTTTGTTCCTTAAATAAAACTTATTCTGCAATATCTAATTTTAAGTTAATCATAAAGATCTTGTGTCTATAAAAATCTGCCAAAAATGGACCATTTCATTATTTTTTAAAAATAATAATTTTATTCGGAATTGTTACAGATATCACAAAAATCCATAATTCAATTAGATCAAGCATAATTGTACAATTGCTGCCACCATCAGTTTTAAAACATTTTCTTTCTTCTTGAACTCTTTGATATACATTGAACCCTCGTTTATCACGGTTAATCGGTTATAGACCCTACCGTGATAAATGAAATTCCGCGAAGTAGGATTCCTTATTTGTAAATTTTCGTAGTTAGAGCATAGAGGACATGAAAAAACACCCTTTAGTCACCATTACACTCGTATTAACCAATTTATTAAACGAGAAAGGGAAAATACAGTAAAATATTTTGGACGTTACAATGATCATTTATTATTTATTATATTATTTATGGCATCAAGCGTGTACAGTATGAGCCAATCGGTGGCAGTAATGACAGAGCATGCGCTGTTACGCAAAAACCGCGATAGAGTGAAGCCGCGGAAGTCGAAGAGCGAAGTGGCGAGGGTTCACTGTATATCAGATCTCCTTTATCCCCTCCTTGCCCCACCTGACCCCCAGCTATATATATAGCTGTAACTTACATCATTCAATGTATTCATTCACCTAAACTTCTGTTATTAGTTCCCCTTGGGAGGGGTTATACAGTCATCATTTCTATTTGTACCCCTGACCCCCTTCCTGTACCCTCAGGGGATCATTACTCCTATTACTATTTCTGAAGGGTTGATCTCTCTTGGATTTCATTCATCAAATTATCTTAATTATACAAATGAACATACTCAGGTCTAACACAATTAATGAGATTAAACTAAGACCATAATACTAGGAGGAGGAAATACTAAAGAACTAGAAGATAGTTACATGTTTTATCAGTGCTATACTGCACCCTGGATATAGCATCCCTTTTCTGTGGCCCTTCTGTGAGGGACTGTCCAATTATCTTTCAGATAGATTTTGGGTCTTCACTTTGTCTACGCTCCTTCACATCAATTTGATTGCTTGTTTTTGAATTTCTGATTCCAACTCCCATCAGCACCTCATGGTGCTGATGTACTTCTTCCATGTGGGCTTTGTTGCTTGTACACAGGCTGATGTACTTCTTCCATGTGGGCTTTGTTGCTTCCCTGCTAAATGGCTACTTGGTTAACTTCAAGCCTTTAAGACCCCAGACACTGTATCTTTTAATAGCCAGGCACTATCAACTTTCTTTACCATATTGCTTTTTTTGGGGGAAAGTTTATTTTTGATTGTTTGTTTTAATTCTTTTTAAAAATTAATTTATTTTTTGAGGTTTCAGTATTCTATTCAAGTTTTATTTTTATTTATCTTTTAATCATTATATTGGGGCTCATACAACTCTTATCACAATCCACAGATCCATCCATTGTGTCAAGCACATTTGTACATTTGTTGCCATAATCATTCTCAAAACATTTGCTTTCTACTTGAGCCCTTGGTATCAGCTCCTCATTTTTTCTCCTCCCTCCCCCACCCTCCTTCCCTCATGGACCCTTGATAATTTATAAATTATTGTTATTTTGC
>NW_022111367.1:7550154-7556416 GCF_000313985.2 Echinops telfairi | reverse complement strand
CCAGGGAGGGGGTCACATATAGTTCCTTGTAATCGGTTCCCTCTTTCCTACCCATTCTCCCTTTACCCTCCCTGTTTTGCCACTCTCACCACTGGTCCTGTAGGGGTCATCCGCCCTGGATTCCCTGTATTTTCAGTTCCTATCTGTACCAGTGTACCTCCTCTGGTCTAGCATCATTTCTGTCACAGTGAAGCGTTCAAGTCCCTTACCTGGAGCTCCAGGGGAGCTGTAGATGTTCTGTGGGTGGATTTTGGGTTTCCATTCTTCACAGCTTTCTACAAATTGGGTGTTCACAATTTAAGTGCTGATACTTTTCCCCTCACCATCTTTGAATTTTGTTATCATTATCTTTGGATCACACAGGCTGGTGTGCTGCTTCAATGTGGACTTAGTTGACACCTCCCCTAGATGACTACATGTTTGAATACAAGCCTTTAAGACCCCAGACACTAATTGATACCTGGGCACCATCAGCTTTCTTCACCACACTTTGCCTTAGCACCCATATCTTCAATGAGCTCTTTATGAAGGTGAGAATCAAGCAGGGCCATGTTGTAAGAACTAACTGTTCTTGTTGGATTGGGGCTAAAATTCAATGGGAGCCCAGAATCCAACTGCTTGTCAATGTGTTCTGGATGATTCTGGCTTACTTTGTCGGTCGTATTTGACAAAAACAAAAACCAACAACAAGAACAAAAACAACCCAAATGACACAAACAAACAAAAGGCAGGAAAACAAAGAGAGAAACACTGTGGATCATGCCCCTGGGGTAGATGCCTTTCTTTCTGTCCTGCGATTGTAACATGACTTTGATGTCACGGTTGTGCTGGCCGCATAGAGTGAAGTACGGAGCATTTCCTGCCTTTCGATGATTTATGATCGTTTGGGTGAAATTGGTGTCAACTTTTCTCTGAATATTGGATAGAATTCTCCAGTGAAGTCATATGGGCTGAGGTATTTGTTTGTTTTAAATTAATTTGGCCAGTGGTTTGGTCAATTTGTAAACATCCTTTCAAATAACCAACTTTTAATCTTGTTGATTCTTCCTATTCTTTTTCAGTTTATTTTTGCTCTGATTTTGATTATTTTCTTTTTCTGGTGACTATGGGCTTCGTTTGCTGTTCTTTTATATGTGTTCTAAGCTAAGATTAGGATTTTGGTCCTTTTCCAAAATGTGTGCATTTATTGCTGTAAATTCTCTTCTGAGCACCACTTTTGCTGTGTTGCATAGATTTTCTTATATTCTGTTTTCATTCTCATTTAATGTTTAATTTCTTGTATTACCCAGTAGTTTTTCAGTGCTATTCAGGTTCCGTGGATTTTTGCTCTTGCTCTTTCTACTATTGTTTTCATGTTTTATAGTGCTAAAATCAGAGAAAATGCTTTCTAGTATTTTGATATTTTGAATTTATGGAGGCTTGCCTTGTGGTCTAACATATCAACTGTTCTGTGAGAAGGATCTGTCTATGTAGAAGAATCTGTATTGTTCTGTTGTTGAGTAGTGTGTTCTGAATTTACCTATAAGTTCAAGTTAGCTGATTGGGTTACTAAGAGCTCTGTCTTGGGTGAGTTTCTTTTCAGCTGTTCGGGTGCATCATCTAAAGCTGTGGGTTAAGGTTTCCTACTATTGTTGTACAGTCATTTTCTATTTTCCACTCTGTTAGATTTTATTTTATGCATTTGTAACTCTGTCATGGGGCATAAATATTTATTAAGGATATACCCACATGGCTGATTAATACTTTAATTTTTATATCATGCCTTTCCCTGTCCCTTATAATGGATTTTGGCTTAAAGTCTATTTTATCAGAGATGATTATTGCCATGCCTGTTCTCTTTTGGTTACTATATGCTTGATATATATATATATATTTTCCACTCTTGGATTTTCAACCTTTTGTGACTTTGTGTCTAAGGTCTGCTTCTTGTATGTAATATCTTGATGAGTCATGTTTTATTTTATTTTATTTATCAATCTATTTCCAACTCTGTCTCTTGACTGGTGTGTTTAAACTAGTTCCATCCAGTGTGATTATTGCTAAGGATGCAATTTATTCCTGCCATTTTGTTGTGTGTGTGTGTGTTGCAAATGGTTTCTTTGTTTCACTTAATTTTCTCTACTGGGTTCTCTCTGTTCATGGATTTTCTTTGTTGTTTTTAATTTTATGTATTTCATGTTCTTTTAATTTTGTTTTTTATTTTGGTGAGTAAACTTTATATAAATTTCTTTATGGTTGCTCTGAAATTTACCTTCATCTCTCTTTCTTTTTTTGAGTACACATAAGCCTTTTTAATTCTTTAACAGGCAGTTCCATTTCTTTCTAAGGAGGATTTTTTTATTATTATTAAATCATTTTATTGGGTACTCTTACAGTTCTTATCACAATCCATACATACATCTGTTGTGTCAAGCACATTTGTACATATGCTGCCTTCATCATTTTCAAACCATTTTCTTTCTACTTGAGCCCTTGATATCAGCTCCTCAGTTTTTCCCTCCCTCCCCTCCCTCCCTCTCTCATGATAAATTATAACTTATTATTATTTTCATATCTTACATTGTCCACTGTCTCCCTTCACCCACTTTTCTGTTGTTTATCCCCCTGGGGGGGGGCGGGTGTTATATGTCGATCATTGTGATCAATACTCCCTTTCTGCTCCCACTTGCCCTTCCCCTCCTGCTATCGCTATTCTCATAGTTGGTCCTGAGGGGTTTATCTGTCCTGGATTCCCTGTGTTGTGGGCTCTTATCTGTAGCTCTGGTCTAGCTGGATTTGTAAGGTAGCATTGAGGTCATAATAGTGTAAGGGGAGCATTAAAGAACTAGAGGAAAGTTGTATGTTTCAGCAGTGCTATACTGCACCCTGACTGGCTCATCTCTTCCTTGTGACCCTTCTGTAAAGGGATGTCCAATTGTCTGCAGATGAGCTTTGGGTTTCTACTTTGTACCCCCCCTCATTGACATTGATGATTTTTTTGTTCTGGGTCTTTGATGCCTAATACCTGATCCCATGGATACCTTGTGATCACACAGGCTGGTGTGCTTCTTCCATGTGGGCTTTGTTGCTTCTAATTTAGAGGGTCACTTGTTTATCTTTAAGCCTTTAAGATCCCAGGCGCTATATCTTGTGATAGCCAGGCACCATCAGCTTTCTTCACCACATTTACTTATGCACCCATTTTGTCTTCAGCGATTGTGTTGGGAAGGTGAACAACACAGAATGCTGGATTATTAGAGCAAAGTGTTCTTGTGTTGAGGGAGTACTTGAGTGGAGGCCCAATGTCCATCTGCTACCTTAATATTTCACATATAAATACATAGATCTATTTCCCTATAATTATATATTAATATATTTACATATGTACATGCCTGTATTTAGACCTCTATAAATGTCCTTTACCTCCTCGTTCTTCCCTCTGTTTCCTTTTACTTTCCTCTTGTCCCACTATCATGTTCGGCCTTCATATGGGTTTCAGTAATTCCTCGCAGTTACACCGTCTTTGATTAAGCCCCACTAGGCATCCTATGCCTTCCTCTCCATTGATTTAGTTCACTTGTGGGTTCCTTGTCTCTGGGTTGGTTGACAACCCCCTTCCTTTCTCCCACCTTCCCCTCTCCCATGTCCCCTGGAACCATCAGTCCCATTGTTTCTCCTCCAAACTGTTTATCCCACCTATCTTATCTAGATAGACATCCAGGGACAATAAATGCAAAAAACAAGGCAAAGCCAAACAAAGCAACAAAGGAAGACAAAACAATAAAATAACAACAAAAAGAAAGCCAATGACCAAAAAAAGGAAAAACCTATAAATAGTTACAAGTCTGTTTTTGACCTTTAGGAGTGTTTTCCAGTCGAGTGATGGGGTACTACACTCCGTCCCCAAAGTCTATTTTTGGTATTCTCTGGGGACTTCATTGCTTTGCTCCCCTTGCTGCTCTGTTGCACACCCCTAGTGTTTTGCCACAGTGTGATGGGGTCAGATTGGCACAATTCCTGCACTGTGTCTCCTAAGGAGGATTACATAGCCCCTTTTTGCTTACTTGTTTGCACTATCTTGATACTGTTTTTTCATATGACTTGTTATTGTCTGCTGTCTCCAAGTTCTTAAGGTGTTTATTTGTCTATTTCTCTATTGGTTGTATATATATTCTTTGTTCTGATTTTTTTGGGTATGTACTTAGAGATTTATTTCTTCTTTCTGTTCCTTTGTAATATTTTTGCATTTGTATCATTTCAAAATTGCATTGTTGGCCCTCCTGCATGGTATTCTTGGCCTGGCAATTATGGGTGTGTAATATGGCTATCTCAAAATGGGTCTGAGATTTCTTATCTGTGAATATAATCTCTCTTTGCTCAGTAACTTCTTATGTTGCATCCAGTTGCATATTGGGTGAACTTAGCAAAAGTTTGATTCAACATCCGTCCAAGAATCCTGCTGAGATGAGTTTCATTTACATAGAAGGGGTCTCTAGGAGAAAGATATCAATAAAGGTGTTGCAGTGGTAAGGGCCTTATATCTTAAATGACTTTGCACATGAGAGTTCTAATGACCCAGAGTGAACTTTGGTTCTGTCTGGCACATTCTCACATGCTGAAGCTGTATCCATTTCATTTAGTGCTCTGCCAGTTCCCTTTCACCCAGGCGATCACTTTTCTTTATGCCTTGTCTGCTTGGCATCTATGGGTCTTTGTTCTGGAAAATCGGTGTCCTTGATTTGTTGATGCCCTATGTTTGTGCATACTTTGCTCATTGGGTAATTCACCCATTATAAAGATACTCTTTCGCCCCCGCTTTCTTATACTGTATATTTGGAAGGAACTCAGTAGATATAGCTCATGTCTAATATGTGAAGAGTTATACTTTTCCTTCATGAGAGCAGATTATCAAAATAAGTTATCCGGTATTTGTATTTCTTCAGCATGGGAGATGTATTCTATAACTTCTTTATATCAGCGTGGATTCGTAGATATTTGTTTTATCATTAAATTACAATGTAGTTGTTGTTGCTAGGTGACATTGAGTGGGTTCTGATTCATAGTGATCTGATATACAACAGAATGAAACACTGCCCAGTCCTGGGCCAACCTGACAATTTCTCATACGTTTAAGCCGGTTGTTGCAACCATTGGGCCAATTCATCCCCTTGAGGCCTTCCTCTTTTTCACTGACCCTCTGCCTCTCTGAGCATGACTTCGTTCTTCAGGATCTGGTTCCTCCTGGTTACGTGTCCAAAGTTGATGGGGCAAAGAGCCACCATCCTTACTTTTGATGAGCAATCTGACTGGACTTCTTTTAAGACCGCTTTGTTCGTTATTGTTGCAGATCATAGTAGATTTGATCTTCTTCACCACCAACAAAATTCAAATGTATCAATTCTTCTTTGGCGGTCCTTATTGATTGTCCCACTTTCACAGGTGTATGAGGGGATTGGAAATAGCATCACTTGGGTCAGGTGCACCTCAGGCCTCAGAGTGGTATCTTTGTGCTTTAACACTTTAAAGAGGTCTTTTGTAGCAGATTTGTCCAACACAGCTTGACTTCTTGACTATTGTCTCCGTGATTGTTGGTTGTACTTCCAGGCAAAATGAAATCCTTAACAACTTCAATCTTTGCTCTGTTTATCATATTTTTTCATTGCCTCATATGGAGATCATAGAAGGAGTTCTTGAATTCTTCAAGGAAGACCATCGGAGAATTAATGCATTTGAATTTTGGTGCTGGCAAAGAATATTGAAAGTATGCTGGACTGCCAGGAATACTATATACATTTATATGCTAATAAATACAAGGCAGAATGCTCCTGATCAGCAAGGTTAGAGAGACTAGAAAAAGACCCTAAGAAACGGATGGACACAGTGGCTGCAACCGTGGGCTCACACATCACAATTGTGAGGACAGGGCAGGACCGGGCAGTGTTTCCTTCTGCTGCAGATGGGGCTGCAGTGATTAGACATCACTCAAGAGTACCTAACAACACCATCACTCCTTCCACATTCTCTTCTGAATCAGGCTTACATTTCTGGCAGCTCCCTGCTAATGTACCACTGCAACTCTTTTTCATTCTCTTTAGCAAAATTTTACTTGCATGTGATATTAATGATATTGTTCAATAACCTCCACATTCTTTTTTTTTAATTGTTTTATTAGGGGCTCATACAACTCTTATCACAATCCATACATACATCAATTGTGTAAAATGCATTTGTACATTCATTGCCCTCATCATTCTCAAAACATTTCCTCTCCACTTAAGCCCCC
>NW_022111367.1:7548727-7550054 GCF_000313985.2 Echinops telfairi | reverse complement strand
GTTGTCTGTCCCCCAGGGAGGAGGTCACATATAGTTCCTTGTAATCAGTTCCCTCTTTCCTACCCACTCTCCCTCTACCCTCCCTGTTTTGCCTCACACCACTGGTCCTGTAGGGATTATCCGCCCCGGGTTCCCTGTGTTTCCAGTTCCTATCTGTGCCAGTGTACAACTTCCACATTTTTATAATCCAATACACCTTATTTATGTTGTTGCTCTAATTGTGCCTTCTTGAGGCATTGCTTTCTCTTGCAATGGTCTCTGGTGCCTTTGACGTGCTCCCATCATTGTGGGATTTTTAAAAATCTGTGTTTCTTAGCACTTCTTCACTTTCTGGCATTACTATAATATGAATAGATTTAAAATATTGCTTCCAGGGTTGCAATTCATCCATACAGAAGTTTATTACGACAAAAGATGTTTAAACAGGTCTCTCTGGTCAGTGGTGTTTTCTGGCCTTCCACTCCAGATTCATCCTGTGTGTTTCCTGCATCAGGCCCAGAGGCGGACATTTCTCCAAGGAGTACAGGTTCTTTCATTGGGAATGGTATTAGAAACCAAGATCTGAGAGCCAGGTGTGCTTGTTGTTGTGAAGGTGTTTTGCTTTTAGGCTCTCTCAGTTGATGGAACAGGGACATATTTATGTATACTATCTCATGTATACTTACATATCTATAGATATTTGTATACGTAGCTATTTGGAGCTATATGAAGCTAACCACAACTTTATACTGATATCTCGCACTCTGATTTCATTACCACATACCACATTTCCACTTAATCCCCTTTCTATTGTAAAATCCAACTCCAACGGTGAAAACTCTGGCTTCTATTGCTTGCCAGCAATAATTATTTCCGAACTCTTAACTTATGATCCATGTGAAATCAGTTTATCAACTCTAGTACAGTCTGCACGGTTCCTTTGTCTTTAGTTTTACAGTCATTACTCATTTGCAAAGATGCTTTACAACTTTTCCCACTCCCTCCTTCAGGGACTGTTTATTTGTAATACAGTTAGATTGTTTTGTCATTCCATCCTGAGAGCCTCTTAGATGATCTTTTAAAATGTACTGATGTTAAGATGAACTCCTGTGCTGTAAAGTTCTCTGGTTTCCTAATTATTCCACCACCAATAACATACGTTCTTAAACAGTAACTTCCATTTTCCTCCTCCTCTACCATAGTAAGTACAAATAGGCTTTAGTTTGTTTGTTTTTAAAATCATTTTATTAGGGGTTCATACAACTCTTATCACAATCCATACATACATCAATTGTGTAAAGTGCATTTGTACATTTATTGCCCTCATCATTCTCAAAACATTTCCTCT
>NW_022111367.1:7524436-7547685 GCF_000313985.2 Echinops telfairi | reverse complement strand
CATAGATCTATTTCCCCATCCTCATATAAATATATTTGCATATGTACATGTCTTTATCTAGACCTCTATAAATGCCCTTTTTCTCCCAGCTCTTTCCTCTATTTCCCTTGATTCTCCTCCTGTCCCACTATCATGCTCAGTCCCCACCAGGGTTTCAGCACTTCCTCTTTGTTAGGCTTTAGTTTTTATATGGTATACCTCAGAGATATTGAAGGTCTGATTCTAGACTCTAAAGCAAATATTGTAATAAAGTGAGTCATACATATGTTTTTCAGTCAATATGAAAGTTCTGTGTACACTCTACTGTAGTCTATTGGGTGCAATAGCACTGTGAAGAATATGGAGACATTGTGCGCATTACAGACGTGACACGGGGACATGAAGTGAGCGCAGGCAGCAGGGCAAATGGAGACCCCAGACTTGCTTGATGCAAGGTTGCCACAAAGTTCCATTATGTAAGAAACGGAATCTGCAAAGCACAGTAAAAAGATATAGACATGGATGTGCCTATTTTATATAAGTGAAATCCTGTAGTACTTATTTTTTATATAATTTATTTGACTCAGCATTATGTTTTTGAGGTTCATTTATTTTGTGACATGCATTAGAGCTTTATGAAAGAGTAATAACCCATTGTATTTGAAAACCCAAATCCTCACTACTGGACCAACAGGCAACATCGTGATAAATTGGAGAAAAAAAACCTGAAGTAGTCAAGGATTTCATTTTATAAGGATCCACAATATCAACAACAAAGGAATCAGCAGCCAAGAAATCAGTGTGTGTCATTGGGAAAATCCACTGCACTTTAAGAATTAAGATATGCCTGACCCAAGTCATGATATATTCAGCCACCTCAGACGCATGTGAAAACTGGACAATGAGTGAGGAAGACCAAAAGAAGAATGGCTATATTTGAATTCTGCTTTGGGGAAGAATGTTGAGAATACCATGGATTGTCAGAAGAGCAAACAGATCTATCTTGGACCAATACAACTAAAGTATTCCTTAGAAACAAGGATGGTGAAACTTCATCTCATCTCATGTACTTTGGACATATGATTAATGTCTTAGGCTAGGTTCTTTACAGAAGCATTCTCTAACTATTAAGTTCTATCAAGAATATGGCTCACACAGTGCAGAAGCAGGCAAGTAGTTTCAAGTCTGTGGGTCAGGTGTTCTACTGGAGGCTTCTCCTAACTCTTTTTATTGCAGTCTGATGCATGCAAGATCAGTAAGGCGATGGCAGGCTTGTGGCTGCAGAAGTGAATGAACCCAAGTCAGCGGGTCAGGTGGTGGGTTCCTGAGGACTCCCTAAATTGGTACACCACATGGCAAACCACTGGCTCAACTCCAAAGAACTAAAGATGGGTGCGCTAGATGGAGAATACAGATCCAGCAAAACAAGTTTTCCACAGTGTTAGCTTATATTGGAAGTAGACCATACCCCTGAGGAAATTTCCTTTTAATTGATTGGATTGGGGCCATGATCCCATTATGGAGGTGATTGCATTGTGTTAGACCGTATCCTGGGGGGTTGTTGTTGTTGTTGTTAGGTGCCCTCGAGTCGATTCTGAGTCACAGCAGCCCTCTGTACAACAGAAGAAAACACTGCCCCGTCCTGTGCCGCCCTCACAATTGCCCTTATGTTTGAGGTCATTGTTGCAGCCACTGTGTCAGTCCGTCTTGTCAAGGGCTTCCCCTTCTTCCTTGCCTCTCAATTTTGCCAAAAGCACGTTGTCTTTTTCCAGGGACTGGTCTCTCCTGACCATATGTTCAAAGTACATTAGGAAAAGTCTCACCACCCTTGTCGCTAAGGAGTATTCTGGCTGTACTTCTTCCAAGAAAAGATTTGTTTCTTCTTTTGGTAATCATGGTATTTTCAATATTCTTTGCCAACACCATAGCTCAAATGCACCATTCTTCTTTGGTCTTCCTTGTTCAATGCCAAACTTTTATATGCCAGTGAGTAATTGAAAATACCATATGGCTTGAGGACCCTAGTCCTCAAAGTAACATCCATGCTTTTCAACACTTTAAAGAGGTCTGGTCCAGCTGATTTACCTAGTGCAATACATAATTTGATATCTTGACTGCTGCTTCCATGAGCATTCGTTGTGGATCCAATCAAGATTAAATCCTTAAAAAATTTAACCCTTTCTCCATTTATCATGATGTTTCCAATTGGCCCAGCTAGGTAGATTTGTTTTTTGGTTTCCGTTTTTTTTCTGACATTGAGCTGTAATCAATGCTGAAGGCTGCAATCTTCGATCTTCATCACCATGTGATTGAAATCCTCCTCACTTTCTCCAAGCAAGGTTGCGTGATCTACAGATCCAAGATCGTTAACAATCTTTCTTCCCATCCTGATGCCACGTTTCTTCTATAATCTAGCTTCTCTAACTATTGCTCATCAGAGGGGATTCCTAGGTCTCAATAGCCAAGCCACTGAGAACCCTGGCCCAGTCAAGTTGGTACAAAACCTAGCGATCACAATCAGGAGTGAGCAGTCCCTTGAAAAGGACATGATGCTTGGTAAAGCAGAGGGTCAGTGAACAAAGAGGAAGCCTCTAAAGGAGATGGTTTGACACAGTGACTGCAACAATGAGCTCAAACAGAACAGTTGTGAGGATGGAACAGGGCTGGGCTGTGTTTTGTTTCTTTGTGCTATGAGTTGGAGATGTTAGGTAGCCAGAATAGGGACTAAGGGGGATGGGGTGTCTCCCCAGTGCCTGCATAGGCCCATGACAGAGGAGTTGGAAAGAAATCAGGTACCCGTTAGACACCTATGGGAAGATCCAAACTGAGCCACTGAGCATGCTCAGACACAAGCATGTTAGGCCCTTGTGGGAGGTCCATCTGGACACACAGACTAGATCCAGCCACATGACATCACACAGATGGGCCTAAACTCAGTCAGTAGGATCAGCCGATGTGACCAGCCAGAGGAGTGAGAGGGAGTAAGAGAAGGGCACAGCCAGGCACCTTCTCTCTTGGCCTCTGGGATCTCCCAGTACCGCAAGCGTGGGTTTGGGCCCCTGCTCCCGTATACTTTGCAGGTGGTTTTTCAGTTGTGAACCCCTGCGCGTTTTCCACATAGCCTTGCACGCTTTCCTAAAACAGCACGTGCTTTTTGAGAGTGTGAAACCTGAAACTTTCCTCGTCCTCAAAAAAGTCCCTTGGATTATGAAAGGGATTCTGCTGCATGAATTCTTCCGAACCTCAAGGCAAGAACCTACCCCCAATCCAGGAACCTAACAGTCTATGCAACAGCACTTAAGATGTAGGGTGTACACTTTGTTTAACCTTTTATAAATTGATCAGCATATAGGCTGTTTCCACCTTTTGACTATTATAAACACTATTCCCTGACAATGTATCTTAACCAGTTACAGGTCAGAGAACCTTTTGAGATGCAGATGAAATCTCTTAACCAGGGGTCCTCAAACTTTTTAAACAGGGGGGCCAGTTGACTGTCCCTCAGACCCGTTGGGGGGCCAGACTATAGTTAAAAGAAAACTATGAACAAATTCGTATGCACACTGCACATATCTTATTTTGAAGTAAAAAAACAAATTGGGCAAAAACACACAGCGGGCTGGATAAATGTCCTCGGGCATGTGGCCCGCGGGCCGTAGTTTGAGGGGGAAAAAAAATCTTATAGAAGGGACATCATTTTGTACATGATGTTATAAGGGTTTGGGGGCCCCTTGGAGCCCCTCCACTCTATCATGCTCTAGTCTGGAAGTTCTCTACATCTGAAATATCAACGACTCACCCATTACTTGTAAACCACAACTTCACATCATTGCTAGTCATACACATTTTCTCTGACAGCTCCAGGACTTTCGACCCTTTCCTATTCTTTTTAAAATACCAATCTGTCAGTACTCTATTGTCTTGATTTTCTTCCCCAAGTAACTTGGGAAGGAAACCAGGTGGCACTGTGGGTTAGCCTTGGGCTGTTACCACAAGGTCAAGCACAAGGTTCAAACCCACCAGCTCTTTCTCGGGAGATCGATGAGACTGGCTGCTCCCGTGAAGGGAGATTCCCAGCCTCCGGTACTAGGAAACAGTTCACATGTGTCGCGTAGGGTTGCTGTGCTGGAGCGGCAGTGGGTTTGGTTTAGTAGGTCAGTAACTTAGACATGAGAGTCTCACATTTTTACTCTTTTTGCCCTTTTAAAAATTTAACCACCAGGAAAACCTAATGTTAAATCTAAATGATGATTCTTCTGGTCTCTTATTTTTAGATTTTTCTGGCCCTGGGAGGAAAAGTCACATACAACTGATACAATTTTGTCACGACAAGTTTTATGTTTCCGACCTCACACAGAATTTAAGCTCTAGCTATGCATCCCTAGTCAGGGTTTTCTCTTCTTTGGAACATAAAGCGAATTGCTTTAGGTTCCCTCAAGCTCCACATGCCCTGCTGAGTCTCCACCATAAGCGTCCCCTCCTCAGTCACCAGCCCCTAGTCGACAGTCTCTGTGCTACCTCTCAAAGCCTCCCGCTTCTCGCCATTCCCAGTGTCACTGCTTCAATACAAGCTGTCATCATGCTGCAACTCGAGTACAGTGAAGCCTCCCGTGAGTCTCTGCATTCAGTACAGCAGCCTCCTAGTTGTTGCCTGCACTTCTAGCTAGACATTCTAAAATGAAAGCCCGATAAGATCACTCTCCTATTTCAAGTCCTTCCACAGCCTCCTAAAATATTCTGGATAGCACAGAAACACCTTCACACAGGTGTTTTCCAAGTGGGGGTGCCTGGACTGACAGAATTAGCATCACCTGGAAATTTATTCGAACCGCACTTCTCATACTCCTTTCCAGAGTTATTGAATCAAAAACACTCAGGTTGTGGGTGCCAGCACCCTGCATTTCAATAAGTCTTCCAGGTCAATCTGTAGCACACCGAGGGGTGAGAAGGAACCGGTACCTTCGAATAACTTGAGGCTTTTGCTTCTTTTTTCAGCCTTTGCCTCGCCAACTCCACCTACTCCCTTCACTCGTGCTCACTGTAGACAGATCAAGCTTTGTTTTGACTCAGGGATTTGAAGATGTTGTTTCCTCAGCCTGGAAGTCCCTACTCCCCTCTGCATTAACCCTGTTCTCCCTACATTATAAACCTTGATGACTTTCTGCATCTTAGAGCTAACATGTGAGGGGGGGCGGGGAACACGGGATCACATAAAATCAGCATAGATCTAACAGCCTCCCTGGGTTGGTTAAGATTGTGTCAACTTGACTGGGCCATGAGTCTCAGTGCCTTGGCAGTTATGAGGCAGTCATTCCCCAGGATGAGATTTGATATCATGTGATCACTTCCATGATGAGATCTGCTATTTGTAGCCAGTGAGTTGAAAGGGAATTTCCTCAGCGGTGTGGCCAGCCTTTGATAGATATGACATTCGAGCAAAACTCTATGGCTTAAAAAAAAGTTTTTTTTCCCATGAAAAAGCATCCTGCATCTAGCTCATCATCATCTGGCCTCTGGTTCTTTAAGCCGGATGCCCTTGGGATTCATTAGCCTTCACAGGCTGTGAGCCAGTGGCTTGCCATCTGACCTGCCAATCTTGGTTTCTTCAGCCCCTGCAACAACGTGAGTCAGGAGAAATTTTCAGCCACTTGGACTTGGGACTTGTCAGCCTCTACAATTATGTGAGCCATTTCCTGAGACAAATCTAGCTCTATAAATGAGGGAAGTTCAGAATGTTTTTGGAACAGTGCCATAATCTCGTAATTCAATTTCCCACACATGTTGGGAAGCTCCCTCATATACATAAACACTCTCCTACTTTTGCTTCTCTAGAGGACCCAACCTAAGTCACTCCCATATGCGGGCTCCTCGGCCAATGCTGAGGGCTGGTTCCAGGTGTGTCTGAGTCTAAGGTGTCTCACAAGCCCGAGTCTGAGTGGAAATGTATAGAGTCGATCTGTCTCATTGACGAGTTTCCATCAAGGTGATTTCTGCGCTCAGCAACCCCAGGTGTTGCAGAGCAAACGAGCACAGGGCTTTCAAGGCTGGGACTCTTTGAACCTGGCCTTTATTTTTAAGAGGCCTCCTGGTGAGTCTAACTGCCAACCTTTCAATTAGTGGGCAAGGGCAATCATTTGTGCTACCCAGGGTCTCCTCACTATAAGTCACTGTCAATGTCATTATTGGCATATCATAAACCAACACCCATGGCCACTGAATTGATTCTGACTCATAACGACCCTCAACAGGGCTTCTGAGGCCGTGAGTTGATTGGGGAGCAGTTAGCGGCATCAGGCTCCCTTGGAGTAGCAGGTGCGTTTGAAGCACCCAG
This sequence comes from Echinops telfairi, assembly GCF_000313985.2. Lineage (NCBI taxonomy): Eukaryota > Metazoa > Chordata > Mammalia > Afrosoricida > Tenrecidae > Echinops > Echinops telfairi. The sequence goes on along the minus strand of NW_022111367.1, from coordinate 7,541,375 downwards.
TGCGCAGTTAGGAGTTCACGTCCAACGTCTACCCAATGGCACCGCCAGGGCTCCCCTGCACCAAGGGGCACTCAATTAAAATCTGCTCACAAAAGCCATCCAGTCCACTTGCCTCGGGCTGCTCACCTAAGGTCACTCGCTGGCAGCCACCTGTTGCTCTGAGGAAGCAAAGAGGAGGCTCTCTACTCTTGCAGAGTGACAGTCTCCGAAGCCCACAGGAGCAGCTCTACTGGGTCCTGCAGAATTGCTCGGAGTGAGTAGGAATCGACTCGATCGATGACTGAGTTTGGTTTTTGATTTTTAAAAATTCAAACCTAGTCTGTCTTTCAAATGACTTGCCTTTGTTATGTGCATTCGGTGATAAGAACTTCAAGCTGGGTTAGGGAGAAGGGGAGGCAGGACAACGATCTTGTGGGCTCCTTCACTCTGCGGCGAAGCGCTCATGAATGCACTGGCCATTCCTGTGGCCTCCATAGTACTCTTATGCTGCTCGCGTTAATTCTAAGAGGAAGAGGTCTGAATTAAAAAAAATTAATTTTAGATGAATTACTCACCCCTTTTGGATGGTTTGCCTCTTTGATGAAGCCAAGCAATTGGATACATCTAAGAAAAATTACTTCCACGGGAATAATCATCCTCTGAATGATGAATCCACTTCTGTAGGGAAAGCATTTTACCCACCAGCTGCATCACAGAGCTCGATGAATCCATTTGAAAGGGCAGTCACCGGGCACTTTCAATTTGATTAGCTTCCCGGTGGTTTCTGCTCCACTCCGAGCAAGGCCAAGTTTCTGTTGTCTCTTAGAAAGGCTTTGGTTGTCTGTCAATGACACAGACCTTGTTAACACATGATGGGGTTTTCAGCATTTTCCACGCTATCTTGAAGTCTCGCTGTAAGGCAACCGAAATGAATTCAATAGTCTTTATTGCCACAGGGACCCCTTCCTTGGAGCTGATCTCCTTTGTTCGGTCCTTCCCTCCCACTCCCTTCCTTGCCGTCAGGAGAAAACTCTCTCACAGTGAATGTGGCCAGTTCACATGTACTGTACTTACAGATTTATTACAGCTCCATTCCCACCTTCTTTGATTGTGGGGTGCTTTCTTCTTCTTCTTCTAGCATTTCCTTCCTTCCTCTTTTGGCTGAGGGGCTATTTTACAATGTCACGTATGTATTAAAGAAGACCATGGTTGATCATTCTTTTGACACTCTTCCTACACATTCAAGAACCTTAGAACCTTTTCACTTAAAACCCTTGTTTCAAATGATGATGGCAGCAGATGTGCAAATGTGCTTGACACACTGGATAAATATATGGATTGTGATAAGAGATGTAAGAGCCCCCAATAAAAGTATTAAAAAAAACACCCTTGCTTCCCTTATAAAATACAATTATTCTCCAGCATACATTTTAATCTAAGGTTTGTGACTGGTTGCTAAGCAAAGGTTGGCCGCTTGAACCCAAACAGAGGCTCTGTGGAAGCCCTGGTGGCAAATTGGGCTGCAGATCTGAGAGGCCTGCAGCGTGAGACCACCAGCCACTTCTCAGAAGTAACACTGGCCTTTCTACTCCCATAGCAGTTCCAGTCTCGGAAACTCACAGGGGCCGTACTTCCCTGTGCTGTAAGCTCACAATAAGTCAGCATCTACTTCGACGGCTGCGAGTTTGGGGTTTTTTAGCAGCTCTGTAGAAGAAAGGTCTAGCTAACTTTTGTGTAGGTGACAACCCAAGCTCTACTCTGTGATGATACATGATTTCGCCATGAGTTGGGTCTCGTGAATGGCGGCACATAACAGCCCTGCTTGCCTATACTTCAAATTCGTTATTATATTCGGATTTACTTGTTTTTCAAATATATTTCTCCCTTCTGCTGCTTTTATCTTACTCTTCTCTTCTAAGTTCAATTTTCTTCCTCAAATACACCATCTTAATTTGTTTTAAAGGCTGTTATTATATCTTCATCCTCAAATGAATATAGTTATATACTGGTTGCCTTAAAGGTCTCTTTGTCCTTTTTGCTGCAATGTACTACGTGATGTTTAGAGGCTGATTTATTTTTATTTATTCTGCTTAGGATTCGTTGTGTATCCTGAATATTCATAGTCATGTCTTATCACTTCCCCAAAAAAATCTCAGCTTTTTTGGTGTTGGATTGTTGCTTGTGCCCTCTTTACCCTCTCTATTCTAGATACTTTATCTTACAAATGTACATTTTGTTAAAGTCTAAAGTACATACAAAAAGTGCACAAATGCTTCAACTTGGTGAATGTTCACAACCTAGTGACCTTTGTGTAACGAGCACCCAACCAGGACACAGGACACTTTCAGAGCTCCAGAAGCTGCCTTCGCCCAGTCTGGTCACTATGTGTGTCCGCCTCTGCTGCTGCTTCAGGGGAACGATCCTCGGAGGGCTCCTTTTGAGCTTTGCAGACCTCACATACCATCCAGTGAAGTAGGAGGTAAAGGAGAAACACTAGACACGTTCTTTCTTTATTTCAACAGTTCTATGGGGCACTTAATCCACTTCATTCAAAGTTCAATCAGATCAAGAAGAGTTGTACAATCATTGCCACAATCAATTTTAGAACGCTTTCCTTTTCTTCCCCCATAATGAAATCATTTTTATAATGAGTTGTAAAATCACCGTCAGTTCTGGTGCTCCCTCCCCGCTCCCACATACATTGTTTGCTCCCCTCACTTCCACAGATCCTGGGTGGCCACTCTCTGCTTCTATGGGAAGCCCTTCTGGTGTAGCCTCTGGGCTATGCCATGGTGCCCTCAAGGTCAGCATCCAAGGTCATCATGGTGTTTAGTTAGGCGTTTTCACTGAGGGCTGGGTAGAAACGTATTGGTAGTTAGACACGTTATTTGACCAATTAACTGCAATGTCCTGTGAAACCATGACCCAAACTAAATTCCAAACCAAGGATCCATGTCCCATGAGGTATTTGTAGTATGTAAGCAACCTCAATAACTATTCTTTTTTGTTATTTTTGTTGAGTACATCACTACATCACACAAGTTTTGTCAATTCAATGGTTTACAGGTATACAACTGATTATAGTAATTACAACAATCAGCTGTGCAGTTCGACTTTAACAATTTGTCCATCAACTGACTTTTGACAAAGATGCTCAATTTATTCAGTAGGGTTTGGGAAAACTGTTTCTCCACATGCAGAAAAATGAAATGGAATCTATGCTTCATGACATACATAAAAATAAATTCAAATTAGATTAAGGACTTAAATGTGCAAAAACCATAAAATTCACAGGAAAAAAGGCAGGGCCAATGACGTCAGGTCTAAAGTTTCACAGTGGATTATCTAACATAATAACAAAAACACAGACCGCCAAAGACAAAACAAACAAGTGGGACTTCAAAAAATTTTAATTTTTGTTCATCAAAAACTTGATAAAGAAAAGCTACCAGGTGGGAGAATCTCTTCAGTAGCCAAATAGTCAACAAGAATCCAATAGCTAAATTATATATTTTAAAAACCCACCATGAAGCCAATCAGAAATAAGGAAAAATCTGAAACATTCCATAAAAAGGATATTCAAATGGTCCCCAAACACATGAAAAGATGCCCAATCTCATTAGTTAGGAGAGCAGTAGACGGATGCAAATCCAAAGTACCATGAAATATCATTTCACACCTACTAGATGGTGAAGATTTTAAAAATTAAAGGAAAATAACAAATGCTGACAAGGATGTAGGAAAATTAAAAGCATTTACTCGTTGTTGGTAGGAATGCAAAATGGTCCAGCTTTTGTGAAAAACGGTGTGACAGTTTCTCAGAAACTCAAGTAGAACTATCACGTGACTCGGCAACTCCACTCCTGGCTATGCACACCAGAGGCTTGCACACCAGTGCTCACTGCAGTACTGGACAGACCGGCCACACTGTGGAACCTATGAAATGTCCATCGACGACTAGATGAGAGAGCACACAAACGTGGTGCACACATACAATGGAATGCCACTCAGCCAGTGGAAGAAATGAAGTCCTGATACATGCTGCAGGATGGATGGAGCTGGAAGACAGTATGCTGAGTGAAATATGTCAATCACAACACGGACAGTTGTAGGGCCTCACTTATTTAGAAAGCCAAGAGAAGGCAAATGTACGGAGAATACAGTTTACTCATACTTACAAGGAGAGGAGGATGGGAAAGGAGCATGAACATTGATGAAGAATTGCATTAAGAGTAGGGTTGCACTGTCCTTGGTAACCTTGGTAACCCCCTCTCCCTGAGCCCAGCCCTAGTAACCACACATCCAGTTGTTCTCTATGCCACATGAAGATCATCCAGCCACCAAAGGAAAGAAGCTGAAGAGGGGAGCACCTGCCCACAGAGCTGGCAAACGGAGTAAACCCTTCCCCTTGAGTAGTGCACTGACTGGGGGCTTCCAGCTTCCTAAACTGTGAGGACTTAATTTCCGTTTGTGTTTGTTAAAGCCATCTGCTGTGGTGTTTCTGCTACAGCAGCATGAAATAACGGAGACATCACGTTTGATGGCATCTTAGTGGGGACCCTAGCGGTGGGGTTTGAAGACACTTCTGTATGCATGGCTGACGCAGGGAGTGAGAGCTGTCAACGGAGGCTGGGCTTTGCTGCCAGATGCTCATGGATCCTGGCTTTCTACATGAGAGATCCTGTGACAGGGGCCTCAGCTCTCACTAACCCAGTGCCACTGAACTGATGCCGACTCATAGCAACCTGTGAGTTTCCAAGGCTGTAACTATTGATCGGCGTGGTTCTCAGCCTTCCTAAGCCTCCCCCTCTAATCCAGTTCCTCACGTTGTGGTGACCTCCCCAACCATGAAGTTATGTTCGTTGCTACTTCATCGCTAGTTTTGCTACTGTTAGGAATCGGGCGACCCCTGTGAAAGGGTTATTTGACCCACAAAGGAGTGGCCACCCACAGGTTGAGAACCGCTGATTTATAGGGATAGAAAGCCCTGTCTTTCTCGGGAGGAGAGGCTGGTGGTTTCGAACTGCTGACCTTAATGTCCAATGTTCAGTAAAAATTAGCCAAAACCTTTCAGGAACACAGTCTACTCAGACACATGCGGCAGCTACGACTTGGAATGGACAGGACAGCAAGGCCATGCGTTTTGTGAATTTCTGGAACTCCACTGCCTCTAGGTGCTGTCCCCTCTGTGCCCAAAGGAAGATTCCTCACCTACATTTGAGAGCCCCAGGAGTAACTGACCCTAGACATTAACAAAATCGAATTCTAGAACATGCTGTGACTAAGCAAAGCAAATTAAAAACCCTGTGTCAGCTAAATTTCCCCTGAGAAATCCTGGCGCCTATATGCACGGTATTTCTTCCCTTCCTTAATTTGCAGCTATGCTATAAATCAGGCGGACTGTGAACTAGCCTGCTGGATTCTGAGTCCTCCGCAGGAACCGCCAAGGATCTGGATCTCTCAGGAAACTCGGAGTTTGGGTGGCGGTGGGGCCTGTCCTTTGCACTTGAAATGGCAGGTGCTGACTCACCCTCTGCCAGTCTCTGGGAGGAACCAGGCAGGGCGGCTGCAGCTCTGGCTGGCCTCCTCGTGACACATGACTTGTGTAAACAGATGCTAAGAGTTAGGGGCCCAGCCTGGGTCACGCTGTGGACTTGTTTCACCTGGGAATCAACCATGGCCTGGCTTCCTCGGTCTTCCTCGGCATTCCTGTTTTCTTCCTATCGGAACTAACTGCCTCCCTGAACGAGTTAGTGTCAAACGTCCCCGAATCACCAGATTCAAGCCAAAGGGTTACAAACATCTAAGGCCTCCTTTTCTTTGTTTGGAATTCTAGCAAACTGGCAGTTTTTTGTTTTTAATTGAATCTCAGATAAATCAACCAAGGGAGTGAGAAAACAAAAACAAAAAAACCCAGCAAACGAAAGCAATAAATCATGCACTTAAAAGAGCATGTACCTTCGCGGACTGCTGTCCGGTGTGCGTGGCCCTATGACGGCAGGGGGAGGGGGGAGGGCCTGGCTTCTGGCGAGGAAGGGAAAGTTGGTAATGATTCCCCCGCGCAGGAATCCATTTATTCTCAGTAAGTATTGATGGTCAAGGCTGAGCGATGCTCTATCGCCACCTAGTGATCAATCATTTGCAAGGCACCACCCAATCGTCCCCAAGCCCAAGCCCAAGCCCAAGCCCAAGCCCAAGCCCAAACCCAAGCCCAAGCCCAAGCCCAAGCGCTGCCATTGAGCTGATGCCCGTGAGCCTCCTGTGAGTTTTGAAGGCTGTAACTCTTGACCTTGTCCCTCTCCTGTGGAGCAGCTGGTGGTTTTGAACTGCAGACCGCGCGGTTAGCAGCCCAGCACTTAACCACTACGCCACAAACTCCTTTAACACGAAGGGGCTTTGTTTTGCCAAACCCTAACGTCACTTGGGACAGGGAGCAACGGAAAATTACCCCAAGACTTCCCATGCTTTCTGATGCCTGTGCCTTGACTGCGTGCATCAGAGAAAAGGGGAGAGAAAATCCGGGGAGCTTGTCGTTTATTAGGAAGCAAGCCAAGGTGGAGGCAAGGCCGGAGGAGCAGGAGCGGAGAGAGCCCCATGCGCTGTCACCATGTGCCTCCTAAAAACAAGAAGAGCATTTATTCTATTTCCATCAGAAAGGCCGGCTCTGGCTTGTTTTTTGGAGAGAGGAAAGAACAACGACGAGGGTCTTTTCAACTCACTGGCGCTGACTCATAGGACCTGCTGTGGGTTCCCGAGTCTGTAAGGGTTCACCGGCGTAGAAGGCCCAGCCTTTTTCCCGGGGAGCTGCTGGTGGGTTTTCTGAACGGCTCAAACGCTTAACCACTACACCACTAGGGTTTCTGCAATTAGGGTCTTGGGGGAGAGAATAGGACGTGGAATTTTAGAGAATTCTGTTTACATTTTTCAAGTTAAAAAGAAAAACTTGTTTCACTTGCAGATAGCAGTATTCAACTGGATCTTAAACCAGGAGTGAGGACTATACAGCCAAATGTGCTGCTAGTTGATGTTTTCTGCACTTGTAAGGGTTAAAGGCTAACCAGTAACCAGTGGCCAGCCAGGAGACTCGGACTTCGGTGTCCTAAAAATAAGCAAAAATAGAATTCTTTAAAACCATAGCGCCATTGGAAATCAAGAACCGTTCCCTAAATAGCATCTAGTATCTAGTCCATGCCCACTTTTCCCCTGTTGTCCCCAAAGATAATGGTGTTCTGGTTCTAGAGAACTCTGTTCTTTGTTTATTTTTAGGAGGTATGTATGGTGACCCTGGGAGCCCTGGCTGCCCAGTGGATTAGACATGGAACTGCTGACAGCAAGCCTACTGGTTCACACCCAGCCACTGATCTGTTTGCTCCCATGAAGATGAACAAGCCAGGAAAACCTATACAGGGCTGCTGTGAGGAGGAATCCATAGGATAGCAGTGATTTTGAATGTCTACAGTTATAATTTGATTTGGGAATTGGTTGAAGGTGTGATAGAGTACTAATTGCAAGGTTGGTGGTTCAAACCCACCAGCTGCTCTGTGGTAGTAAGATATGTTTGCCTGCTCCTGTAAAGATGTATGAAGCCTCAGAGACTCTATATAGAGTCAGAAATGCCTTGACAGTGGATTGGGAAGGATATCTTTGTTGCAAGAGTGAGGCAGAATTAGTGTCATGTGTCTTGTGTCAATTTCTTATCAATATAAAAGGAGCAAGTTAAGCAAACAGAGATGGGAAAGATAGATGCCAAGCCACATGGAGATCTCCATGGAACCAGGAATCCAGGGCTGAAGGGCCAAGGACCTCCACCCACAGCGGACACAGACAAAACCTTCCTCTAGAGCCCGTGGCCTGACTTCGGATGTATAGTCTGGAGGGGTAAGCGGTGGGTTGCTGACTGAAAAGCTGATGGTTTGAACTCACCAGCTGCTGCATGGGAGAAAGTTAGGTAGTCTGCTTCCACGAAAATGTACACCCTGGAAGCCTTCTGGGGGTGGCTCTACTTTGTCTTCTGGGGTCACTGTGAGTTAGAATCAACCTGGCGGCAGTGGGTTTGGGTTAACCTCCTCAACTGTGATAAAATCAATGTGTTGTTCCAGCCATCGACTTGCATTTCTGTTACAGCAGCACAGAGAACTAAGACATAAACCTAATCACTGAGTGGCATCTGATCAAAGAGCCAAGTGGAGGGACGGAGGGACACACACACACACACACACACACACACACACACACACACACACACAAATACAGAAGTTGGGGGACCACCTGCCCACAAGCAAAGGAATGCTAAGAATTGTTGGCAGATTCCAGAACTTGGAAACGGGACCCACAGGAGGAATCAACACAGCAGAATGATTTGGTCTTTTAGCATCTAGAACAGTGAGAAAATGCTTTTCTGTCTTTTAAAGCCACCTCCTCGGGGATTTCTCTTACAGGAGCACTAGGTACCTGAGGGAAGAGTAGTGGACGGCAGTCCTCCCTGCCCTGTTTCCACGCCAAGTTCTATTCAAGTGTCCTGTCCACATCCATCCCTCATGATGGGAATCCCTGCCATAGAGAAATCATTTGGACATTAAAGCCTCTTTAGGGTCTTTTGCTTCAACAGAGGGGAAAACAAATGTTCAGAAATAATGTAAGTAAAGCCAGACAACCTGGAAGGAATCTTCTACATGGAAGTAGACTTGAGACTTGGTGATTCGGTTCTAATGTGAAATAACTCTGTAAGAATAATTTTAGGGTGTATCTCAGAGGTGTTATGTCATTGGAGGGCACATTCTTGAAGTTGTGTTATATGTTTTTCTGTTTTTCAGTCTATGAACCCAGGACTGATGAACCTATAGGGACAGCAGGTAGAATACGGGCTTCGGGGGGCAGGGGGGTTAGTGGAGAACATGGGGCATAAAAGGGAGGCGATGTCAAGGAGTCCAGGAAGAAAAACAGTGTTTTGAAACTTTGCCAGAAATTGTCAATTCTGCTTGACATTATCGAACCATGGAATGATATATTTTTTAACTCCAAATTAATAATCAATTTAAAAATTAATTTTAAATTAATTAAAGAATCATTTTTAAAGGTGTGCTGTGGGTCTTCTTCAGTTATAATCAGGTAGACCTGTGTTCAAATCTACCCATGACATTTGCAATCGCTTCTGCAACTATTATGGTATTGCTTGTCTGTTCTATTTGGGATCTAAGGAGTGGTGATAGCAACACTACCCTACAAGAATTCAATGAAGTCATGTATTCTTGCACATAGCATTACATCCGACACGTACGCACGGCTGTTAGTTTTGGGCTGCTGCTGTAACAAATCATCACAAACATGGGCACTTAAACAACACATGGACTTTCTGATCATTCTATATGGTAAAAGTCGCACACAGGCATCAATGGGCACCAGTCAAAGCGCTGGCAGGACTGCATTGCTTTCTGGAGGTTCTCAGGGTGAATCCATTTCTGGGTCTTTTTCAGCTTCTAGAGGCCACCCTGGCTTAGCGTTCCCTTCTTCTAGAAAGAGGGCCTCCTCTCTCTCCAGAAACACGGCATCTCTCTGAACATTATTCCATCATTCTCTGGCTCTCTTCTGCCTTCTTCTACTCTAAATGGATGGATTTGGGCTCACCCAGATAATCCAGTATAATCTCCCAATTTTAAAAACAGCAACTTTAATTCTATCAGAAACCTTAAACCCCCTTTTGCCACTTAGCCAAAACTATTCACAGGTTCTGGAGTCTGGGAGGTGGACACCTTTAAGGAACAGTGTTTATTTTCGGTAACTCATTATTATTGAGTTGCACAGCAATGATGCCACAGCGCATCCACTTCAATTCCTGGTGATTTGGGTCTGCCTCGAGGATCTCAGGCCACTGGAACCTTCATAGAATCTTCTCTCCCGGGCACGGGCATTTCCCCACACAGAGCTGACTTCCAGGGAGCCTCCCATGGTTGTTACTGCCACACAGCCATTTGTATGCTGAGGTTTACTTCCTCAAGAGGGAGGCTAGTCTTCCAGGTCCTACACTTCCTGCCGTGGATCATCCTACAAGCTTCAGCTCAAGAAGCTCCGACGCTGATCTTTTCTACGCAGAAGCAGCATTTGAACTGGTATTTCCAACACCAGGAGGTGTTCTGGTCATGTATTGTTAGATCGTAAACCACACCACAACGGAACGCATTATCAGTAGTCATTTTCAGAGAGGTCACATTTTTCTGGGACAGGGATTTGGGCAGTGGTCAGCCAGGTCATTCTTCTACTCCAGGTAGCCTTGACAAAGTTTCTTCACAAGGAGGCAGATGGACTGTCCTTTAGGGTTCACGATGATTTTGCTCATGTCTGGTGCAGGGATGTCTATTGGGTGGGACTCAGCTTTGCCAGTAGGGTGGTTTAAACAGAGGGAATGCAGGACATTTTCATGACAAAGTAGAAGCAACATAGCCTTCTAAGCTACTAGGATACACACAGCACATTTTCTGTGCTCTTTTGGCTGATGCAGTTGTGAGCCAGCCAGACTTTATGGGAAGGACGGTAACTCTCCCCTGGAGAGAGGAGGAAGGGCAAGTCTGCTCCTCCTCATTCCACCCCATGTGTGCACAGTGGGCCTGTGCTCCCCAGGGATCCCAGGGGCTGGTTGACTTGCCGGGCCTTCTGAGATGCCTCTGGGAAACCTTGAACCTTCAGCATGTCCATTAACAGGGACGTCACAATTTTTAAAAAATTTATTTTATTGGGGGCTCTTACAGCTCTTATAACAGTCCATACACCAGTTGTATCAAGCACCTTTGTGCATATGTTGTGCCATCATCATTTTCAAAACATTTTCTTTCTACTTGAGCCCTTGGTATCAGCTCCTCTTTTTTCCATCCCTCACCTCCTTGTGACCCCTTTATAAATTATTATTCTTTTCATATCGTACACTGTCTGCTGTCTCCCTTCACCCACATTTCTGATGTTTGCTCTCCTCAGGGGTGGAAGGAGGGTTTAATACTTTGAGCATTGTGATTGGTTCCCCCTTTCTCCTCCCCCTTCCCCTTCCCCTCATGGTATCGCTACTTCCATTATTGTTCCTGAGGGGTTTATCTGTCCTTGTATTCTGTGTGTTAATAGCTTGTATCTGTACCAGTGTACATGCTCTGGTCTTGCTGGATTTGTAAGGTAGAACTGGGGTCATCATAGTGGAGGAAGCATTAAAGAACCAGAGGATTGTTGTGTGTTTCGTCAGTGCTATACTGCACCCTAACTGGCTCATCCCTTCCTAGTGACCCTTCTGTGAGGGGGATGTCCAATTGTCTACAGATGGGCTTTGCATCTCTGCTCTGACCCCACTCTGACCCTAGCTAGTTTGTTAGGCTCAGGATTTTGTGTTAGTGTCAGAGTGGTTTGTTAGAGACAGGTGTTGTTGTGTATATTTGTTAGAGACAGGTGTGGTTTGTTAGGGTCATTGTTTTGTCAGGTTTGGGGTTATCTGTTAGGGTCAGAGTTATTTGTTTGGAACAGGTGTTTGTTAGGTAGGGATTTTGTTAGATTCTAAATATTCGTCAGCATAGGGGTTTCTTTTCAGGTCAGAGTTTTTCAGGTTCAAGGATTATTTGTTATGGTGAGGGTGGTTTGTTAAAGGTGTTAGATTTAGGGAATTCTGTGTGTCTTCTGCTGGGTGTGTTGCATATATTGTGTGTTCTGTGTTCTGTGTGTTGTTTGTTGTGTGTTTAATGTGTGTATTGCGTTCTGAGTGTTTTGTGCGTGTGTTGTATATTGTGTGTGTTGTGTTTTGTGATATTTGTGTAGTGTGTGTTGTATGCTTTGTGTGTTGTATGGTATGTGTGTCAGGTTCAGATTATTTATTAGGGTTGGAGTTGTTTTTTAGGGGGAGGTGTTGTCTGGATAGTGGTTTGTTACACTCAATTTTTGTCAGGTTTGGGGTTTGTCAGGGTGGGTGTTATTTGTTAGAAATAAAAACCAATTACACAATATTCTGAAAAATTATATTCTAAGAAATTTGAAAATCTAGAAGAAATGGACATATTTTGAGAAGGCATTATTTACCTAACTTACCACAAACAAGGGCAGAAAACCTCAACAAACCTACAACCTATAAGACATTGATCTAGCTTGAAGGTAATCAAGTGGCCATCAAGCTCAGAAACAACAAAGCCCACTTGGAAGAAGCACAACAGCCTGTGTGATCACGAGGCGTCGAAGGGATCAGGTATCAGGCATCATCAGAACAAAAAATCAAACCCATATCAATATGAATGAGGGAGAGTGCGGAGTGGAGACCCAAAGCCCATTAGTAGGCCACTGGAGATCCCCTTGCAGAGGGGTCTCGGGGAGGAGACCAGCAGGTCAAGGTGTGATGTAGCAATGATGAAACATACAACTTTCCTCTAGTTCCTACATGCTTCCTCCCCGCCCCCACTATCATGATCCCAATTCTACCTTGCAAGTCTGGCTAGACCAGAGGATGTACACTGGTACAGATAGGAACTGGAAACACAGGGAATCCAGGGTGGATGATCCCTTCAGGACCAGTGGTGTGAGTGGCGATACTGGGAGGGTAGAGGGAGAGTGGGTTGGAAAGAGGGAACCGATTATAAGGAACTATATGTGACCCCCTCCCTGGGGGACGGACAACAGAAAAGTGGGTGAAGGGAGATGTCAGACAGGCAAGATATGACAAAATAATAATTTATAAATTATCAAGGGCTCATGAGGGAGGGGGCGTGGCGAGGGAGGGGAAAAATGAGGACCTAATGCCGGGGGCTTAAGTGGAGAGGAAATGTTTTGAGAATGATGAGGGCAATGAATGTACAAATGTGCTTTACACAATTGATGTATGTATGGATTGTGATAAGAGTTGTATGAGCCCCTAATAAAACAATTAAGGAAAAAAAAAGAAATCGATCTAGTCATAAAACTCCCAACATCAACCAGTTTAGGATCAGATGGTTTCAATGCTGCATTCTATCAAACATTTAGAGATGAGTTAATACTAATTTTACACAAATTATTTCACAATATATAAAAGAACAATAGTCTACCCAAAACATTTTATGTATCAACTATAACTTTGCTACCTAAGCCAAGCAAACAAATTACCAGATTTGTAAATTACAGATAAGTATCTCTAATGAATACAGGCACCAAGATTTTCCAATAAATCTTTCCATAAAACCCTAGCCAACGGAATTCAACAAAGCATCAAAAAAAAAAGAAGGAATAATGATACATCATGATCAAGTGAGATTCATACCAAGTATGCAAGGATGGATAGAAAAACAATAAATGTAATTCACCACATAAATAAAATAGATAAGAACCATAGATTATATGAATTGGTGCTCAAAAGGCATTAGATAAAATTCAACATCAATTCCTGATAAAAATACTCAATAAAATAGGAATAGAAGGGAAATTCCTCAGTCTAGTAAAAGCCAGCAATGAGAAACCAATGGTCAGCATTTCAATTAACTGAGAGAAATAGAAAACATTCTCCCTGCCAACAGGAACTAGACAGAGTTGCCCTTTAAGACAACTTTTACTTAATATAGTCGTGGAAGTTTTAGCTAGTCTATAAGGCACCAAAAAAAAAAAAAGAAAGGTATCCACCTAGGCACAGAAGAAACAAAACTCAATTCACAGATAAACATACATATACAAAACCCCAAAGTTTCAATTAAAAAAGTGCTCGAACTAATTGAAAAAATATTGCAGTGTAGCAGGCTATAAGATCAACTTATAGAAATCATTTGAATTTTGTATATTAAAGATGATAATGAGAAAGATTAAAAGGACAATACCCCAATAACTATCCAAACAAGATGAAATGTTTCGGAAAAAATCTTACCAGAGAAATAAAAAACATATACAAAGAAAAATACAAAACACTCCTAAAAGAAACCAAAATAAACTTACACAAATGGAGTAAGCGTCCATGTTCCTTTTAGGCAGATTAAACATTGTGAAAATGTCAATGTTACCAAAAACACCTTACAATTTCAATGAAATTCCGATCCAAATCCCACCACCACTATTTCAAAAAAATTTATTTTCAGAATTGTTCATGGAAATAGAAAAACTAATTACTGACCTTATAAGGAAAGGAACCCAAAATAAACAAAAACAAACAGAAAAACCATCACTGTTATCAAGTAGATGGGGACTTACAGCAATGCCATACGACAAGGTGGAGCTGCCCTTGTGGGTTTCCGAGATGGGAACTCTTTACAGAAGTAGAAAGCCTCATCTTTCTCCCTCAGAGCAGCTGGTGATTTTGAACTGCTGACCTTGTGGCTCACAGCCCAAGGAGCCCACTACACCATGAGGGTTCTTAGGATAAATGAAACACTATTAAAAAATAAAAGAAAATAAGAGGACTTTAATTGTTATACTTTGAAACTTTTTATATAAGCATGGTAATCAAAATAGCATTGTACTAGTACAACAGCAGATACAAAGATCAATAGATTAGACTGAGAACCCAGAAATGCATCCAAGTACCTAGAGGTGCCTAATTTTTTATAAAGGACTAAAAGACATTAAATGGGGAAGAGACAGTATTTGCAACAACTGTTGCTGGAAAAAGTGGGTACTCACCTGCAAAAGAATGGAACAAGACCCAAACATCACGCCATGTACAAAACAAACTCAAGACAGATCACAGACCTACAGACTAGCAATGAAAAGATAGGGGCAAACTTTCGGACCCTAATACAGGGCATAAACACATCACTGAACATAATGAAAAACGTCCACATTATAGAAGACAACATAAAGGCTTGGGACCTTCTAAAACATGACACCTATGCACATCAAAGGACTTTATCAAAAGATTTCAAAGATAACCCACAGATGGGGGAAAATATTTAGTAATGATACATCAGATAATGGACTAATCTCCAAAATACACAGGAAACGACAATATCTTTTTTTTTTAATCATTTTATTGGGAGGGGTCTTACAAATTTTATGACATCATTCAATTATATTAAGCACACTTGTACATATGCTGCCATCAACATTTCCGAAACACTTTTCTACTTGAACCCTTGGCATCAGTTCCTCTTTTTCCCCCTCCCTCCCCCAACTTCCTACCCTCATGAATCCTTGATCAATTATATATTACTGTTGTTATTTCATGTCTTATACTGTCCATTGTCCCCTTTTACCCACATTTCTGTTATTTGTCCCCCTAGGGGGTGGGCTACATATCCAACTTTGATGGGTTCTCCCTTTCTCACCTCCCCACCCGCCCCTGGCCCAGCCCCCTACCCTCATGATATCACTACTCCCACTACTGTTCCTGAGGATTCTAGCTGTCCTGAATTCCATGTATCAAGAGCTCTTATCTGTACCAATGTGTGTACTCTGCTATAGCTGGATTTGTAAGAGAGACTGGGTGATGGTAGTGGGGAGGGGGGACGGGAGCAAGTATTCAGGAACTAGAGGAATGGTGTGTGTTTCGTCGGTGCTATACTGACTGCATGCTGGTTGAATTGTCCCTTCCTTGTAACCCTTCTGTGGGGGCATGTCCAGTTGTCTACAGATGGGCTTTGGGTCTCCACTCCAACTCCCCTCATTCACATCAATATAATTGTTTTAGATCTGTTGATACCTGATCCCTGATCCTGTCGACACCTCATGATCACACAGGCTGGTGTGTTTCCTCCATTTGGGCTTATGTGCTTCCCTACTAGATGGCTGCTTCTTTAACTTCAAGCCTTTAAGATCCCAGACGCTATATCTTTTGATAGCCGGGCACCATCCACTTTCTTCACCACATTTGCTTATGTACCCATTTTATATTCAGTGATCATGTTGGGAAGGTAAGTATCAAAGTGTGCCAGATTATTTGAACAAAGTGTTCTGTGTTTAGGGAGGCCTTGAGTAGAGGCCCAAAGTCCATCTGCTATCTTAATATTTGAACATATAAATATATATACATTGACTTCTATCCCTTTCATTATAAATTAATATATTTACATATATACATGCCTATAGCTATACATCTATAAATAGCTTTTGCTTCCTACTTCTTTCCTCTATTTCCCTTCACTTCTCCTGTCCCACTATCATGCTCACCCTCCACTCAGCCCTCAGGAATTCCTCTTAGATACATTACACTTGATCAAACCCCACCAGACCTCCTTGCCATCATTTTTAGATCTCTTATTGTTCCCTCATCCCTGAAACTACAATATCTTAACAAGGAAAATACAAATTACTCAATAAAAAAATAGGCACAAGGCATGAGGACAATTTACTAAAGATGACATCCAAGTGCCCAAAAACCACATGAAGAAACGTTCGCATTCGCTAGCAATAAGAGAAATACAGCTAGAATCAACAATGAGACACTGCCTCACACAGATATTTTCAGCCAAGTTCAGTAAAACAGAAAATAATAAATGCCATTGAAAGGATGGAGAAATAGTGGTTTGCTCTTACATTACTGATGGGACTGTAGAATTATACAACCACTATGAAAATCAGCATGGTACTTCCTTAAGCAAATGCAAATATAAGTACCATATGAGCCAACCATCTCTCTACTGGGTTGATACTCTAATGAAATAAAGAATATAATACAAATATAAATATTCACAACTATGTTTATTGCAGCAACTTCCATATTAGCAAAATTATGGAAGTAGCCCAAAAAACCTCAAAACTCTGATTATCGAGGAAGGGATAAACAAACTCTGGTACAGTCATACAATGGAGTATTGTACAACAACAACAACAAAAATGACAATTCTCTTAAACACAACAGACAAGGAAAAGCCTACAGAACATTATGCTTAGCAAATTTAGTCAAGCTTATAAAGATAGATATTTAATAACACCATTATTTTATAAGGAAAAGCAAAGAAAATATATGAGGATGGGGAAATAGATCTATGAGCCTACATTTATAGGTTTAGTATTAAGGTAGCAGAAGGACATTGGGCCTCCACTCAAGTAC
>NW_022111367.1:7521095-7523437 GCF_000313985.2 Echinops telfairi | reverse complement strand
AGAATGATGTACAAATGCGCTTTACACAATTGATGTGTGTATGGATTGCGATAACAGTTGTATGAGCCCCTAATAAAATGTTTAAAAAAAAACCACATGGTTTTTACACCAAAATATAAGAAAGACACCCACCTTTCCAGAGGGTTAAATGCAGTATTACTGGTTTCATTTGTTGAGGCAGGTTGTACAACTATATATATGACGTGCTTCTTTAAAACAGAAATACAAACGTAGAAACACGAGTGAAGACGTAGCTTGATTAAAAAAAGAACCCTCCGTATTCCTGATCCCTTTGTTCCTGGGGGGAGGCTCAGAGTTTCAAGCCTTTCCATTCTATTCTTCTCTTCTTGTCCCATTCACAAGAAAGATTTTGGGTGAGGGACTTGCTGCCAATGAGATTGGGTTATTGGTTTGGTGTTTACTCTTATCAAAAGGTCTCATACAAATCATATGGGAAGGGTGGCCCTTTGCACTATACAAATAAGGTGTGTGTTTGGGGAGTGGGTGTTCTTTAACCATATCTGTGTGTGTCAGAGTGGGACTGTGCTCAATCAAGCTTTCTCAATGGATCACAGAAGTAAAAGCCAATATTTATTGACCTGTTCTGCAAAGGGAGAGCAGTCTTATCCATTACAGAAGGGCTTAAGGATGAACCAAGAGGCAAGACACAGAAAGTGTTGGAAAAGGAGCAATGATGCTTAACGCAGCCTCCTCTCCTTGTAGAATGAATGCTCACTGTTCTACAGGATGTAAGAGCCCACTCAAATGCTAGCTAATTTATGACAGATTACGCTGTACCAAAGGTCTGCGAACTGTGACCCTAAAAAGCTATATGAAGCTCTTTTGGTATGTACATATAGATCTGAAGTACAATTGAAAATGAAAATAAAACTATCATAGTTTCATTTAAAGGATATTATTCAGATAACGATGATTTCATTGCTTTGTAAAAATATGCTTATGTCTCTTCAATAATTTTAAATTGCTGTGAAGGACAGGATTGGCTCTTCTTTCTGCTTGCCAACTCCTGCACTATACAATGAATCAATGTTTTGTTTTGTTTTTTTAATTTTTAAACAAACATTTATTTTAGATTTTTAAAAGTCACTTTAAGATTGAGTATATATTGGCTTTATATACTCATCAAATTGCTCTGCTAGGAACAGTCAAGGTCGTTGGGAATTTCTGTAAAAGTTTATCCATTTTTGTACAAGAAAAATATAGAAATGTTCTTATTTTTTATTTCAAACAAGATTGCTTTTATTTGAAATATATTTAAGTTACTTTGGACCCAGCATATCTGTAGGCGTCACCCACTCATCAAACTGCTCTGCGTGAGATAGCCAAGTTCAATGGCAGTTTCCTTTAAGGTTGATCCATTTTTGTGTGCTGTCTTAGCAATCTTTGCAGCCTTGTCATAACCTATATGAGGATTAAGTGCTGTTACCAACATTAAAGACTCATTCATTAGCTTGGTGATTCTTTCTCTGTTGGCCTGGATTCCTACCACACAGTTTTCTGTGAAAGAAACTGAAGCATCACCGAGCAGCCTTGCTGAATGTAACACATTTTTAATCATCATTGGCTTGAAAACATTCAACTCAAAAGGTCCATTGTTACCTCCAATAGTAACAGCAACATGATTTCCCATAACTTGGGCTGCAACCATGGTCACAGCTTCACACTGGGTAGGGGTCGCCTTTCCTGGCATGATACTGCTTCCCGGTTCATTTTCAGGCTAGATCAGTTCTCCCAGACCTGATCGAGGACCAGAACCCAGAAAACGAATGTCATTTGCTATCTTCATCAGACTACATGCTGCAGTATTCAGGGCTCCACTGAGTTCAACCAAGGCATCGTGAGCAGCCAGAGCTTCAAATTTATTTGGAGCTGTAACAAAAGGCAAGCCTGTAAGTGCAGCCACCACCTTTGAAACAACCTTTTCCGCAAAGCCAATTCTAGTATTTAAAGCAGTACCAACAACAGTGCCTCCAGCAGCAAGCTCATAGATTCTTGGCAGTGCAGCTTTTATTCTTATCATTGCATAATTTACTTGTTGAACACAACCACTAAATTCCCGTCCAACAGTAAGTGGAACAGCATCCTGCGTATGAGTACGACCAATTTTGATGATCTGGGCAAACTCTTTGGATTTTGCATCGAGAACATCATGTAGCTTCTGTAGTCCTGGTAACAGTACTTCATGAACTTCTGTTGCAGCAGCGATGTGCACTGCAGTGGGAAAAGTATCGTTTGAACTCTGGCTTTTATTAACATGATCATTAGGATGTACATCCTCTGGTCTAGCCATATTTGTAAGGTAGAATTGGGATCATGATAGT
>NW_022111367.1:7514361-7520246 GCF_000313985.2 Echinops telfairi | reverse complement strand
AATGAGGAGCTGATGCCAGGGGCTTAGGTGGAGAGCAAATGTTTTGAGAATGATGAGGGCAATGAGTGTACAAATGTGCTCTACACAACTGATGGATGTATGGATCGTGATGAGTTGTGTGAGCCCCTAATAAAATGATTATATATATATATGCATACACAATACTTTGAAAGGAAAAAAATTGCCAATGAAAAATTTGTATTGAACAAAATTATCCCTCAAGTGGTCGTTATTAGGTGCCTTTGCCATCCTCGCCATTTTCCCTATGCTTGAGACCATTGTGGCAGCTACAGTGTCAGTCCATCATCTCCTTGAGGACCTAATTTTTCACTGCACTGAGCATGATGTCCTTCTCCAGGGACTGGTCTCTCCTGACAACATGGTCAAAGTCTGTAAGATGAACCCTCGGCATCGTTGCCTCTAAGGGGCTCTCTGGCTGTACGTCCTTCAGTAGTCTATGTACTTTCAACTTTCGTCAACAGTATCACCATTCAAACACATCAATTCTGCTTGTCTTCCTTATTCAGTGTCCAACTTCCACATGCACGAAAGGCGATTGAAAATACCCATAGCTGGGGTCAGGCACACCTTGGTCTTCAAAGTAATAGCCTTGATTTTCAACATTCTAAAGAGGTCTCGTGGGGCAGATTTACCCAAAGCAACACATCTTTTGATTTCTTGACTACTACTTCCATGAGCATTGTTTGTGAATCCAAGCAAGACAAATTCCTTGAAAAGTTCCATCTTTTCTCCGCTTATCATGATGTCACCTGTTGGTCCATTGTGAGGATTTTAGTCTTCTTTGCATGAATTGTAATCCAAACTGAAGGCTGCGATCCTTGATCTTCAACAGCAAGTCATTCGAGTACTCTTCACTTTCAGCAAGCAGGTTGTGTCATCTGCATATTGCAGGTTGTTCATAAACTTTCCTCCAATCTGAATTTGGCATTCTTCATGTAATTCAGTTTCTCTGATTATTTGCTCAGCATACAGATTAAATTAGTATGGTGAGAGGATACAATCCTGACTCACACCTTACCTGAATTTAAACTATGCAGTATTCCTTGATATATTTACACAACTGCCTCTTGATCCATGCATAAGTTCCCTAGGAGCACAATGAAGTGTTCTTGAATTTCCATTCTTCTCAAGGCTATCCATAGTTTGAAATGATCTACAGAGTCTAATGCCTTGGCACAGTGAATAAAACACAGGTAAACATCTTTCTGGTATTCTCTGCTTTCAGCCAAGATCCATCTGACATCAGCAATGATATCCCTTGTTCCAAGACATCTTGTGAATCTTGCCTGAACCTCTGACAGCTCCCTGTCAATGTGTTGCTGCACACATTGTTGGATGATCTTCAGCAAAATTTTACATGCATGTGGTATTGATATTGTCCTATACGTTGAGAATTCTATTGGGTCACTTTCCTTTGGAATGGGTACAAATATGGATCTCTTCCAGTCAGTTGGCCAAGTAGCTGTCTTCCAAATTTCCTGGCATAAGTGAGTAAGTGCTTTCAGTGCTTCATCAGCTTGTTAAAATATTTCCATTGATATTCCATCAATTCCTAGAACCTTTGTTTCGGCAAATGCCTTTGGCAAATGCTCTTGGACTTCTTCCTTCAGTACCACTGGTTCTTGCTCATATGCACAATCCTGAAATGGTGGTATTCCAACTAGTTCTTTGGGGTACAGTACTCTGTGTATTATTTCCATCTTTTTTTGATGCGTCCTGCATCATTCAATATTTTACCCATAAAATCTTTCATTATTGCCACTCAAGGCTTGAAGTTTTTCGAGTTCTTTTAGTTTAAGATAAGATTTTTGGTTTTCTAACTCTAGATGTTTGCATTTTTAATTATAATATTTTACTTTACCTTCTCAAACTGCCCATTGAAATTTTCTCTTCAGCTCTTTAACTTCATCATTTCTTCCATTTGCTTTAACTACTCTATGATAAAGCAAGGTTCAGAGTCTCTTCTGACATCCACTTTGATCTTTTCTTTCGTTCCTGTCTTTTCTTTTTTTTTTTTTGCCATTGAAATATTTTATTTATTTATTTTTCCCTTTTTTTTTTTCTCTCATTTTTCCCCCTCTTTTTTAACATTTTATTAGGGGCTCATACAACTGTTATCCCAATCCATACACACATCAATTGTGTAAAGCACATTTGTACATCGTTTCTCAAAACATTTTCTCTCCATTTAAACCCCCGACATTAGGTCCTCATTTTTCCCCTCGCTCCCCGCTCCCCCCTCCCGCATGAGCCCTTGATAGTTTATAAATGGGTATTTTGTCATATCTTGCCCTGTCCGACGTGTCCCTTCATCCACTTTTCGGTTGTCTGTCCCCCAGGGAGGAGGTCACATATAGTTCCTTGTAATCAGTTCCCTCTTTCCTACCCATTCTCCCTTTACCCTCCCTGTTTTGCCACTCTCACCACTGGTCCTGTAGGGCTCATCCGTCCTGGATTCCCTGTATTTTCAGTTCCTATCTGTACCAGTGTACCTCCTCTGGTCTAGCCAGTCTTGCAAGATCGAATTCGAGTCATGGTAGTGGGAGCGGGGAGGAAACCTTTAGGAACTGGAGGAAAGTTGTATTTCTCATCATTGTTACATCGCACCCTGACTGGCTCATCTCCTCCCCCGTTCCTGTCTTTTCAAGGATGCTTTGCTTTCTTCATGAATGATGATCTTACTGTTCTCCCACAGCTCATCAGGTCGTTTGTCTCTAGTGTGCAATGCAGCAAATCTTTTCTTGAGATGTTCTCAAAATTCAAGTGGGATAGACTCAAGGTCATATTTTGGCTCTGGTGGACTTGTTTTCATTTTCTTCAGCTTCCACCTGAACTTACATCTGAGCAGTGATGGTCTGCTCCACAGTCAGCCTCTGGCCTGGTTTTGGCTGCTGAGAGTGAGCTTCTCCATGGTCTCTTCCCACAGATGTAGTCACTTTTATTTCTGTGTATTTCATCTGAAGAAGTCCCTGTGTATAGTCATTGTTTGTGCTGTTGAAAAAAGGCATTTGCTATGAGCAAGTCATTGGTCTTGCAAAATTCTACCATCTAATCTCCAGCTTTGCTTCTCTCACCAAGACCATATTTCCCAACTACCGGTCCTTCCTCTTTGTTTGCAGTTTTTGCATCCCAATCATCAATAGTTACCAATGTTTCTTTCTTGCATGTTTGATCAGTTTCAGACAGAAAATATTGGTAGAATTCTTCAATATCTTTATCACTAGTTTTTGTGACTGGTGCATACATTTGAATAATATTTGTTTTAATTGAATTTCCTTGAAGACTGGTAGATATACTCCTATCCCATCTGCATTGATCTTGAAATGTCTTTTGGACAATGAATGCAATACCATTCCTTTTGATTGTGTCATACCTGTAAGTGAACTATAGAATGTTGTGATTCAAAATAGCCAGTACTGGGACCATTTCACCTCTAATGCCTAGCAGATTTTTATGAGTTCCATTTCATTTTTATGTCCCAATGTTCCTAGCTTCATACTTCCTACATTGCAGTTATTAATTTATGTTGGCAGCGTCTTTATAGTCTGTTCGTATTCTGGAAGTTCTGCTGAACCTGTTTGCTTTGAGTGATCTTGCTGGCATTTGAAATACCGGTGATATAGCTTCCTGAATCACAGCAATACACAAGACAAACTGAAAGACAAGTGGTGGATCCTTCAACTCTGAGGGAGAAATAAGGACATTTTCAGACCAGGGAAAACTGAAGACATTTGTCAAAACAAGAACAACCTTACCAAAAATACTAAAGGTAGCTTTTTGGACAGAGAAGCAACAACAACAGCGGACAAAAACTTAAAATCAACATATAAAACATCATTAAGAAATCAACCCACGTAAATAATACGTAAAGTGAAACAAACCTACAAGATTCAAAACAGGGAACCAGAGATAACATTCTGAAATGAAGACAACAATAAGGCAATAGAGAGAATAGAGTAAATATAAAACAGTTTATGGAGAAGTCAAATAGCTTACAAAAGAGAACAAACTACCTTAAAATTGATAATAAAATAAATAATAAAAACAAATTAACCCCCAAATAAAGGGTAAAACCTTGTGTTAGTCTGGGTAGACTAAATAAACAAATTCATAGACGCTCATATGTGTATAAGAAAGAGCTTTATATACAAGAGCATTGAATATTGAGAAAATATCCCAGCCCAGTCCAGATCAAGTCCATAAGTCCAATATTACCCCATATGTCTGATACTAATCTATAAAGTCCTCTTCAAATTCATGAAACACATGCAATGACGCCGAATGCAGGAAGATCACAGGCCAGTGGGTAAAAAGTCTTGTAGATCCAGTGGCTGTGTAAGCATCTCAGTGCTGGTGTGGGTCTCCATGTGGCTCCTCCAGCTCCAGGGCTCTAGCGTAGCTCCATGTGTCTTTTCAACAGGAATGTCTCACAGGGAGATGAGCAGAGACTGTGTAAGGGTCCCACCTCCAGCAAGCTATTTCTCACCATAGCGCCTCCAAATGACATCATCAAGCTGCAACCTGATTGACAGGCTAAACTCCACTCCTTTGCAAGTTGACACCAGATTATGTAGCTACCACAAACCAATAAAATTAAAAGAGGAAAACTACTAAATAGCAAAATAAAAACAAAAAGACAAAGAAAAACAATAACTCCCAAACACAATGAACTCAGCATTGAAAAGGATAATGAGCAAAGAGACTGACAACACCATAGAAAACTACACAACAAACTGAGAGCACTAATATCATATCTATTAATAACAATACTATAGACCCATTGATAAAATAGCAACATTGAATGTAAATGAGTTAAACTCACCAATTAAGAGTCAGAGATTAGAATGAACAAGAAAACAAAACTCAATAATATGCTGACAGGGCAAGATATGACAAAATACCCATTTATAAACTATCAAGGGCTCATGAGGGAGCGGGGAGCAGGGAGGGAGGGGAAAAATGAGGACCTAATGTTGGGGGTTTAAGTGGAGAGAAAATGTTTTGAGAAATGATGTACAAATGCGCTTTACACAATTGATGTGTGTATGGATTGGGATAACAGTTGTATAAGCCCCTAATAAAATGTTAAAACAAAAACAAACAAAAAAAAGAAACACATCTTAGATATAATGACGAAATCAGACTAAAAATCAAGTGATAGAGAAAAAAATATAGCCAGCTAACAGATGTCAAAAATATAAGCAAGAGTAAAAATATTAATTCCTGATCAAATAAAGATAAATGAAAAAGCCATCATGAGTGATTAAGCCACAAATGAAACAACCACAATCAAAAGTCTGCTTCCTGAGGTTAAGTTACAGAAGCGTGCAGTGTTTCATGATGCTCTGAATGATGCATTTACCAAATTCTGAAGGAGAATGCTGCCAAGGCTCAGAGGGCCATGAGCGATCATGACCAATGTTTTAGATTTGGAGGCAATGGGTGAAATTGCTCAGTCTCCATGTTCCCAGCTGCCATCTTCCATCCTTGCATGCAGATCAGATGTGTGAAGAACTGCTTCTCGAGGGATCACCTACTGGTGACAGGAAACACTCAGCGTTTTAATCTCTCTCATCTACTTTTACCCATTACTAGTGGATGGAAGATTCCATTGAGTGAAGTACACACCCTCTGCCTCTTATAGTAGGCCCCAAACTTTGTTACACATTTTGCTGAGGAGCTTTAGCCATCCCATTGCCCAAGTAGCATTCATGACCAATTGAATCAAAATGTAGGCCTCTGGGGTGAGGTTTAGGAATAAGTATCTTTCAAAGATCCTCGAATGACTCCACAATGCAGCAAATATCAGGAACCACTACCCAACCCTATAGCCACCTGAGACCCCCTTTAACTTCTTGGTTGTA
>NW_022111367.1:7511935-7514236 GCF_000313985.2 Echinops telfairi | reverse complement strand
CTGTGGGTTTCCAAGACTAAAGCTATACAAGAGCACAAAGCCCCCTTTCCTCACTCAGAGAGGCTAGTGCCTGATCTTGGAACTGTGATCTAATAGAAGAATTGGAAATCTGTGGTCATCCTAGCTGACTGACCTCTGCCAAGTTCACTTGGAGTTCCAGTTTCCACAGCTATAGGAAAAATAGCGATGCCCACCTCGCAGGACCAAAAGGGGTCATATCATGTAAAAGGTGACATGCAAAGAGCTCTGCAGGAACAGGATTTTCCTGCTGCTATCTAGTATGTTCCGGTGTGTAGAGGAGAGCTTCCCATAGAGGCTCCAACTGCTGATCCTGCAGTTAAGCAGCCTAACGCATAACCCAGTAGGAGTCTCTCCCTCTCCCTCCAGTCAGCCTGGTAGCCCCCACAGCCACCCTTACAAACAACTGGGAAGTGTGAACCAAGAGGAAGTACAGGGAACCCTGGCATAGGTAGGTGAGCCTGGGGTTGGGGAGATTGCAGTACCAGCCTTTTCAAACTGGATGGGCAAGACCAGTTGTCGAAGAATCAGTCTCAAGCCATAACCACCCTGTTTGCCAGCGTGAACTGAGGGTTTTCTTTGAAGTAGACGACCAGGCCTTCGTTTTGACTCGTTTGCCTCTGAGTGGAATCAAACCTCCAAACTTTCCGTTAGCAGCTAAGCCCTTACCTGCCTCCTGGGGGGCTCCCAAGGAATTCAAGGGGATTTCAAGAGTGAATCATTAAAAAAAGAAAAGAGTGACTAATTTAGGCAATTTGGGGATAACCAACCATCAGCTACTTTCTTGACTGTTAAGACTTCTCAGACTCTTTACACCAGAAAGAGTATGAATCTACAGATAGGGCTGGAGAGGCATTTCCCCTGCTTATATAACCAGGGCTAGATTGTGCTCTCCTCAGAGCATTTCTAGGACAGGTTCAAGGAATGTACTATGAGAAACCTAAAGTAGGGGGTCTCAAGAGGGATGGGGTTCATTTGATAATATCTAGAGACATATTGAAGATCACAGCTGGCCTATAACTGATATCTAGTGGGCAAAGGCCAGTGAAGCAGCTAAATATCCTACATCAAACAAGACATCCACCAACAACTGAGTTATCTAATGTAAAATGTCAGTACCCCAAATCAAACCAAATCTACTGCCATCAAGTTAATTCTAACTCATAGTGACCCCTCTATAGGGATTCAGAGACTATAAATCTTTATGAACCACCAACACTACAGTTAGGGTGAGGGCTAGGGCTTGGGCTTGGGCTTGGGCTTGGGACTAGGACAGGGCCAGGTCTAGGAACAGGGATAGGGGCAGTTATAGTTATTTTCAATTGCCTCATATGCATGTGGAAATTGGAAGCTGAAGAAGGAAGATCAAAGAAGTATTGATGCATTTGAATTATGATGCTGTTGAAGAATCTCAAAAGTACCATGGATTGCCAAAAGGAAAAAACATATCTTTCAGTCAGAATGCTCGGAAGTAGAGCCAGAATGTCCTTAGAAGCAAGGATGGTGAGACTTTGTCTCACATAATTTGGACATGTTATCAGGAGAGTCAGCCAACAATACTACTATATATAGATCTAGAGCTAGGCCTAGAGGTAAGGGTAGAGGTAGAGGTAGGGGTAGGGATAGTAGTAAAGCTAGGGCTGGGACTAGGGCCAGAGTCAGAGTTAGCATCAGGGTCAAGGCCAGGGCCAGTGCTTGGGCTAAGGGTAGGACTAGGGCTTGGATTTGTGATGATGACTAGGCTTGGGTTAGGGCTTGGACTTGGCATAGGGCTATGACAAGGTCTAGGGCTAGGGCTAGGACTAGGGCCAGGACTTGAACTTGGGCCAGGGACAGGACTAGGGCTAGAGCTTGGGCTTGGGTTTGGGCTAACCGAGGACTAGGGCTACTACTTGGGCTAGGGCTAGCACTGGGCCTTGGACTTGGGCTTTTGCCAGGGCTGGAGCCAAGGCCAGAGACAGTGCCTAGGTTAGGGCCTGCAGCAGAGCTAGGGTTAGGGCTAGAGCTAGGGACTAAAGTGCATCTGACCCATGATTTTCAATCACCTCATATGCTTGTGAAAGTTAGACATTGAATAAGGTAGACCAAGCTAGATTGATGCATAAGAAGTATGGTGCTATTGAAGGATATTGAAAGAACTATGGAATGCCAAAAGAACAAAATCTGTCAACCAGAATGCTCCTTAAAAGTTGTACAGTGTTGCTTGGTTTTGCTCTGTCTTGTTTTTATGCATGTTGTCTCCGCAGGCCTGTCTGGATAGGACAGGCTGGATGAACAATCTGG
>NW_022111367.1:7462614-7510507 GCF_000313985.2 Echinops telfairi | reverse complement strand
AGAAACGATGTACAAATGTGCTTTACACAATTGATGTGTGTATGGATTGGGATAACAGTTGTATGAGCCCCTAATAAAATGTTAAAAAAGGAGAAAGAAAAAAAAAAGTACAGCTAAAAAGTTCCTTGGTGAGATTTCTTCACTTACTTTGGACATGTTATATAGAGAGATCAACCAACAGCACCACTGTGTATAGATTTAGAACTAGAGCTAGGGCTAAGGCTAGAGCTAGATGCTAGGACGAGGGCAAGAGTGGGGAATAGGGTTAGGGCCAGGGCCAGGGTTTGGGCATGGACTTGAGCTAGGGCTAGAACATCTAGGTCTAGGCCCAGGCCCAGGGCCATGGCTAGGGAAAGGGTTAGGGTTAGAGACTAAATTGCACCTGTCCCACACCATGGTATTTTCAATCTCCTCATATGAATGTATTAGTTGGACACTGATTAAGGAAGAGTGCAGATTAATTGATGCATTTGAATTATAGTGCTGTTGAAGAATATTGAAAGCACCATGGACTAACAAGGGAACAAAAAATCTGAAGGTCGGAATGCTTCTTAGAAGCATAACTTGAACACTCCTTACAAGGATGGAGAGGACTTTGAACATGTTATCAGGAGAGATCCGACAACAACACCACTATCTACAGAGCTAGAGCTAGGACTAGGGCTAGGGCTAAGGTTATCACGAGGGCCGGGGATAGGAATAGGGTCAGGATCAGGGTCAAGGCTAGGTGTGGCATTTGCATAATCTGTCAACTTGCGAAGGGGTGAAGTCTAGCCTGTCAATCAAGTCGCAGCTTGATGACCTCATTTGGAAGTGCTATGGAGATAAATAGAGCACTAGAGCACACTCTTTCTGCTTCACCTTCCTGCTGACAAGCCACATGGAGCTCGCTGACGGAGCTAGAGGAGCCACGTGGAGACCCTTGACAGTGCTGAAATGCTTCCACTGTCAGTGGATCCACAAGACTTTCTACCCACTGGCCTGTGAGTTTCCTGAATTTGTGTGTTGCATAAATCTGAAGAGGAATTTATTGACTGGTATTGGACATATGGTTTAATATTGGACTTATGGACTTGATCTGGACAGGACTGGAATGTTTTCTTAATGTACAATTGCTCTTTGATATTAAGTTCTCTCACACATATATGCGTGTCTATGAATTTGGTTTTTTAGTCAAGCCGGATTAACACACTAGGGTTAGGGTCAGGGCCAAGGCCAGGGCAGGAATACTGCCAATGCAATGACTAAGTCTAAAGAGGTCTTGTGCAGATTTGCAAAATGCAATGTGTGATTTTGACTTCTTGACTGCTGTTTCCATGAGCGTTGATTTGTAGATCCAAGCAATACAAAATCCTTGACAACACCAATCTTTTCTCTGTTCATCATGATGTCACCCATTGGTCCAGTTGTGAGGAATTGGTCTTCTTTACATGAGTTATAATCCAGGAAGTCAGCAATCCTTGATCTTCATCTACAAGTACTTTAAGTCCTCACTTTCAGCAAGCAAAACTGTGCCACCTACATATTACAGCCTCCTCCTCTGCTGATACTGTGTTCTTTCTCATAAAGCCCGGCTTCTTGGATTATTTACTCAGTACACACATGGAGTAAGTATGATACAAGCATACAACACTGATGCACACGTTTCCTGATTTGAATCATGTTATATTCCCTCATACTGTTCAAATGCTTGTTTCTTGGTCCATGTGCAGATTCTGAACGAGCACAAGGAAATGTTCTGGAATTCCTATTCTTCTCAGTTTGTTTTGATTTACAGTTGAATGCCTTTGCATAGTCCTGAGAGTGGGGGTTCCCCCATATTGAATGCCAAATAATATTATTTGACAGAACTCTTAAATTAACTATATTATTATTTATAATCCAAGGTGAAAACATATACTCTTAACAAAAGAGACCAAGGCGTTAAAGTAGAATTCTTTTTCTGCTTCTAAATATATAACTGTTCAAAAAATTTTTGTTTCTCATATTTAACAACGTTTAAATCATTGAAATAAGAGCACAGTAAATAAATCATTGATTTTCCATCTGAGTATGCAAAGTGTAAATAATATACACAGTTAAGATTGTGGACACAGTCTGTTTGGCCAGGAATAAAGGCAGGTCTTTGTGTGATAAAATTCAAGATTAGAGACCTTCGACTTATCTAGTTAACTATTATTAAATATTTAAGCTCTGCATCTATACTGTACTGATTTTTCACCTTTGACAGGGTGCAGTCTTACCAATGTTCTAATACTCTCTCTGAATGGAAAATATGAGTTTTCCTTCGCTGACAGGTTTCTGCCTTACAGGTTCTAGATGTTAATTTTCACAAACTTTATTGTAATACATAAATCAAAACCAAACTCACTGCCATTGACTCAAAGCTGACTCATAGTGACCATATAGCGAGCTCAATTCTATATAATTTCAGAGTAAAATTTTAGATTTACATATATATCTGTTTTCACAGCAGTGTGACATTGTCACTTTTTTACATATCAAGTAAACAATAAATATTGTGCTGGCTTCTCTACCCTTTGTCAAAAATAACCTCTTAAATCCTATGCAATAATTGGGTACACATTCTTTCCTTTCATAGTAATGGTTCTTAAATTTCAGTGGGTATCAAAATCACCTGCTCTAAATACCAAACCCAAACTAAACTCACCGCCGTGGAGTCAATGCTGACTCATAGTGACCCCAGTTCCGAGACGGTAACTGTTTCTGGGAGTAGAAAGTTCCATCTTCCTCCTGTGGAGCTGCTGGTGGTTTCCATCTGCCGACCACACAGACCGCAACCCAACTCATACCCACGACATACGTGGGGCTGTTGGGTCCTAACCCCAGCAGTGTCTGATTCAGTAGGTATGCGGTAGGGCCTGAGAATTTCCATTTCTAACAAGTGATCATGATGCTGAAGCTGCTGGGATGAAGACCAACATGAAAACCATTGCTTTATAGTCCGTAAGAAAGTTACATTTATTACGGATCGATGAGTAGATGTTTCACATACTACATTACTGAGCTAGTTATAGAATCCTATCTTGTAAGTATGGCGATCCCTTTTAAAATAAAGAATCTGGGTCTCACAGGGGCTGAGGATAGAATGGGATTAGGTAGAAAAACCACAGTCTTGGTATCTCTCTAAGAGCTGTAAGCCTCATTGGCACGCACATTTGAAAAGACAACCTGTTTCTAAAGAGGTGGACAGTGCTTACTGCAGGCTAACAGAGTGCTAATGAAAAGAGTGATTCTTACACAAAATTGGGCAAAGGCTTAAGATCATGGAGAGGATATGCTTTTCTCTGAATTTTTGACATAATCAAGAGTGAAATGGATTTGCTGTATAATTCACAACAAAAAGATGAATGTGTATTTAATATGGCATTATTTCTTAATTATGCTTTTATTTTTTCATTACAGAAAACACACATACATAAAATAGTCCATAAAAAGAATAATCTCTTTTAAATTTACATTTACAGCCCCATTCTACTGTTCTGTCTGCCAGTGTACACTGCTAACCAGTTGATACTTACTCTGGTATCGAAGTAACACAGCATAATGGTCTTCAACAAAATGCTTGGACAATTACTAAAGCACATAATTTACTTTTACAGAGCATATGAAATTATTTGAAATTAAAATATTATATAAACAAAATAGGCAAATTTGATTTTTAGAAGGTAAATTTTACAGTAAATAGATTGCAAGACAATTAAGTCGCTAATAACGTAAATTTCTGTCACTATAGTGGCACAGTCAGTGCCTGGATCGTGGTGAGTCCCATTCTAAGTTTTGTCTTTAAGCTGAATTTGTACATAACTAAGTACAGTTATATATGGTTCATATTTAACATCAGTAGTCAAAGGTTTGTCTAAGTGCAAGGCAGATTCTGTACCTTTTTATGCACAAAACATATTAAAGAAATACTCCCAGATAAACACAAACATCTTTAACTTACTAAAATGGTAATATGATTCATGTCACAAAGTAGTGTGTGTTTATTATTTTGAACCACTATAGATACCTCAAATACTTAATAGAAGCTTTAGGGAGGTTGGTTTGTAATTATGGTTTACATAAGTCAAGACATTTGTAACCCAAGGACAGTACACAGAGCCACTAGATTATTGGACTACGATTTAACAAAGTTCTGAGGTCTAAGCTTCAGAATAACAAAACAAAAAGAAAAAGCCACTCAACTCTATATCTCTATCAAACAAATATTTTCTGTAAGAATGATTCCCTTTTAAATCTTTACATATATATTTCTATTTAATACTGTATTAAAACCATTATTAAATGTATTTAAATAAATAAACTGCCCCAAGTGCTGATTTTCCTAACATAAAATATAAGTACTTCAAATCACAACTCTCTAGTGGTATACTGAATACAATGCTTCTCAGACAACAGTAACAATCAAATTTTTAAGAATATACTTTCATCTATAGCTCAGGGAAAGCTTTATTAAATGATAAACAATTTTAACAGTACAGAAATACAGGTTTAAAAAAAAACCAAATACATTCAAAAGATTTGTTGTTCAAATAAAATTTTTTCAAAACCAGGTGGAGGAGTGTGATAAAATTCACTAAACTGGCAATCCAAAATTGCACTGTCATCAACTAGAAAATAGAAAAAGAGAGAAATTAATGACCTTAATATGAATGAACACATAGTTTAAGATAATCGATCTA
This sequence comes from Echinops telfairi, assembly GCF_000313985.2. Taxonomy (NCBI): domain Eukaryota; kingdom Metazoa; phylum Chordata; class Mammalia; order Afrosoricida; family Tenrecidae; genus Echinops; species Echinops telfairi. Next base: position 7,505,801 of record NW_022111367.1, on the reverse strand, counting down.
TACTACTATAGTACTAGCTGATGAAAATAACAAACACACCTGCTTACCAAGATACAAAATATAATCCTTTGGGGTAAAATAGTTACAACAAAAACAAAATAAAAGTATTAAAAAAACATATGAAAAATATCAAAACATTTGTGGAAAAACCCCATTACTTTTTAGTTCTGCTTTTCCACAAACTCGTTGAAGCCTCTTCATATACAGTTTGATGTGAAAGGGGGAGGCAGGGTTCAATCAATCCCTTTATAATGGTACTAACCTTCCTTGAGCCAGTCACTTTTTTCTGGTATCAGAATGGTCTTCATATATACATACAGAATAACTTTTCCTTTTTTTCAATTTAGGTATTGTTATTTAAAAAAAATCATTTTATTGGGGGCTTGTATAGCTCTTATCACATCCATCCATACATCCATTGTGTCAAGCACATTTGTACATATGTTGCCATCATTTTCAAAACATTTTCTTTCTACTTGAGCCCTTGGTATCAGCTCATTCCCCCCTCCCCGACCCTCCCATCCTCATGAACCCTTGGTGATTTATAAATTATTAATTTTTCCCATGTCTTACACCGACTGCTGTCTCCTTTCACCCATTTTTCTTTGGTCCATCCCCCTGGGAGGGGGTTATATATAAATCATTGTTATTAGTTCCCCCATCTCCCCCAATCTTCCCTTTCCCCTCCTGGTATTGGTCCTCTCATTACTGGTCCTGAGGGATTTATCTGTCCTGGATTCCCTGAGTTTCCAGCTATTATCTGCACCAGTGTACCTGCTCTGGTCTAGCCAGATTTGTAAGGTAGAATTGGGGTCACGACAGTGGGGGTGGGGGAGGAAGCATTTAAGAACTAGAGGAAAGTTGTATGTTTCATCAGTGCTATACTGCACCCTGACTGGCTTGCCTCCTCCCTAAAACCCTTCTGTAAGGGATGTCCAATTCCTTGTGACCCTTCTGTAAGGGGGGATGTCCAATTATATACAAATGGGCTTTGGGTCTCCACTGTGCACTCCCCCTCATTCACATTGATATGATTTTTTATTCTGGGTCAAGTAACTTATATCTTATTTCTTATAGTCTTGAATAATTTTTAACATGTATGAATTTCTTCTTACTTGCCTAGCTATTTTCTGAAATTAAGATTACTTTCATAAATGTTTTATTTTGCAAAAAAATGTCGTGTCATGTACCCTCCATTTAGCTTCTTCTGATAACATCTTCCATGACTATTGTATAAAATCAAGAAGCTGACATTGATATAATCTTTTATACCAACCACAGGCTTTTTCAAATGTCACCAGCCTTCTCATATGCCCATTTGTATAGGCTTATGTTCTAGGCAACTTATCCCCTGTATAAATCTGCAGAGCCACCACCACAATCAGGACACAGAACTCCTTTATTCTCACCTTGTGGGAGCACCTACCCTCACCTTCTCCACCCAGCCTCAGCCTGTGTAACATCAATCTTGTTCTCTAGCTCGATCACTGTTCACTCAAGAACGTCATAGGAATGAAAACAAATAGTATGTAACCTTCAGAGACGCGTTCAGTTTATTCAGCATAATGTCTTTGAAGTCCACTCAAGACGTTGTTTGATCCTTTTTATTGCTGAGTAGTACTCCATGAAATGGAGAACCACAGTTCCTCTAACCATCATGTGCTTACTAAAGGGCACTGAGGTATTCCCAGTTTGGGGCTATCAATAATAAAGTTGCAATGAACAATCACTACAGGTTTATATGTGAACATAATTTCCAATCCTCTGGGATAAACACCCAAGAGTATTATTACTTGGCCATATATTACACTTAGTTTTATAGGAAATTGCCAAGCAATTTTTCCAAATGATTTTTACACCCAAATTATTTTTTAGAAACTTACATTTCTATCTACAGTGTATAGGGATGTGGTAGCTACATACTTTCATGTCAACTTGAAGATATATAAAAGTGTAGAGGTAGTATTTAACCTGTCAATCAGATCACAACCTGATGGTGCCTCCTTGTGGGCATGGCCTTCTCTTAAGGAGGGCTCTGGGAACCTCTCGTTCTCTCTCTCTCTGCCTACACCTTCCTGCTATTGAGCCACTTTTTGTGATGCTTCCACCACTATTGGATCCACAATACTTTGCACCCACCAGCCTGTGATATTCCTGCATTCTGCATCATTGCATGTGGCTGCGTGAGTCTGAAAAGGGACTTATGGACCAGTATCAGATTTATGGACTTGAGTTGGACTGGGCTGGGATGCTTTTCTTGATAGATAGTTACTTTTTGATATTAAGCTCTTTCTTACACATGAGTGTCACTGGATTTGTTTCTCTAGTCAACTCGGCCTAACACAGAGGGGAATGAATTTCTCCAAATCCTTGCTAACATAACTCAAATGTCCTAGTAATTATTTTTCATTTCAGTAATTTTGATGGGTATGTAATAAGCACTTACTGTGGTTTTCATCTTAATATCTCTAATGGCTAATGATGTTGACACCTGTACATCCTTCGTGCTGAAATGTATGTTCAAGTCTCTTGACCATTTTCTAATTGGATTGGTGTTTTCCTGTTGTTTTATACAAGGTTTTAAGAATTCTTTATATATCCTAGACACAAGCCCTTTGTATTACATGGCTTGCAAATTATTTGCTTCTTTTATAGAGCAAGTTTTGAGCTTAGTAAGTGAAATTTATTTTGTTTTTCTTTTATGGGTTGTACTTTTGGTTTATGTCTGAGAACTCTTTACTTGCCTTGAGTTCTGAAGATTTTCTCATTTTAAAAACACTTTATACACTTATATTTTATATATGGTACTATATGATCTATTATGAATTTTTACATAAGGTCTGAAGTTCAGTTAAGATTCTTTTTGTTATTGATGCTTAAAAAACTATTATTTCTCCTTGAACTACTTTTGCGTCTCTGCTGGAAACCAATATGCATATTTGTGTAAGTATATTTCCTAGGGCTCTATTCTGCTCCATTGCGCTATGTGCTTATCTCTGTGCTAACATCACACTGCTGTGACTACTATCACTACTTTAATATAAAAACTCAAACCAGACTCACCTTGCCTCACTCAGTGTCCTTACAGGGGAGGGTAGAACTGCCCCGGTGAGTTTCTGAGACTGTAACTGTTTACAGGAATAGGAAACCCCATCTTTTCCCATGGTGAAGCTAGTGGTTCCGAACTGCCAACCTTGCAATTGTAACCCAACACATAAACACTCCACCACCATGGATCCTGGTGACCCCTGGAGAAAGTGTTAAAATTGAGCAGAGTGATTCTTCCCACGTTGTTATTCATTTTATAAGTTATTTTTGGATAATACAGCTGAGTTTTAGATTCTATCTCCTCCTCTGATAAACCCTGATTTAAGTTGAAATCATCACTTTATTCAAAATGTTCTTCCTCCTGTTCCTACAAAATATAATCCAAATCCACCTCATCTAATCTATGGTGGTTCAGTGAGGACTTTTCAGATGATGGCATTATAGCCATATAATGAACAAAATTAAACACATAATTGGGGAATATTAAAAAGGCTTGGGAGTTATGAAAGAGTTTAATATGGTTTTTTTTTTCTTTCAATAATTTTTTTTTGAGTTTAATATGTTTTGGGGGTAAAAATGATTAGTGTGAAATGGTTAAAACAGTATGTTACAACACAGTTTGGAATTTATCCAATTATAATAGAGAGCTAAAAGGATTTTTAGTAAGGGAGTACGAGAACCATCAGTGTTTTGGAAAACTGACACTAGCTTTCTAATGTATAAGCAGTGGCCTCAAAATGCATGAAGTTGGAATAAGAAAACAGTTCAGCTGAAACCTAGGACAGTCACAGTAAAATCAACACAGTGGCCAAAATTAATAAATTATTAAAATAAGTAATTACTCAGACTTGGAAATGTGGATGGTGAGGTAGACAAAGGTAGAAGAATGTCTAGGATGTTTCCAGCATAAAGCAGGGAATGAATGAAAAGTGGTATCATAAATAGACATATATACAGGTAGAAAAGTAGCTGAGGGGGATGAGATAAATCTGAGACATCTATAGTTAACTAAATAGTGATGAGACAGAGCCAAAGAGCAACATTGAGACATGAGACAGAGTGGTGGCCAGGCTTTCTGGTTCAAAAGGCCAATGGACCATGTAGCTAAGAGGCTGAGGACCACAGAGACATTCTCCCAGGATGAATTCTTAACATTTTGCAACCTATTGGATGCCTATAAACTCCGTGAATATTGTTGGTGAATTCTGTGTGGCCACTGCAATGAATCACGGGAATATTTTTCAGCCATAAAATAAGGAATAAGCTGTTAACATACACTATATCATGATTAATCTCAAAGATATGAAAATAAACAGTGAAAATAGATGCAAAGGGTCTTACATTCTATGTTTCTGTTTATATGAAATGTCTGATCGAAACAGATGTATACAGAAAGAAAGATTAGCAGTAGGTTGGCACTAGGAATGGGAGAGGGGTGAGTTGTAACCGGGCATGAGGGAGCTCACTAAAAGAACAAACGTGTTTTACAATTGAACTGCATTGGTGGCTTGGGTACTTTGTTGGAGCAGGGGTTGGCAGCTCTTTCTGTCCCCAGCAAGGCTTCACCTTACTTACATGGAAGTCCAAAGGGGTGCCACATTGGTTTCCAGGTTTGAATACTCAGGAGTTGGAAATTCAGATGGTATTTTAGATGAATACACAGTAGGGAAATTCAGAAAAAAATGTTCTTTCTATGATTGATGAGTTAGCCGATGGACAACACATACTAGCCTGGTGGAGGGCCTGTGCTTCATGCTGCCATTGCACAGTAAGCTACAGAGAGTGTAGTGCTTTACTAAGAACTCTTTCACATCACTAGACAAAGCCAACTACCCCTACATGACCCAGAGAAATAGCAGTCAATCTCAGTATGCTCAAAATTTCAGGAAAAACACACACACACCCATATGCAACTGAAAAAAATCACTCAAACCCAACGGAATACTCTGAAAAAGAGGCCCTTGATTTACCAGAAATAAAATTCATTAGAGTGGTGTTTAGGTGCCTTCAAGAGATGTAGGTACACTCATGGTAACAAAAGAAGCAATTGAAAAACTAGAAATCCTACACCCAAAGGAATACCAGAAGATAAATTATAAGATAACAGAATTAGACAACATGGCAAAAGACCTGAGTAATAGGATGGAGGAAAAAGAAAATAGAATCAGTAGACTCAAAGCCAATCACTTTGATTACAAACAATAAGAGAAACAATCAATCAAAGGAGCAAAGGAATGCAAAGAAAGCCTGAGGATGATGTGAGACACTATCAATAGAAACAATCTATGTCTTATTAGGATCGCAGAGCAAGAAGAAACAAAACAAATCTCCAGAGAAATCATGAAAGAAAACTTCCCCAACATCACAAAATAAGAAAATATAACTCAAGAAGCTGAGTGAACTCCAAACAGGATACACCCCAAAAGAAAAACATCATAACATATTGTAGTCAAACTCCCCAATTTCAAGGAAAACCATAATCCTGAGGAGAGCAAGGGGGAAAAAAGAACAATCACTCACAAACGAAAACTGGCAAACCTAAGCTTGGATTTCTCAGCAGAAACTATGCAGGCAAGAAGACGATGGAGTGGTACACATCAAATTCTGAAAGAGAAAAGGGAAAACAAACCACCAACCAAGAATCCAACATCCAGTAAAAGTATCCTTAAAATATGAGGGGGAAATAAAGGTATTTCCATACAAGGAAAGACTAAAGGAATTTGTAAAAGCAAGAGCAGCATTCCAAAAAATATTAACAGGTTCAATATGAACAGATAATCAACAACAGCTGACAAACCCAAGAGAAATATAAAGCACAAAACAACCCAGAAATCAACACAATGAAAGCAGCACAGACCAACACAAAGTTAGAGGCGGAACAAAGATACCAGTAAACACACACCCCAGCAAAATGACAGCAACCAGCTCACATACATCAACAATGACAGTGAACGTCATGGATAAAATGCACCAATCAAGAGAGAGTATCGGATTAGAAGACAAGACCCATTTATATGCTGCCTATGAGACACATCTTCAAGACAAACATGGACTAAATATCAAAGGATGTGGAAAAATGTGTGGCAATATTAATCTCACAAAATAGACTTCAAGGTAAAAGCAAAATTAGAGACAAAAATGGATACCACTTAATGATTAAAGGGACACTAGAACAAGAAGGCGTAACCATAATAAACATATATAGAGTGCTCTACCAGACAAAAGCACATTCTTTATACTTCTCTAGCACGCACAGCACATACTCTATAATAAACCACGTTAGGCCACAAAGCAAACCTTAAAAAATAAATTAAAAACAACAACATTGAGTCCTTACAATCCATTTTCTCAGGTCATAATGCTATAAAACTGAAGATCAATAATAGGAAGAACAAAAAGCTAAACACATGGAAATTGAACAACATACTACTTAAAAATGAGTGGGCAGATTGTGATAGCCAACTCATTTTAAAGGCAACTCAACCATGGGGGTAGAGAATGCTCTAAGATAGATGTGGTGGTGATTGTACAATTCCCCTTGATATGATTGAATGACTGAATTTTATAATATGTAAATTATGCTCCAATAAAATTGTTGGGGGAAAAAACCCCAACTGTGCAAACAAATAAGGGATGAAATTAAGAAATGAGAATGGTAACACAACAAACCAAAATCTTGGGAACACAGCAAAAGCAATATTTGTGGGTAATTTATAGCAATCAGAGCACACCTGAAAAAAAGAGAAGCAATCCAAAACCAATATGTTAACACAATATCTCCAACAACGAAAACAAGTGTCACAACATAAACTCTACAATAAGATAAAAGAAATCAGAAAGATAGGAGCAGAATAAACTAACTGCTAAATAACAACAATAAAAAATGGGGGGGTGGGGAACCAACAACACAAAAAGTTAGTTCTTTGAAAAGGATTAACAAAATTGAAAAACCACTAACAAACTTCACAAATGAAAAGGAAGAGGAGATGCAAATGTCTAGAATTAGAGATAAAAAGGCAACATTACACCATATTCAAATGAAATAAAAGGAAAATAATACCCTAGTACGAAAGACTGTACTCCAAGTTTGATAACCTAAAAGAAATGGACAAATACCTAGAAGTACACCACCTGCCCAAATTAACTCAGACAGTTGTAGAAAACCTCAATATACCCAAAACAAAAGAAGAAATAGGGAAATTCACCCAGAAACTTCCAATCAAGAAAAGCCCAGGAGCAGATGGCACAGGATAATTCTACCGAATGTTCAGTGAAGAGCTGTCACCAATTCTACACAGACTATTCCAGAACACAGAAAGGAACAACACACTCTCAAATCATTCTATGAAGTGAGCATAAAATAGACAAAGACCCTACCAAGAAAATTATAGACCAATATTCCTCATGAACACAGATTCAGTAATTTGCAACAAAATTCTGGCCAATAGAAGCCAAGAACACCAAAAACACCAGTTCACACAATCAAGTGGGTTTATAACAGGGATGGTTAACATTAGAAAAATAATCAATGCAATCTACCACAAGACAAAGACGAACCACATTATCACATCAAAAGATGCAGAAAAAGCAATAGCCAGCATCCATTTCTGATTAAAAACAAAACACTAAAAGAAAAAAAAATAGAAGGGAAATTCAATATAATAAAGGCCATATATACCAAAAAATCTCAGGGCCAACATCATGCTCAACAGGCAAAAACTGAAAACATTTCCCCTGAAAACAAGAGCCAGATAAGACTGCTATCACCATTTCAACTCAACATCAAGCTGGAAGTCTTAGCAAGAACTATTAGATAACAAAAGAAACCAAGGAAATACAAGTGAGCAAAGGAGAACTGAAACTCACTATTTACAGAGGATATGATTTCTTATGTGGATAACCCCCAAAGAGTCCACAAAACAATTGTTATATACACTCAAAGGATTTGGTAAAGTCACAGGGTAGGAGATGAACAAGCAGAAATCCATTGGATTCCTGTTTACCACCTAAGACAGCTCTGAAAAAGGCATTAAAAAACCTGTCATCTACAATAGTTACACAAAATTTGAAATTGTTTGTTGTTAGTGCTGTTGAGTGTTGAGTCAATTCCAACTCATATGGACCCCCCTATGTACAATCGAACAAAATACCACCGGTCCTGGGCCACCCTCACAGTTGCTCTCAAGTGTGAGCAGACTGTTGCAACCATCTGTCAATTCACCTTTTCCAGGGCTGCCTTCTGTTTTCACTGCTCGCCTCTTGACTAAGCATGGTGGGCTTCTCCAGGGATTTGTCTTTCCTGCTAACATATCCAAAGCATGTGAGATTAAGTCTCACCTAAGGAGCATTTTGGCTGTACTTCTTCCAAGACAGATTTGTTTGTTCTTTTAGCCGTCCATTTTCTTAATTCTTTGCTTAATACCACAATTCAAATGCGTAGATTTCTTTGGTATTCCTTAGTCAATGAAATACTTAGGAATAAATCTAACCATAGTAACAAAAGATCTGTACAAAGAAAATTACAGATACTACAAGAAATCAAAAGAGACCTACAAAAATGGAAGAGTTCACGGATACGGAGACTTAATATTGTGAAAATGTCAATATTATACAAAGCAATCTACAAATACAAAACAATTGTGATCTAAATCCCACCTTTATTTTTAAAGAAATGAAAAAACTAATTACCAATTCGATATGGAGAGGCTAGGGTTCTAGGATAAGCAAAGAATTCCTAAAGAAGAAAAACTAGTACCAGCCACACAAACAGGCTGGTACTAGTACAGCGACAGATACATAGACTCATGGAACAAATTAGAGGACGCAGAAATAAATGCACCCACCTACATAAAATCAATTTTCAACAAAGGGCCAAAAGCATTAAATGAGAGACAGCCTCTTCAACCAACGGTGCTGGCAAAATTGGATCTTCATCTGCACAATCATGAAACAGGGCTCACACCTCGTCTCATGCACAAAAACGAACTCAGGATGAATCAGAGATCCAACGTAAATCCCAGAACTATAAGGACCATCAATGAGAAAATTTGGACAAATATAAGGTCCTATTGCAAAACATACATAGACTACCAAATATAATAAAGAAAGTCCTCATATGGATGACAAATTATATTACTGAGACTTACTAAAAATATGACACTTATGCACATCAAAAGACTTCATCAAAAGAGTAAAAACAGCCCCTGGGCTGGTGGAAAAAATTTTTTAGCCACAACACTATGGACAAGGGACTAATTATTAAAATCTATAGAATTCTGCAACAACTTAAAAAAATAAAAGTGGGCAAAAGACACAAACAGGTATTTCATAAAAAATGACTCTCAAAGCAGGGGGGTGGGGGGGGAGGGAAAGAGCTGATCCAAGGACTCAAACAGAAAATAAATGTCTAGAAAATGATGATGGAAACATGTACAAATATGCTTGATTTAATTGGCGTATATAATGTTATAAGAGCTGGAAGGGCCCCCAATAAAATGATTTTTAAAAATGACACTCAAAATGTTAACAAATACATGGAAAAAACACTCACAATCACTGGCCATCTGAGAGATACAAATCAAAACAATAAGCTATCACCTTATACTCATGATAGCCTAATTCAAAACAACAGAAAACAACAAATGCTGAAGAGGGTATGGAGAGATTAGAACTCTTATCCACCACTGGTGGTCTTGTCAGCATGTACAACCATTGTGTAAAGTGATACACAGCTACCTAAATCAAATGGGAACAGAAACCCCAGATGGTCCGGCAATACCAGTATTGGGCATACACCCCACAGAGAACAGTGTCTAGGGTCTTAAAGGCTTGTCTTAAAGCAAGTAACTATCTAAGGTGTCGGCTTAGTTGGAAGACACACACCATCCAGTGTAAAACAGGATTATAAATAATAAAATCTAAGCCTGAAGGAGGGAAATAGCATTAGAGTTTAAATTCCGAGCACCTAGTTTGTAGAACGGTACGGATAACAGTAAAAGCCAAAAATCCACTTGCAGGGAGCCCACCTGAATTAAGCCTTTGGTGAATTCCCTCTGACCACTGACCAGGGATGTGAATGGCCTTGCTATCAGACAGATTGCATTGAAAAATGGATTAATGCAGATGTAGTTAGATTATAAGTAACAATTTATATATAAGAGGAACTTTGACATTTAAGTACTTTTTAAAAAATTAAATACTTTTGGCATTTAAAACTTCTATTAATCTCAATCTTCACCAAATTCTCGTCCCTAGTTCCAAAATATCCTTTATAGTTTTACTTCCTGGTCATCTTATCCTTTTTAATAACTGACAAAATGATCTTTATAAATTCCATGATGCTTTAATACTCTCTAAAAGTTAAGATTAGGTCATTAAAAAGGAGAGTATTATTTTTGTATAATCACTGTACTAAGCTAAAGTTTTGTTTTCTTAATACAAGAGAAAAAAAAAATCAAAGCTACCTTATTCCTGCAAAATGGGATCATGATATCATACAGAGTATACTCCACACAGAAAAGTTCTTATTACCAATTGCCCAGACTTCTGAATGATAATTAAAAGGTTTATAAGAATGCTGAGTAAAAATTAGCTTATATGTAATGATGCACCAGAAATATTTTAGCTTACCATAAACAACTGGATAGACCGTCCCTCGTATACCTGATGCTGGACAGTGCATATTTTTTCCATTCAAATAGACATTCAGTTCTACATGGTCATATGTAATGCCCTATGAAGAAAAGAGAAAACTTGAAAGTTTAAAAACATGAAAGTTCATAAAAACCTGAACAGTCAAAAGACATTAGTTGGGAGGCATGGAAACATGAAAAACGGATTAAGCAAAGAACCACAGTAGCTTTCATTAAGGATTGACAATCTGGTCGAGCACCTGAACTGAGCTAAAACATTTCATTGTGACTAAGTGAGGGGAAGAAGGCAGGTAAATCCCAAGTCTACACTGAAGGAAAAATTAATGACCATAGTTTTAAAACTAGGATTATGCTCCCACCATCTGGATTTTATAGTTTGAATATTAAGATAATATAATAATTAGTATTAAACAGAGAAGTAGAAAAACAAGAGCTCAAAAATTTAAAAACATATATGTATATAAACATTTATATGTAAAAACTCTGAACACTACTGGTGGTATCAAAATCAAAATCAAGTTGATTAGTAATCATAATTGTGATTAAAGTACTAGTTTGTATTATGCTCCAAGCACTATTCTGCTGCTGCGGTTTTATGCTATGGAGTTGATGCTCATTCATAGCAACCCAACAGAAACCACATATACAGAACAGAATTGTTCCTGGGGTGTAATCTGTACAGAATCATGTTGTTAGGTCTTTTCTCCCACAGAGCTGCTGGTGCTTTAAACGGATGACCTTGGCTAAATAGCAGAGCTAGGATCTAAACCCATGAAGTATGGCTTCAAAGTACACAATCTTAATATACTACTTCTCTCTAATGGCAAAAAAGATCGTTTTTTCAGAGAATTAAGAATAGATGGTAGGGATCTTTGACTAGAGAAATCATCATCAATGAAAACCCAAGCTACATAAGGACTTCTAACAATGGATAAGTTATATTAACTTAAAAACTTTTAGTAGAAAGAATTTTTATACATCACCTTGCCTTAATTCTCTTACTTAACTCTGCTAGGCAGCAGAAGACTCAAGAAGTCAGTGTGTTAAATGATGTAACAGTTTTTCCTTAAATCTTAGCAAAGCCAGGGTTAAATTAAATAATGATCACCAAAAAAATCAAACCAACTGCCACTGAGTCATAAATTATATATACATTGATTTTATTTCATTTAGTTTATGTATTGAAATAATACGGTTTTTCTAATACATGTCGGTTTTTATTTTTATTTTTAAAAAAGTATAAAAAAAGAGAGATCCAGAAGTTTACCTCTCAATCCCACACCCATGCTATCAAGTCTATTCCAACTCACAGTGACCCCACAAGACAGAACAGAACTGCCCAACAGGGTTCCCAAGGCTGTGAGTCTTCACAGAAGTGGTCCACCAAATCTTTCTCCTACAGAGGAGCCGGTGGATTCAAACCACCAATCTTCTGGTTCGCCACTACGCCACAAGGGCTCCCCAGTTCAAGTGGTAATCTAGGAGCCCTTTACCACCTAGCAGCAGCATACCCTATTACAAGCAAGCAAATTTTAACCCAAGCCGCCAGTCTGGCAGCAAAATCCTAACACCAAAGAAAGAAGGAAAATATGGCAGCCTACAGTCATGCTTAATTCAGTTCTTTTCTAACTTAATCTGTCCTGTTATATGAGCTACAGCTAGGGTTGATGCTGTTAACAACTGATTACAAAAATTTCAATGTGGTCTATGATATCAGTATCAATACTTATCTGCAGGCTTAGTGAGCACATTGTGAAATGAGACTGCCTTGATTATAACCCTGGTACTATCCCTTATGAGAACTTACTGAATCTATCCTAATCTATACAATGGGGACAATACTACTACCTATCCTATAAAGGTCATTATGGGGATTCAACAACTGAATCACTGCCAGGCATTAAAACAGAACCTCAACTGCAAAACAAGCAAGCACGCAAGCCATAAAACGTCACTGCCATCAAGTCATTTCTGACTCACAGTGCCCGACAGGACAGAGGAAAACTGTCCATGGGGTTTCTGAGGCTAAATCTTTACGGGGACAGACTTATCTTTCTCCAGTTGAGTAATGGGTGGGTTTGAACCACTGACCCAGAACTCCTTAGAACAGGGCCTAGTCCCTAACAAAGGTCCTGTCAGTTCTTCTTCTTGCTATTATTACATAGATTGTTTGTCAAACTTCTGTATTAACATCAAAATATATTTTTAAAATGTAATTTGCAGTTTTCAAAATGATAAAGTAAAAAAAATAAGCATAACCTAGTGTTATTGTATGGATATAATCACTTGGTTAGGAGTTAAAAGCTTGTTTTTCTCGATTTCTCCTCAGAATAGCATATAACAGAAATCCTACAACATGCAAGTTCTTTGCATCTTATAATCCACTCTTCTTTTTCTATACCACTGTCATAAATTTGGTAAAATTCGTTTTCAAGTATTTGAACCAGGAAAGTAAAGTTAATGTGGTACAGTGATATTTTACTTCTCTTGATTCTACAAACATTTTTTTAGTCCTCCTTTGATCAGAATGAGCAGTAAAATTAAAAACCCGACTTCATCATGCGGGTGACTGACATCATTAACTCTGTCAATGTGTGGCAGCAGTCATCTCATGAATGCGGCAGAAAGGCAAAAATGACACACAGCAGAAGGTCTGTGCATCAGCAAGGAAACCATTTGTTGCTAATTATCCTTTCTCATGGCTGACTTTCATCTTTCAGTGTGACCTGGCTGACAGCATCAACTTAATTTCAGGATTCTCTTTAAAGAAACAATGATTTCAATAAGGATGTTCCATATCATGGACACAGGGCAATAATCTGTAAATTCATAATTGACTACTCAAAAGGAATAGGGGAGGCTGGTTGTAAAACATGGATTATGCCTTCTGTCTTCTTTTTCTTTTCTTTTAGTCAATTTAGAAAAAAAGAAAGTTCAAAAGTTAAAAATTAATGTTCACATTTTTAAAATCATAGTATAAGATCATATCATAGTTAAAATTCTTTATTTCTGCCTTTCTTCATTATTTTCAAAATACCATGTTTCTTTAACTCAATAACCAAGGTTTACCTTGTGTCTTCTTATCAGACATTTTCTTCATTATTCAAATTCCTTTCAACTCGATACCAGATCCAGGGGCACCTTTGCTAAAGAAGACTCAGAGTTCTCCTTTTAATCAATAGCTAGTAGCCTGAACTCAGTATATGAGGGTAAATAAAAGCTTATTTCTACCAATGTTCTAGTTCATACATTCAAGGTTTCTTGCAAACAAAATTTGCTCGAACATGTCTCTGATCAATGGATGGCTGTGGAAAAGTTCTCTCAGTAATACACTTGTCTTATAAGGGAGCCTACAAATAAAAATAATAAGGATACATTTGTGCTATGAGAAAAAAATGATTTGAGGTCAGGGCTAAAATGAAATTTTTAACAAAACTCAAGTAGACATCTTCCCAAATTATTATAAAGTTTTGTAAAAAGTTTAGAGAACTGCTATCTCACATAAAACAGTACCTTTTAGCGGAATCAAATATTTTAAAGAAGGTCCGGAAAATGTCAAAGATGAGCCAAGAAAGAGAAGGCCATCAACCTGGACAAATGAAGAAGTTGTGGCTGGAGTTCAGAAAGTGGTGGAAGAAGAATTACTATTCATGTGATAACTACTGAAGCTGGGGTCTCACATAATTCAGTATTTTCAGTTTTATGCAAGCATCTTGGCCTTAGCAAGCTTTTGGCTTGATGGATGCCAAAGTATTATGTAAAGATCAACTACCTTCAAGAGCGACCTCTCATCATCCTTTTAAGCAAGACCAAAGGTAACGAAGATGATTTTTTTTCTTTCTGAAGACGATTTTATGGAAAGAAGTATAACTCAGGGCAGGTCTTGAATCTGCCAATACAATCCAGAGATCAAGGCCTAATCAAAACAGCAGTGTGCAAGGGGATCGGTTGGGCCAGCTCATTCCAGTTCAAAACAGGTAGGCTCAGAAGGCTATGGTGACTATTTAACTGACTGCACAGGGGTAATCATGATAGATGTTTCCCAAAGGACACAGGATGATCACAGGTGTGTATTATGCAGAAGTTTCAAGATTTAAAACTACACCAGTTAAAAACAAAACAAAAACTACACCAGTGAGAGGAAAAAGTTGTACCCAAGAATTTTTCCCATCGTGACGATGCATGTGGTCATTCTTCAAGAACAGCAAGAGAATGTCCCTGGGAAACCTTACCCCGTGCACTGTACAGCCCTGATCATGCCCCTTCAGATTTCTCTTTGCTCCTCAAACTAAAAGAACAGTGAAAAGAAACACAATTTGAATCCCTCAAGGATGGTGTAAATTTAAAATTGCAAAAAATAAACTTTGATGGAAGATATGTCAAGAAATAATAGCTTCGCCTTTGGATACATTTGTTTGATAAATTATTTTGTAGCAATACTTTTCAACTTACCCTCAATAGGGTTTTCTGGTAATACAGTATGTGAGGAAGTATTTGAAAAGGGAACTAGAGAAAATACCTTTGTATTGCATTTTAATAGGGTGGCTTTGCTAAAAATATACGTATATTTAGAGGGAAATAAATATAGAGAAATTGAATTAATGTACATAACTCTGTTCTCTGACTTCTAAAACATGTTACACTAATCAAGTCTTAGGATCTTGAGCACAGTTCTTTAAAGAGTTCTGAATGTAAAAGGAAGTTTAATAAGATTAAGTTTAATGAGAAACAACTCTCCTGAAAAATATACTTTAATTAACAGAAGTTCAAAACAATTTAAGTAATGAATTCAAACTTTTAAAGATCTCTAGCTTCAAATATACCCAATATTTTCTAATACAGTGGTGAACAAACTTTAAAAATTAAGAGCCAAGGTTTTTCTGATATCAGAAAAGCTGAACGCTGGTCAGCAGCCAAACTGTCCATTGTTGTTGTTGCTAATAACTGCCGGAGAGTCGGCCTCCAGCTGATGGTTGAGCCTATGCACACAGAAAAATGACCCAGTCCTGCACCCCTCCCCCCCCAGCCCCCCCCAGCAAATCAGTTGCAATTCAGACCGAACCTGTAAGAATAACTGAGGTGGAATATAGGCTCACAATAGTCCTCAGGCCAGTCGCGGCTCTATAAAAATATCAGGCAACCCATGAAAGTGCTCTCTTTGGAAAATGTGCCACCTCATTAGATCCAATACTAGTACTTTGAAATTCAAACACAAACTCCCAGGCAACACTGTATAGCTAAAAGCAATTTGAGTTTAATAATTCACCGTGGGAAATAGCTCCAAAAGAAAACTCACCACCACATCTCCCTCTTGGGGAAGGTTATTTGCTGGCAGCCTGTTTTTCTCCTCATTGTTGCAGTAAAGGGCTCCATCACTCCTCATCACCAGACTGTGGGCATCTCGGCCAAGGGGGATCTGATTCAAGTTAACTTTCTGGGTCGCAACTCCAATACCCCAGATTCCTAGAAACATAATAGTTTAAATGTCCCTCATATCTGAAGAATACAAATAGTAGGGAGCACCTACCAGTTTTGGTTTTGTTTGTAAAGTGGCATATTATTACTAAGTTAAACTTTGTAAAAACCTTTTTTAAAAAGCAGGTTGCAAATTATGTTCTCCACAGACTTAGTACAACGTAGGAGATCAATGCATGGGCTCTGGAGTTGTACTGTCCACATTTAAATCTTGACTTAATTATCCCACCTCAAGAAACTTAACCTCTTTGTTTCAGTTTCCTCAAATATAAACTGTGGATCCTGACAGTGCCCACCACACGCAGGGTTTTTAATAGACAGAACATGATAAATAATCCAAGTAAAGCATTTAGATTAGTGCCTGAGTAGGAATGTATTAAAAAACAAAAAAACAGAGACTGTGGAAAGATGGAGACGGAGTGACACATTCCAGAGGGACTCCGCAGAAATCAGCTCAGGAGAGTTACTAAGAGGGAAATTCAACACTGCTGCAACACAGGAGGGGCATCATAAAGATAAGTAGGCACAGATCCACTAGGTTCTGAGGGGCTGGGGGCTTTTGACTTACCACAGTGGAGGCGGCTAGGGTTTGACCTTAGCCCTGCCACGGTCTCCGCTGGAGCTGGGCCCATTTGTAGCTGGCACAGGGGCTTAATCTCAACACAGCAACAGCTTGCTGCCGCCTCAGGGCAGAGATTTAACCTCTCCAGGACCACAGTCAGGGATCAGGGCTCAGCTATATTGTTACTTTTGTTTCCCTCACTTCTCTCTTTTCCCCCATCTCCTCAGTGGGCTGTTTTTTTTTTTTTTTCTTTTTCTCTTCCCTTTTCTCTGACATGCCACGGCCAACCTCCAGACCACTCCCCTGAGCCTACGGCATTTACACCTGCCCTCAACCCAGCTGGGAGCACTCCATCCTCTACAGCGTAACCCAAGGCTGGGGAAAACCCACCTTTCCTCCACCAGGGATTATCCCGCCCAACATCTTCTGGGGAAATTCCATCTGCCAGCCCTCCCTCGCAGTGCTTAACACTTGGTTGGGGAAATCCTGCCTGCATGGCTGGGGGGAGCTCCTATCCATCCTCTGTGACTGAGGGAACTTCCTCCTGCCTGCCGTAGTGCCTCACACAGCCTAAGGCAGCTCGGCCAACACTCGCCAATGTTCCACACTGCTGCGAGAACCTCTTCCCAACCTCCGCAACGATCTACCTGACCAGGGCAATTCTGCCCACCATTCGCAGTGCTCTATATGAAAGCGGGCAACCCAACAGCCTTTTATGACACTCCCATTGCAGCGGGCACCCCTGAATTCCCTCTGCAGTGCCCCAAGCTGCTGTGGGCCACACCATCATGGTTTCTTGTGAGATAACTCAATACAGCACCATCCTCGTGGGTCCACAACAACCCAACGAGCATCCCCTGAGAGAATTATCCAAATTCCCCTCAAAATAACAGAATACTGGTTGACTAGGGAAAGAGTGAAGCCACAGGAGGATAAAGTGGTAAGTCAATTCCATAGTGAAATTAGCAGCAGGCAGTTTGAAGAAGCATTCCGATGAGTCTCCCAGAGAGAGCCAGTGCTCTTCAACTCCCTGGAAAATGGCCCCTGGCTCCTCTAAAATAACACAATGCAAACAGCCATCAGCCCCAACAATCTCAAAAACAAACAAAATGGCAGAAGATGTCCTGAACCTAACGGCATGCATAGAAGAAGCAGACATTAATCTGCCACAGAAAGAAATTTTCAGAATGTTGCTTGGAGTCATACAGGATATGAGGGAAGCAAACAAAAAAAGGATGAAATGGTAAAGGAGATAAAGTCCATATACCAAAGGGAAATACAAGAGCTTAGGGACGAGATAACAAAAACCTATAGCAGACTCATGGACGTGTCCAATCAACTGGAGGAGGCAAAGAACCACATCAGTGCCTTAGAGGACAGCCAAGCAGACTTTAACAAACGTCAACAAAAATCTAATAAGATCATGAGAAGCTGAAGAAAACCTAAGAGCTATGTCGGATGCTATGAAGCGGAACAACATCACATTAATTGGATTACCAGAGGAAAACACGACAAATAAGTCATCTGCAACAAGAGCGAGAGAAACCTTTGAGGAAAACTTCCTCAACTTAATGAATGAAAACCACGCAACCATTCAGGAGTCTGAAAGAACACCAGCTAGACTGAATCCCAAGAATAAGTCACCAAGACACATAATAGTTAAACTATCCAACTTTGAGGAAAAGGAGAAAATCATGAGAGCAGCTAGGGAAAAACAAGCAATCACATATAAAGGTTCCCAAATAAGAATATGCTCAGACCTATCAGCAGAAACGATAAAGAAAAGGAGAGAGTGGAGTAACATATTCCAAAAATTGAAGGAAAATAACACAAACCCAAGAATACTCTACCCAGCCAAATTATCTATCAAGATAGATGGAGAAGTAAGAGTCTTCCCAAACAAGGAAAAACTCAAGGAATACTTTAGAAGAAACCCAGCCCTACAAAAGATCCTTGCTGCCCCAGTATGGGCAAAAGAACAACACTCACCAAGCATAAATAAAACACTGCCACATAGAACAACCCCACCCAGAGGGCAACAAAGAGAAAACAGCCCCCAAGATAGCATTGGCTTAGTGCTGAAAATAAGCCAAGAATGAAACACCAACACACACACACAAACACCATAATAAGAAAGGGAGGTAGGAAAACACCCAACACAAAAGGTATAAGATGACATCACAGAGTCCACAGATGGAGGTCATAACCCTGAATGACAATGGACTGAACTCAGGCATTAAAAGACTGAGGCTAGCAGACTGGCTTAGAAAACACAACCCAGCAATCTGCTGCCTATAGAAGGTACATCTCAAGACTGCAGACAAAAATAGGCTGAGAATCAAAGGCTGGAGAAAGGCATACCAAGCAAACAGCAATTCACAAAAAAAGCAGGGGTTGCAATCCTAATCTCGGATAAAATTGAACTCAAAGTGCAAACCATAAAAATAGATAAGGAGGGACACTATATAATGCTCAAGGGAACAGTAGACAAAGAACGACTAAGCATTTTAAACATATATTCCCTGAACGAGAGACCCGCTGAATATGTCAAACGCTCCAAAAGATGAAAACAGAAATCACAGCCTCAACAATTATAGTAGGTGACTTCAATACACCACTCTCTGAGAAAGATAGATCACAGGGATATAAACTTAACAAGGAGGCTAGAGATCTAAACACTACAATTAGACAATTTGGCCTGATATTTACAGCTTTTCATCCACATACAAAAAATTCCAATTCTTTTCATTCCCACATGGCACATATTCGAAGATAGACCACATGCTGGGGCATAAGGTGATTCTGCATAAATTTAAGCACATTAATATCATACAGACCTTTCTCTCTGACCACTGTCCTATAAGGCTGGAAATCAACAAAAGAAAGATGAAGAAAACAAGAGCAAACAATTGGAGGATGAATAACTCTCTATTGCAAAAGTATAGTGTCCCAGATCAGAGATGAAATTAGGAAATTTCTAGAAACCAACGAGAATGAGAACACAACATACCAAAACTTATGGGATACAGCAAAGACAGTTATCAGAGGAAGTTTCATAGCAATACATGCATACCTGAAAAAGGAAGAAAGACTCATGATTGATGCTGGCACAAAATTTACAGCAACTAGAGCAGAGTCAGCAGGACAATCCTACTAATAGCAAAAGAAAAGAAATAAAAATCAGGGCTGAGATTCAGGAGGGGGAAAATAAGAAAACTAAGGAAAAAAATAATGCTGCTAAAAGTTGATTCTTTGAAAGGATAAACAGAATCGATAGACCATTGGCAAGCCTAACCAAAGAAAGGAGGGAACAAATTTCAAAAGCAAGGATGAGGGAAGAAAGAGGAGACATTACAACAGACCCTAATGAAATGAAAAGGATAATTATACAGAACTATGAAGTACTGTAATCCAATGAATTCAACAATTTGAAAGACGGACAAAGTCTTGGAAAAACAATCACTCCCTAGACTATCCCCAATAGATGTCAAGAATCTCAACAGACCCACATATTCGAAGATAGAAGTAGACAAGGTTATTAAGGGATCACCAACAAAAAAATCCCCTGGACTAGATTGCTTAGAATTCTACCAAGCATTCAGGGAAGAACTAACATCAATCCTACACAAACTCTTGCAGAACATAGAAAAAGACGGCAAACTCCGGACTCCTTCTCTGAAGCTAGTATAACTCTGATACAGAAACCAGGCAGGGATCCCACAAGAATCGAGAACTACAGAACAATAGCCTTAATGAATATGGATGCAAAAATCCTTAACAAAATACTGGCGAATAGAATACAAAAGTACCCTGTTTCCCCGAAAATATGACAGTATCATATTAATTTTTGCTCCCAAAGATGCGCTAGATCTTATTTTCAGTGGATATCTTATTTTTCCACGAAGAAGAATATGGTACACATTTATTGTTTATTGTTTTATTAAAAAGAGACCTCACACTTCCTGTCTGCTCTGGCTGCGCTGCGGCCAACAGTGAGCTGAGCAGCGGTGCCCACTGCTACGGTCCAGAGTCCAGAGTTACGGTAGCTTTGGGGGGGCCTTATTTTGAGGGGATGCCTTATATTTCAGCGAGAGGCAAAACTGTAAGTGGGCCTTATTTTGGGGGGATGTCTTACTTTCGGGGAAACACGGTATATAAAACAAATAATTCACCATGACCAAGTGGTACTCATACCAGGGATGCAGGGATGGCTCAACATAGGAAAGACCATTAGTATCATTCACCACATTGACATGAAAAACTGTAAGAACCACATGGTAATATTGATAGATGCGAAAAAAGCATTCAACAACATTCAACACTAATTCCTGTTTAAGACACTCAAGAAGATAGGAATGGGAGGAAAATTCCTCAAGATAACACAAGGTATATATGAAAAACCAACAGCCAACATGGTAGTCAATAGAGAAAGATGAATACCATCCCACTGAAAAGGGACCAGACAAGGATGCACCTTGTCCCCACTCTTATTTAACACCGTACTGGAGGTTTTAGTTAAGCGTTAGGCAAAGAAAAGACATCACAGGCATTCTCCTGGGGAAAGAAGAGGTGAAACAATCGTTATTTGCAGATGATATGATTTTATATATGGAAAATCCCAAAAGTTCCACAAGGGGAGTATTGGAAACAGTAGAGGAGTATGGCAGAGTAGCAGGATACAAGATCAACAAACAAAAGTCTATCAGACTGCTATACACATCAGATAAGACCATAGAAGAGGAGATCAAAAAGGTGGTACCCTTCACAATAGCTAAGCACAAATTGAAATTATGTAGGGATATACCTGACCAAAATAACAATAATTTATACGAGGAAAACTACAGAACACTATTACAAGAAACCAAGAGCAACCTCAACAAATGGAAGAATATCCTATGCTCATGGATTGGAAGACTCAATATAGTAAAGATGTCAATTCTGCCCAAAACACTATACTGTATATGTTTAATGCAATCCCGATACAATTACCCTCATCTTTCTTCAAATAAATGGAAAAACTGATTACCAACTTCATATGAAGAGGGAAGAAGCCCTGAATTAGCAGAGAACTTCTGAAGAAGAACACAGTGGGAGGGCTTGTTTTACCTGACTGTGGCACATATTATACAGCCACAGTTGTCAAAACCGCATGGTATTGGTATAATGACAGATACTCAGACCAATGGAAAAGAACTGAAAACCCAGAAATAAAATCATCAGCATACAAACAATTGATCGTTGAAAAGGGCCCAAAATATATCAAATGGGAAGCAGATGCCCACTTCAACAAGTGATGCTAGAAAAAATGGATAGCTTACCTGCAGAAAAAATGAAGTAAGCCCTTATCTCACTCCATGCACAAGTAAACTTAAGGTAAACCACGGACCTCGAGGTAAAACCCCAAACTATTAGGGCCATCAATGAGGGAATTGGGACCCACCTGAGAATTTTTGGCACAGGGAATACACAGGCTATTAGAAATGGTGAAGGACACAAATACAAATGAGTCACAAATTGAAAAGTGGGATATACTGAAGATAAAACACCTGTGTACATCAAACGAATTTGCCAAGAGAATAATGAGAGCCCATGGGCTGGGAAAACATCTTTAGCAATGACACATCAGACAAAGGCCTATTACTAAAATCTACAATACTATGCTAGCTTCCAAAAAGAAAAAAACTAGTTGCCCACTGAGGAGATGGACAAAGGACCTGAAGAGAAGTTTCACAAGAGCAGAAATCTGAATGGCCAATAAACATATGAGAAAAGGTCCCCGATCATTAGCCAACAATGAAACCCCAAACACCCTCAAAGATAGCCCAATTCAAAAAGCAACAAGTGTTGGAGGGGCTGTGGTGAGATAGAAACTCTCATCAGTAGACCTGTAGGTATGTACACCCACTATGGAAATCAATTTGTCGATTTGTAAAACAGATGGAAATTGAGCTACCATACGACCCAGCAATCCCCCTAATGGGTATATACCCAGAAGAGGCAAGAAATAAACCACGGTCAGACATCTGTGCTCCAATGTTCATCGCAGCACAGTTCACAATTGCAAGGAGTTGGAAACAACCCAAATTTCCATCAACAGACAAATGGATTAAAAAACTGTGGTACATAGATACAATGGAGTACTACGCATCACTAAAAAAGCAGTGATTGCACATGAAGCGCATCACTGCATGGGAAGAAGTGGAGGAAATCATGCTAAGCAAAGTAAGTCAAGCACAAAAGGACAAGTACAATGTGAGTCTGCTGAGGTAAGTTTTTAAAAAAATGCAAAAGGGGCATAGGGAAAAAGCTACTGTATACAAACATTCCTGGGGTGAGGCCCAGGTAGTATGGCAGGGGCCAGACCAAATCCAAGGATACATATGGTAGCCAACTAAAAAGGAGGGGGGGAAAAAGAAATGTGTAGCGGGGGAACAGGACACTAACCTACCCAAGGGGAGGGTATTGTTCATATCTCCACCGGGAAAGAGGGAGCAGACTTTAAACCTGTGGTCCAAGATGTGAATGCAACATACCAGCATGAAGCAGGGAACCAGTAGAAAGGTCTCAGGGGCTGGCCCCAATCCCAACTATGTGGGCAAGCTGCCCCTCCCCCCAGAAGAATTTAGCTGTAGCACTGAAGCTACAGCTCAGAGAGAGGGGCATGTCTGATCAAAGCACACAGGAGCAAATGAAGGGGGAGGAAGAGAGAGTGGAGCACAACCTGGCCCACCAAGCCTTGAGGATGATATCCCTGCTCAGAGCAGCCAATCTACAGCAAGGACCACATGGCCAGCCCCACCTCAAGATATGAAATCCCTCACTGACCCATAGCCCTACAGGGGACAACGCTGGAGACACAGTGTGGGAATTGTGCCCAATCTGACCCCACCACACGGAGGTAAAACAGTAAGGGCGTGCAACAGAATAGCAAGGAGAGCAAAACAAGGAAGTCTTGAGGGAGTACCAAAAATAGACTTTGGGGCCAGGGCATGACACCCCATCAGACTCAACCAAAAAACAGTCCTAAAGGTCAACAAACAGACCTTGAACTATTTACAGGCTTTTGGGTTTTTTTTGGTCATTGGGATTTAGTTGTTGTTGTTTTGTTTTCTTTTGTTGCTTTGTTTTGCTCTGACTTATTTTTGTGCATATTATTATCTCTGCAAGTCTATCTAGATAAGATAGGTTGGATAAACAATTTGGAGGAGAAAACAACAGGACCGATGGTTCCAGCGGGGCATGGGGGAAAGGAAGTGGTGTTAACAAACCCAGGGACAAGGGAACAACAAGTGATCCGAAATCTGTGGGGAGGAGGGTGTAAGAGGCATGGTAGGGCTTGATCAAGGGTAATGTAACCTAGAGGAATTACTAAAACCCAAATGAAGGCTGAGCATGATACTGGGACAAAAGGAAAGTAAAAGGAAATAGAGGAAAGAATTAGGAGGCAAAGGGCATTTATAGAGCTCTAAATACAGTCATGTACATATGTAAATATATTTATATACAACGAGGGGGAAATAGATCTATGTGCATATATTTATAGGTTTAGTATTAAGTTAGCAGATGGATATTGGGCCTCCTCCACTCAAGTACTCCCTCAATCCAAGAACACTTTGTTCTATTAAACTGGCATTCCATGATGCTCACTTTCTCTACACCATCGCGGAAGATAAATGGGCGCATAAGCAAATGTGGTGAAGAAAGCTGATGGTGCCTGGCTATCAAAAGATATAGCATCTGGGGTCTTAAGGCTTGAAGGTAAACAAGTGGCCATCTAGCTAAGAAGCAACAAAGCCCACGTAGAAGAAACATACCAGCCTGTGTGATCACTAGGTGTCGATAGGATAGATATCAGACATCAAAGAACAAAAAATCATATTATTGTGAATGCGGGGGAATGTGAAGTGGGGAGCCAAAGCCCATCTGTAGGCAAGTGGACATCCTCTTACAGAAGGGTTGTGGGGAGGAGATGAGCCAGTCAGGGTGCAGTGTAGCAACGATGAAACAAACATACAACTTTCCTCTAGTTCTTTAATACTTCTTCCTCTCCACTATCATAATCCCATTTCTACCTTACAAATCCAGCTTGACCAGAGGATGTATACTGGTACAGGTAGAAACTTGAAACACGCGGAATCCAGGACAGATGAACTCTTCAGGACCAGTGGTGAGAGTGGCGATACCAGGAGGGTGGAGAGAAGGAGGAGTAGAGAGGGGGAACCAATTACAATGATCTACATATAACCTCCTCCCTGGGGGATGGACAACAGAAAAGTGGGTGAAGGGAGATGTCAGACAGTGTACAGGGGTCCTTAAACTACGGCCCGTGGGCCACATGTAGCCCGCTGAGGGCATTTATCGGCCCGCCAGGTGTTTTTGCCCCGTTTTGTTTTTTACTTCAAAATAAGATATGTGCAGTGTGTATAGGAATTTGTTCATAGTTTTGTTTTAAAACTATAGTCCGGCCCTCCAACAAGTCTGAGGGACAGTGAACTGGCCCCCTGTTTAAAAAGTTTGAGGACCTTTGTAAGACATGACAAAATAATAATAATTTATAAATTATCAAAGGTTCATTGTGGGTGGGGGTGGGAAATGAGCTGATATCAAGGGCTCAAATAGAAAGCAAATGTTTTGACAATGATGATGGCAACAAATGTACAAATATGCTTGACACAATGGATGTATCTATGGATTGTAATAAGAGTTGTAAGAGCTCCAAATAAAATGTTTGTTTGGTTTTTTTTAAAAGAAGCTAATTATAATCAAGGAGCCCTGGCGGTGTTGTTGGTTAATCATTTAGCTATTTAATCACAAGGTCACGGACTCAATCCCACCAATGACTCAATGGGAGAACAATGAGGTGGTCTACTGCTGTAAAGATTTATAACCTCAGAAAGCCTGTGGGGTCGTACTTTCTCCTAGAGGGCACCAGGGTTCAAAATCGACTTATCAGCAGTGATAAGCACTGATAATCAAAATCGGATTATCAGTATTATTCCTTAAGATTAAAAAAAAAAAAAAAGCTACCCATTAAATTTAAAAGGCCTAGAGTTTATTTCAAGCACTACTCTTGAGAAGTGGGAAATAACCACCTTTATAGTCTTTTGATCTATTTCTTTTTAAAAATCCCACTGCCATCAAGTTGATTTCAACTCATGGCGACCTTATAGGGCAGGGTAGAACTGCCCCTGTGTGTTTTTCCAAGATAGCATCCCTTTACCGGAATAGAAAGCCTCTTTTCTCCCTCGGAGCAGCTGGTGGTTGTGAACTGCTAACCTTGTAGTGTACAAGTATCTATTTGATATGTCTTTTTGGGTGTATTTTTAGGAGTGGACTTGCTAAATCATATGGTAGTTCCATTTTTAGGAACCACCAGACTGTTTTCCACACAAATGTATGTACCACTTTATCCCCACCAGCAATGGTTAAGAGTTCCATTTGCCACCACATCCTTGCCAACATTTGTTCATTTATTTTCTACACGTGTTTTCTAAATCTTAGCCATTCTCCCGCCTCCACGCACCCCCCTCAAAAAACAAACAAACAAAAAAACACCCAAGCAAGCAAACCTCAAACTCACTGCCTTCGAGTTGATGCTGACTCATAGTGACCCTACAGGACAAGACAGAACTGCCCTTGTGAGTTTCCAAGACAGTAAGTCTACGGGATTAGAAAGACCCATCTTTCTCATGCACAGTGGCTGGCGTTTTCCAATTGCTGACCTGGCAGTTAGCAGCTCAACACATAAGCACTACATTACAGGGCTCCCAGCCATTCTCGTGGGAGTGAAATGACATCTCATTCTGGTTTTTATTTATATTTCTCTTAGACCTAATGATACTGGACATGGCCGAGAACAGCATGCAGCTGTGAAATTGTTTCCTGCTCGGGGAAAATGCCGCAGAAACTGCTGTGATGAGAACACAGCTGACGAGGACAGCACTCTCAAGTGTGTGACTGGTTCTCTCCTTTTAAAAAGGTGAAATGTCAATTGATGACAAACCTTGTTCTGGATGCCCGTCAACTTCCCGAATGGACAAAAATGTCGACAAAATTGGTGCACTTGTGCTCAAAGACTGACAATGGACCAGTGATGAGATGGGGTAGTTATCTGGACTGCTGTGGAGCTTGGTTCAGCGAACTTTAATGGAACATTTGGGAATGAGAAAGGTCACTGCAAAATGTGTGCCTCGGGTTCTGACTGACCAGCAAAAAGATTGTCAAGTGGAAACATGCTGTGCTTTGAAAGAACAGCTCCGAAGTGACCCGACTTTTTCCCAAGATCATTCCTGGTGAGGAGATATGCCCCTATTCTATTTTTTTTAAAAGCAAACACAATTATGCCAGTGAAAGATGCCATTGTCACCTTGACCAAAAAAAGCTCATCAAGTGAAAGCAAAGCTCAAGATGATGCTCACTTGTTTTTTGATGTGGGGGGAATAGTGCATTTGGAGTTTGTTCTACCAGGTCAGACTGTTCATTAAACTTTCTATTTAGAGGTTCTGAAAAAATTGTGTATCGGTGTTGGACAAAAAAGGCCTGATTTGTGGCAGATGGGGACTGGTTTTGCCACCATGACTATATACCTGCTCACCCAGCCATCTCAGTGCGCCAGTTTTTGGAAAAAACCAGCATGCCTCTCTTGCTCCATGCACCTTCCATACCTGACCTTGCTATATGCGACTTCTTTTTGTTTCTGCAAATGCAGGGGGAAATAAAAGGACAGCCATTTGACAAAGCAGAAGAGGTGAAGAAAAAAGCGAGGAAGGTGCCGTCAGCCATCCAAACATATGAGTTTGAAAAAAGTTTCAAAAATGGAATCACAAGTTTGACAAGTTTGACATTATTAAGTGTAATGGAGACTGCTTTGAAGGTGACAGGTTGTTTTGTAAAAAACTTTTAATACAGAGCTTTGAAAAAAATTCAGTTTGGGGGGTATCCTCTTGTAGACTCAAACAAAACATTAGTCATGAGGATGATGCAAGACCCAGCAATAATGTCACTGCTTATACCCTTTAGCCTGCCACAGGTTAACAAAACTATACAATAATCACTAGCATTGCTATATGATTCAACTTCATAAAATTTAAACAGTACAGATTTTAGACTTCTACCAGAATTCTAAATATAATGATTGCTTCAAGAGACACTGAATCAGGGTATCTGGGATGTTAACAAAAGTAAAAAGAGAAATTCAGGATCAGTAGAATAAACCCAGGATAAAGTGGCAAGAAATGGGGCAGCTATCTCCTATGACTAATGCTAGTATTGGGTCTTTATCTAGTGCAGTCTCTCTTTAAAACATGTTCAGAGATATAGCTTGAGACGCAAGAAGGACAGTTCCTACAATCTCCTATTATGTACATGGAAAATTAAGTAATTTGATGAAGGTCATATGATCCAGGTCTTCTAAGTAAGAGAGATCCCCGACCCCATGAATGCTTTTCATATACTGAAAACTGTTCTTACTATTTAGAATGCTCCATACTTTCATAGTAAACTACCATTACACCAACCTGTGGACTGGATTTTGAATTCAAAGTAGCTTTTGTTTTGATGTAAAGGTGCACTGGCTAGACAACCTCCTGTTCCACATATTCTTCTTCCATTTTTCACAATGACAACATCTGTTCCTAAACAAAAATGCAAATACTTTGTAAAGTTTTATATAATCATATTGAAAAACTAAAATGAACATTTCAATTTTAACTTTTCCTCTACAAAAAATAGGGATACTATATGGACTTTGTAACATAGAAAATATAAATTATCTCAAATATTTAAATTGCTATTTTTTTCCTCACAGAACAATTACATTTTATGTTAATTTGTGACTACAAATCTTGTTTAATTGTTATTGTTAGGTGCCATCGAGTTTATTCTAACCCAGAACAACCCATTATGCACAGCAGAATGAAACACTGACTGGTCCTGCACCACCCTCACAATTGCTCGTATGCTTGAGCCCATTGTTTAATTTAGGCAGCTTCAAATAAATAATTACTCTGAATTATACTGTTTAAAATGCTTTAAAGGTAGAACTAGACTAACTCTTTAATTTTAGCCAATAAACTAATTTGATGATTTCATGTCTCTTAATTTAAACTAAAAAAGAAATACTTAAAAGAAATTTCAGGTAACTGGAATAATTTTCTAATCAATTTAAGTGAATTGAAACAAACTAATAAATAGTGGCTGAATGTCTACTAAATACAAAATGCTATGCTAGTACTTTAGTCAATAAGAACACAGACTATGGAAACGAGCATGCATCTGCAGCCTGGAAATAGCTGACACTAAAAATTGTTAATGTTAGGGTCTTCAAAACAGTTGTTGAGACAGCTACTGCCAATCATATCACAAATGCAAGGGGCTTCAAAACACCTGTAGAAAAAATCCATGATCTTTCAATTCCATTTTTCCAAGAACCCTTTAAAGCAAGGAGGAAGGTTTTAATATCATTAGAGATTTTTTTTTCTCATAGGAAATTATAATTTTGCTCAATCACATATGATGGATAACACAGGCATGCCTCAGAGATACTCCAGGTCTAGTTCCAAACCACTGCAATAAACTTATATCAAATTAAAGCAAGTCACATGAATTTTTTGGTTACCAAATGCATATAAAAGGTACAACTAGACGATACCAGAGTATACTAAATGTGCAGTAACAATACGAGAACATGGTGAGGATGAGCTTTGGGGATGTGCCAACGGACATGCTGGATGCAGGGTTGTCACAAATCTTCAATTTGTAAAAGTATAATATCTGCAAAGTGCAATAAAACAAGGTATGCCTGTAGGTTTGAGAAAAACAGTTCTTTGATAATGTGACTTCAGTATCAATTCTTTGCAAAATCTTGATTTAAGAAAACATGAACATCAGAGAACATGCAAAAAATATTCCATAAAACTAAGACATATGCTTCTAAGGTAAATATTATTACCACCTCACCAATAATGTGTTAAAAGTGAAGCAGATCTGGTTATCTTAGAACTGTATGGGCTCCTTAATATAAGGTGGAACTAAAAATAAAATGTATTAAAAAAGAAATAATTCACTACTGAATTAATATTTAAACAAAAACTTACTTGGGACAAATACCTAAGAATAATGCAAACTTTTCAGATCCTACACAATTCTAAATTACTACATTTAAGATAGACTTTATACCATCTAATAATGTAAAACTAAGATCTTAATTTATGATTATAAAAATTTTATTATCATATTTTTTCTGAACAGATATGAAAGAAAATTTTGAGAAAGTACCTTTCTAAATGACTAAAGTCTGGCCCCCAGTCTACCTCTAGTAGTTTCAACTGGATAGCATCCAAGGGCCCAGCTCTTCCCCGATGGCAAAGACCATGGAGTAGCGCTTGCCACCTAACAGACCCTTAACAAAGAACTGATATAAAAAGGCATGCAGGTGCTGTGCTAAGCACTTGCAGTGGTCCAAGTAGCCTGCTTTCCCATTCCCCAGTCTCCTCTGGAGACCAAAACAGTTCCACGGAAGTGGACTCAAATGTCTTTCAGAGGTGTACTTGGCCCTGGTGACTGAGTCAAGGCCTACATCATTACCAGAGAGATTCACTGCCAATGAATCGACTCTGACTAAGGCTCCTTTGGGTTTCCAAGACTGTAATTTTTACAGAAGCCAGCAGCCTCAGATTTCTCGCCTGGAGCCATAAGTGGGTTTGAACTCCCAAACTTTTGGTTAGCAGCCCAGTACTTGGCCTCCAGCACAACTAGCGCTCATTTCAATCAGTGACAGTCACCAAGTGTTACCTGTTGCCAGCAATGGCTTTGTACTTTTCATTTACGTGAACCAATTCTCTATACATTAAAAAATCCTGTTATACTTTTTTTACTACTTGCACCTGAAAGCATCAGAAATTAAATACATTTCAAGGAATTATGCAGGTAATGGTGTTTTTCTTAACTGGCAATATAATGTAGCGGTTCTATAGGTTAAAATTACAGCGCCAACATTGAGCATGATATGATTCTCTTATTTCAATATCAATTCTTATGTGTAAGACATGCTATTAGGTGCTGAGATTTATACAGAGGGTTTCAAAGATCATTCTAACGTGTTTGTCATTAAGAAATTATTTAAAACATGTAATTTTCTTTATTAAGTATAACATTGTTCTATATTTGAATCCGAGTTTTTTATGTAAGTTTTTTTATGTGATTTAGGTAGTTTTATTTATTATCTGCACTACTTAGAAAGCCAATATAAATATAGATACAGCCAGGACACATATAGCTTGAGAATATATTTTAAGAAACATTAAAACTTTCAAATGAGTATAATCCCTTTAAAAATAGCTTTGGGAGATATTTCTAAAAAGTCAATTCACGGGGGCCCAGCAGGAGCTGCACAGGCACCTCTGGCCATGCTGACCTTCACCATGCGGACTCCACCCCCACCAGCCCCAGCCTCCTGCAGAGCCCATGCACCTGGGTCCTGCTCTGCGCACTCCTTGCCTGTCAGCTGCTCATCAACTCTGTCCTTAAATGAGGCCCGGGCTGTGACACTGGCAGACCTGGCAGCCCACCTGGCCCAGGCACCAGCACTTTCACCAGCCTGTACACGCCTGTGGGCCAGAGGACTTCCAACGGACTGGGCCCACGGCACTGGGCTCCCCTTGGAGAGACTGGCAGCCTCGAAGTCCCAGCTTAATGCTCAAGCCAAATGCAGCTCAGAGTGAGTGCCACACCCCTGGGGCAAGATGATGGCTGCCAGGGACCTGGGCAGGGGAGTGTCATCTGGGTGGCAGGCGTGCTTTGAGTGACCCGGGCCCCGGGGATGCACAGGGGCTCACACACCCTGAAGCTTGGGCTTCCCCTCTGAGGTGTGGCTCAGGAGGAGGGTGCTGCCCCCCACAGCCCCCAGTGCTTGAGCTTCACGGGGCGCAAGTCTGTGGGGGAACCAGTCGGTACCAACTGGGTCCCACACCCCATGGCTGTTCCTGCCCGTTGGTAGCAGCAGACATGTGACAAGGTGAGGGTCGGGTAAGCAGAAGTATGTGCCTTGGGCCACCGGGGGCTCAAGGGCAGCTTACTCTGGCAGGCCACTGTCTTCCTGCCAGACACCTTTGTCATCAATGTCATAGCATTGTGAGTCTCCCAACCCGGCCTCCTTCCCTGCCTGAGCGCATGTGTGTGTGTGAGCGTGTGCCCACATGTGCTTGTGCTCATGTGAGTGTCTGCACATGTGTACGTGTGTGTGCATGTGTGCATATGCACCTGTGAATGTGTGCATGTGCATGAGTGAGTTCGGAAATGTGTGTATATGCACGCGTGAGTGTGCATGTGTGTGGCACTGTGCATGTGGATGAGTGTGTGTGGGGATGTGTGCATGGGTGATGCACCTGAGCAAACATGGACACATGTGTACACCTGCAGAGCCTTCATGCTGCACAGTGGCCAAGCCTCTAAGGAGACTGTTACTCCCTGTTGGTTGGGGTCCATGGTCTTCCCTCACCCACCCCCACATCCCAAGACTCGTGTATTTCGCACAGCAAAATAAACTGACACACGTTAAAAAAAAAAAGGTCAATTCACAATTAAAAGCTGAAGATATGGTTTCAATGAAGATATTTAGAAAAACTATGCTACAGAAAATTTAATAGAGCATCATCAAAATCAGCAAAAGATGTAACATTAATTTGGACAGAAAATATATAGATGGTTTCTTTTCAATAAAACAAAGAACAATCACATTGTTTAGATTACTTAATACAGTTAATCCCCAGGTTTTGAATGTTCAATTTATGGTTATGGACTAACCTTGTATTGCTATTATAATTATTAAATTTTGAGGGACATATAATGGTTCTTAATCATAAATGGGCACATTTTAACATTTGTGACAGGCATCAAAGCATTATTATCAGTACCACTGTATTTTTATGTTAAAGATGTTTTAGTATCATTACAAGAGCTTCATGAATTTTTTTTGAGCCCACAGAAAAGCACTCTACAGACTTAAGACAAACACTTGACTGACATTAGATATGAACTGCACCTAACTATTGTGACTGAGACACAAATTGAACTTAAAGTCAGACTTAGGAATGGAATTCATTTGTAATCCAAGTACTGCTTGTAGAACCCTTCATCTATCCAATTACAGGCATTCTTGCTGTATGTGTTTATAGTCAACAAGATGCATTAAACCCCCTCTTCCAACTCAAGCAGCTCTGCCTCTTTCCTTTTATTCAATTTCTAAAATCAGGCTGCTTCTTCAGTAATGAAAAAACGTACTGTAAGTCTGTCTAAGAAAAAAAACCCAAACACAAAGACTGAAATGGGCAAAAGCTGCCAGCTCTTGTGGAGAAATCAGAGGCCAGAAGAAAGGAAGGGTCATCAAGAGCAGTCTGTCGTGATTCGGGAGCTGGGCAGGGGATAGGGCCAGAAGAGCTCATGCTGATCAGAAACTCCAGGGGCTATGGATGGTTTGTCCCTGACCGTATTTCCCAACACCTAACACCATGCCTGCCACCCAGCAGTTGCTCAATAAATACCATTTAGGTGAATGAGCCAATGAAATGGAAATGTTCCCTCAGGGAAATTATAGGACTTGAACAATTTACTGTCTACAAAGGGTTATTGGTAAGAAATAATTTAAATATATGTATCAGTCAGAAGTCTCTGGTATAGTTAAACGCTTACCTACTAGATAAAAGGTTGGCAATCTGAACCTACCATGGGTGCCTTGGAAGACAGGAAACCCAAGCTCCCTGCCATCAAGCCCGTTCTGACTCATAGCAACCTAGAGGGCGGAGCAGAATTCCCTGTGGGTTTCCAAGGCTGTCACTCTTCAGGGAACAGCAAGACTCCTGTGCAGCGGCTGGTGTTTTTGACCTGCTGACCCTGTGGTTCGCAGCCCAACACGTAGCCGCTAGGCCACCACGGCTCCCATTCCTTGGAAGACAAGACCTGACAATGTGCTTCTAAAAGCCCTGCCTCAAAAAACATGAGGCCAGGGGTCGGGGTGGGTGGAGGTGGGGTTTCTAAAATTGATTGTGTTAATGATTGTACAATTCTTGATATGGTTGAACAACCGAAATACTGAATTGTATGATATGTGGATTAAATGCCGATAAAATATAATATATATATATATAATATATATGAAGCAGCTGAATGACTCAGTAGCAACTAACAGCAACAACAACATAATATCCACAACCTGTCAGTTTGACATACCGTTGTGGCTTGTGTTGCTGTACTACTGGAAGCTGTGCCATCGGTATTTGAAACACCAGCAGGGTCACCCACAGGGGACACGTTTCAACAGTTTCTAAAGCAAGACTGAGTAGGAATAAAGTCCTGATGATCTACTTCCAAAAATTAGCCAAAGAAAACCTATGGGTCACAACAGAACACGTCTGACTGGCTTGCTTTTGGACAGATCATCAGGAGGGACCCATCACTAGAAGAGGGCACCCGTTTGTTGAAGCCGAGTCAAAATGGGCACGGGAGACCCATGGTGAGATGGAATGGTACAACAGACACAATGATGGGCAATAACTATTCTGACAACCAGTAGGGAGGCACAGGAAATGTTTCCTTTTGCTTTAAGTAAGGTGGCCAAGAATAGAAATCGACTGCACAGCAACCATAGGTTTTGAACAAGAGGCTTCACAAAGTTTGTAGAAAATAAAGTAAAACATAATTGAATGTGTCCATGAACTTTTTGAAGGCCCCTCATATAGCTCTATAGGTATATGCATATATATACATATATATGTATATACATGCAATATATTGTTAGTTCCTGTCAATTCCGACTCATGGCAACCACACGTTTTTCAGAGAACTGTGCTGCATAGGTTTTTCAAGGCTGTCACCTTCTAAAAATCAGTCACCAGACTTTACACCCCAGGCACCTCTGGGTGGGTTTGAACCAGTGAGCGGTCCAGCATTTAACACTTTGCTACTTAGTTCCCAAAGATGCCCTCGTAGCACATGGGTTAAGGACTCGTTTGCTAACCTAAGGAAATGCCCATGTGATCTCCAAGGCTGTCATCAAGGCTGCATCTTCTCCCCTGGGGCCACCCAGAGGTCTGTTCATTAGCAGCTGGGCGCTTTCACCCCGGTGCCACCACGGGAGGGGTCCAGTCTGACGAAATTACCGCACACCCTTCCATAACGAAGAACGAGTCAAGCCACTGGAGGTTGCGTTGAAATGACGTGTTCTGGCCTGCAGTGTGACCGGGACTTGGCAAAGTGCTTTGTTTCATAATTTTCTAAGGTGAGGAAGCATCTCTTCCAACAAAACAAGCCTCGGTGGATAAATGGTGGAGCGAAAGAGAAAGCGCCTACTAACTGGGGACAAGGCTTCCAGATCGCCTCTAGAACACTTGGGGAAGGGGTAGGTTGGGCTTGGCGCGGACGGTGGTCAGGGGCTGTGGGAAATGCCGCGGGACACTATGTCCTTCGCCCGGGGAGGTCTGAAGAGGTGGGCAGCCCAGAGTAGACCGTCTGTGTCATCACACCCACCTCCGGATGCCAGGGGGCATTAAGGGCTCCGGTGGCCTTGAACGCATAGATCGCGGTCAAGATGGGATAGGCAAGAACATTCTATCCATAGCGAGCCTGACACGGGGTCAAGGACAGGGTCGCAGGGGGGAGGAGCTGGCGGGCCAGCATCAGGGGTGGGGGGCGGTGGGTCTGGAGAGGGGCCTTACCCATGTGCTGCGTGTCCAGCTGTACGGCCGGCATTTCTTTCAGAGGGATGTGGCCGGTACCGCCGTCTCGGCAGCATCGCAGGCAGCAGAACACCGAGGCTGCCATTGCGCCGAGATCAACAACTCCAGCGCCGCGCTCCCCAGTCCGCGGGGACAACGCCCCCCACCTTCCGCCCCTGCCCGAGCTCCGGACGCGCCGTGCGGAACGCGGTGACGACACAGCGCCCCCGGAGGCCGGAGGCCGCAGCGCAGGCGCAGGCGCAGGCCAAGCTGCGGGGCCGGAAGCGGAAGGCGTCGGCGTCGGGCGGCGTCCTGAGGGCTGGCCGTTTCTCTCCGGCCAGCTCGCGCTCCCGCCCTTGTCCGGCCGGCCCCTATCTGCTCTCGGGACCGGCCTGGGCCTCTTGCCCGCTCCGGGGGCTGCGATGCTATGTCTTTAAAACTATGCCCCCTCCCCTCTGACATTACTTCTACGGACGACTAATGTGGAAGCATCCGGCAGGGAGAGCTGAGCAACCTGCCCGCGAGGCCGCGCGCACAGAGCCTCCGTTTCCCACAGGGATGGATTTCTGAAGAATTCCCCCCAGTTCTAAATGAGGATCCCGGGCAGTGATTCTATTAGTGATGGCTCGATGACTGTACGCTGACTGGGGTTCTCCCTGGCCCGGCTGCGTTTTAGGTGCCGAGAATTGGAGAAGGCAGCCGCCTGATGGGCCTCTGCCAACCGCATCCCCGCCACTGAAGGCCTGGGGGAAAGTGGGAAGGAAGTCCCGGTCGGTGTTCGGGTCTCCAAGGACAGCACTGGGCTCCTTCCCCCCAGGCCTGTGGCACGGGCCCTGCGCCTCCTTCCCTTCACAGAGCACCCGACCGTGCTGGGTTTGACATCCCGGACCGCTTGGCTCCGCGACGATCGGGGTCGGTCTATAAAATGAAGCTGGATCGAGCCTCCATTCCCAAATCAGGTTTTCTTTTTCTTTCTTTTTTTCTTCTTGTTTTCCCGATCCTTTTTGGTTTTAACCATTTCATCGGGAGCTCATGCAGATAAGAGTCCCATCAAGGATTGTACAATTGCTGCCACAGTCAGTTTCAAAACCAAATCAGGTTTGCATCTGAAGGCTTCTCAAGTATGATAAATGGGACCCAGAATGCCCACTTACTAGGTAACAGGTTCCTGTATACAACCTTGTAATATCCTGAGTACAATTATCTCGTAGGGCAGATCTTATTCACAGAGAACTTGTTCAGGAATTTCTTCAGGTTCTTGGGTCTCTTTCCAGCCCCTACAAATGGTGTTTGCATAAAAATATTCCCGGAAAGCAACAAGTGTCTATATTTTGAGATTTGCTTATCCTAAGGTAATGTTCTCTGAACTGATTGAGGATAGACACCCCACATCCCTGTCTAGACTTTCTTGGTCGTCATTTTACATCATTTTTTCTTTCACTGAGAACCTTAGTCATTAGTCTTGAGAATGTTCTGGGAAAGAGGGAGGAAATTGATTAGCATGTTGGAGAAACAACATTTTTCTGCTGCTAATCAAGTGGCAGGTGAATATATAGCTCGTTGAATATGTATCTAATTGAATTCTTGAAAGACTTCAAGGATTGTTAAGTACCCTCAAGTTGGCACCCACTCATAACCACCTTGGTATAACAGAATGTCCTGGTCCTGTGCCATTCTCACAATTGTTTCAGTCTGTAAGTGCAGCCACTGTGTCAATCCATCTCCTTGAGGGTCCTCCTCTTTATTGATGACCTTCTACTTGACCGAGTAGGATGTTTTTTTCCCAGGGACTAGTGTCTCCTAATAAGTCCCAAGAATGTGAAAAGAAGTATTCCTATCCTCGCTTCCAAGGAGAATTCTGGCAGTATGTCCTCCAAGAGAGATGTTTGTTTTTCTGGCAGTCCATGGTACTTTCAATATTCTTCGCCAAAACTATAATTCAAATGCATCAGTAACCCTTCCATCTTCCTTTTTCATTGTCCAATTTTCATATGCATATAAGGCAGCTGAAAATACTGTGACTTGGTCAGTACACTCTTGTTCTCAAAGTGACATCTTTGCTCAACACTTGAAACACTTAAAAAGATCCTTGTGCAGCAGATTTGCTAAAACAGTATGTCAGTTTGTTATCCTCTCTGGATGTCCCTGGTCTCGTGTCCCATGCCGTTTCAAAGACTCTCAAGAGTCGGTGGCCCTAATTCAGTAGAAAAGTATTACAAAGGCATAGCATCTCACTCAGCCAAGCATTTATTTCAAAGCGAACGGACATCCTGAAGGAGGGATCTCCAGTGTGGAGACTGACCCCTGATGGTACAGTGCAGTGATACTTACTCTACAGTTACAACTGTATGATACCTATGAAAAGGAATATTCCTGATTGTTCTGATAAGTTTGGGGTCGGGTTGGAAGTGTCATGGCACTCTCCTAGGTAATGGTAAACTGTCATGGCGTTAGTGGGTGTGACTTTTATTATAATAGGCAGCAAGGTTACTCTGCGTCTTCATTTTTAATTTTTCCCCACCATGCATGCTCAAGGTGAGAGCGAGGTCTCTAACTTCAGGGTCTTTGAATTTTTGATGTGAGTGAATTATGCAATTCCTAAAAGTATTCAAAGAGCTAAAAATATTGTCAGAACAATTGCTGTAAAGTTCAGCAGAAATGGAAAGAGATTTTTCAAAGATGAACATAATATGTACAGAGAAGAAAAGTCACCTTTTTCTAATATGTCAGACACAATGACTATTGTCTAATTCATCTACTGCTAAAGGAATTGGATCCTTCTCTTGCAGCGAAAAGATGGCTAAGGATAAATCACACAGCCAATGAGGCACAGATAAAAGGGAAGAATATTGCAGTGAGGATGGCAATCACGAAGCAATACAGAAAGATTTTAATGAACAGTTTCATTGTTTTTGTGGGATATTATTTCATATTTTAAAACTTATCATCTAGTTTTGTGTACCTCCTTCATTGTTCCTATTTAAGTATTAACTGAAATAATAAACTACTTTTCAGTATATCATTTTTTAATACATAAAATGGTCATTGGGGCAGCGAACCACATGTTAAATTATTTGAACCCAACACTGGTATGTTACCTACAGAACTTTCCCTACAGTGACTGGAAGTACAGAGGAGACACAGAATAAAGGTATGTCATTCACTGAGTGTGTTCAGGACTGGGACAGATTTAACAGAGAAGGTGGGGAGGGGGGAATGTGTGTAGATAGATAGATAGATAATGTTGGAAATTGAAGAGGTCTCCTGACCTAGTTTGAAAAACACAAATAGAATTATATCGGGGCAAAAAAATCTAGTGAGAAAATAAACTAGAATCTTGTTACTAAACGTGTCAGAGGTCTTGGTTATTAGTTAAATACGATTCTTATTTGTAGTGTGAATGGGTGGGGGTGTTTTCCATTTCAGAGCACTAACTCTGCATTTAACGGTCAAACCTTTCATCACAGCCCCCATGCTCTATCCCAGCCCCCTTCTCTGATGACCTCTCCCCTCTTGTGGTCTTCTATCCTGGTACCCAGCTTCATCTTTCCTCCCCTGCCCGCCCCCATTTGGTAGCTTCCAAAGTCTATCTCCTTTGTCATGCAAGTTTTTAATCTTGGTGTTTATCCTTACAGTAGTGGTCCCATGCAATATTTGTCCTTTTGTGATGGACTGAATTCACTCAGCATAATGTTCTCCAGGCCCATCCATGACACAAGGTCATCTGTGGTTTCGTTATTTGTTATCGATGCATAGTGTCCCATTGTGCGTATGTACCACAATGTCTTCATCCATTCTTCCAGTGATGGGTGTTCGAGCTGTTTCCAACTTCTCACTGTTGTGAAAAGTGCTTCCATGAACATGGGTGTGCATATGTCTGTTTGAATTATGTCTCTTCTTTAGTGTGTATATACAGAATAGGTATTGCTGGATCCTATAAAATTTATATTCCTGGTTGTTTGAGGTAGTTCCATATTTCTTTCTACAATGGATGTACATACTGAGCCACCGGCGATGCATGAAATTTCCAATCTCGCTGTACCATCTCCACCCTTTGTTTTTTTTAACTGTGCTGTCATTGTTGGTATAAGGTCATTTCTCATTGTTACTTTGATTTGCATCTCTCAGATAGCTAATGATTATGAGCATTTTTTTCATGTTTCTTAGCCATTCAGATGCCAGTTTTGATTAATTGTCAATGTCCTTTGCCTACTTTTAAATTGGATTGGTTTGTTTTTCTTACAGTTTTCTTGTCCATTGTGTAGTTGCCAAAGGTTTTTGTCCTGTCTGTGGGTTCTCTTTTTACTCTTTTCATGAAGTCTTTTGATGCACAAAGGTGTTATTTTTGGTAGGACCCAGTCATCTATTTTGTCTTCTACTGTGTGTGCTTCCATTATCTTTGACAGTGCCTATGCACTGTAATAGGGCCCTTAAGCTTGTCCCTGTTTTCTGTGATCAGGTCTGATCAGGTCTCTGATCCTTCTACAGTTTATCTTTCTACATGGGGTGAGGTGTGGCCTGTTTCAATTTTTTGCAGATGGAAATCCAATTTGGTCAGCATTATTTGTTGAAGAGACTATCTCTTTTCCATTTAAGGGCCTTTTGTTGAAGATCAGTTGCCTGTAGGTGCATGCATTTATTTCTGGGTTCTCTATTCTGTTCCACTGGTCTGTGTATTTATCATTGTACCACTGCCAGGTTATTTTGGCTACTATGGCTGTGCTTTGATAGGTTATTAACTTTTAGATGCACTTATCAACATTATGTGAAAATAAACACTTGTCTCTGTTAACCCCTGGCTTGTTTTCTCCAGCCTTCCTTGTACCCATACTAGAGCTCAAGTTTCCTCCCAGGAGCGTGGATCTGAAGGCAGCGCTCTTAGCCATGGGCTCCTGTATGTCTGTCTTTGTGCACAGAGAAATGCGAGGGTGAGTCACCCGTCTTCCTTCCCTAACAGGAGGGCATTGTACTGCCTTCCTTGATCTGGGCTCTTGTATGCACCTTTGTGATTATAAATTTACAGAGACAGCAGGCAAGCCCCAGAGACACACCCCTCCCTCAGCTTGCATTATAATGATCTGATTTGAGGTTTCGCCATTAGACGGAGTTTTCTTTTAAAGATTGGGCTTCTGCTTTATATTTATGTCTCCAGTTCTAAGTTCTACCTAGGCATAGCTCAGAGGAAATGTTACTTGATTGTAATGCTCCAGAAGGAAAAACAGCAACAGTTACCTTCGAATTGATTCCAACTCACGAGAACCCCTTGTGTATCAGAGGAGAACTGCTCCCTAGCCTTTTGGAAACCGATTGTTGGGGCTTTCTTCTGAAGCGCCTCTTGGTGAGGAATGGCAAAAATCTGTGCTGCACACCAGGCGTCTAAGAGGTGCCCTTTAAGAGGCAAAAGCTACTTCATGTGACCAGTAGAGGGCATTCTTGCATCAGTAGAAATACAATTTGCTTTGCTGGGCTTGTGTTTTCTTGATCATTGCCAGAGAGATGAGACACTATTGACTCAGGAGACTACCGAATATTACAGTTAATTCAAAAAGGACAAAAGACGCTCGGAATTGCTTTAAAGAATACTAATTCGTGCCATCTCTCAAAATCAAACTGAAAAAGAAATTTTACTTCTTCACTCTTTTTATTCAATGGAGTTGGAAATTCCTTACTCTCACTTGACAAACTTGTTCACCTAACAGAACCACCTTGTTCTTCAGAGAAGGAAAGTGAGGTTGTGAAGCCAGTCCTTCAGTCTCTTCCAGAGGATTAAGATACAGAAAAATGATATTCCTTCCGCTCCAAATTGAGTTTCAGCTTGTTTGAAAGCAGGAGACGTGCCTAGTGTATTTGGAAGAAGTGTACTTAGAGAAATGACTGTTTTGTGGACCACTTGCTTCTCTTGTGTGTGGCCTTTTTACATTATTCGTTTTTAAAGCAGAACTTTGTGAATGGAGACAACTTGGCCAAAACTTTGTCACGTTTTTGGGTATCTATTAAAATAAAATTTAATTTGGGGGAGGGGAGGCGGGACTAAAGCTCTTTGGACTCAGGACCCTACTGCTCCTACTCTTTGTGTGTTTACCTGCCCCCTCCTTGAGAGAGAGAGAGAGAGCATAGATGACCTTGGCCTATTCAGCCTCTCTGGGTTTGAATTCCAACTTGTCACTTATTAGATAAGAGTGTAAGCAAATAGCTTCACCTCTCCGTGCGTGCCTTTCCTCATCTTCAAACGGGCCTGGTTTTGAGGATTAAATGAGGTAATATTTGTAAAGCTCTTAGAAGTACTTTGTATATAAAAAAGTGCTGCCTACTAAATAAAATTTTAGAAAGATACTATTTTAATGATAGTATGGGCAACATTCCAAAGGTACTTTTTAAAAGATTGGGTAAAGCACCAAACAAAACCCAAATTCTTTGCCACTGAGTTGACTGCAACTCATAGCATCTCTACCAGAATCTGTGGGGCATACATTCAAAACGGTGCAGTTGACTGCCATCTTTGAGTAGGGCACCATTATTTTGGACTCTGGCATGCTAGGGATATGCTTGCTATGCAACACACATACTGCCCTTGTTGTCTAAGGTGGAAATTAATCTTCTAGCAGGACTTTGACCTGTAATTCCCCCCTTCCAGTTACCATTCTGGTACAGCTATGTTTTGCAAATTATGATCTCTTCCAATTTTGCTCCATCAGTCATGACCAAACCAGGCAGAACCAGCTTGAAGCGCTGCTGAGGAGTAAGTGCCCTGAAACAGGACAAGTTAGAAGAATGCTCCCCTGCAAATCAGGAAGCCTAGGCTCTTTAGGCCTCTCAAATTGCACTTTATGGAAATCATCCGGAGACCTGGTGAAAATGTAGGTTCCGGTGTAGCTTGAGATTCTACATTTCTAGCCAGCATTGATGGTGTTTGTGGGTTTTTGGCCCCACCTTAACAAGTAATCTCTTCTAGGTTATAGACTAAAGAAGACTGAACAATGTCCGTCAGGCACCCAAAGCTTTATTTTTAAAAAAAATCATTTTCTTGGGAGCTCTTATGGATATTATAACAACCCATCATTCACTTAGATCAAGCAGAACTGTACGATTGCT
This sequence comes from Echinops telfairi, assembly GCF_000313985.2. Lineage (NCBI taxonomy): Eukaryota > Metazoa > Chordata > Mammalia > Afrosoricida > Tenrecidae > Echinops > Echinops telfairi. The sequence continues at coordinate 7,463,265 of NW_022111367.1, read as the reverse complement.
GCCACCATCATTTTCAAAACTTTTCTTTCTTCTTGAACTCTTTGATAACAGCTTCCCTTTATCCCTCCCCTCCCCCGCCCTACCCCCCAGGAACCCATATTATTATTATGCTGTATCTTATACCATCTGATGTATTCATTCACCTACAATTCTGTTATTCACTCCCCTCAAGTGGAGTTATACAGTCATCATTGCTATCGGCTCCCTCTCTCCCCTACCCTGGTCCCATACCCTCAGGGAATCATTACTATTTTTAAAGGGTTTATCTGTCTTGAATTTCAGGCATCAAATGATCTTAATTATACAAATGAACATACACAGGTCTCACAAGATTAATGAGGGAAAACTAAGACCATAATAGTAAGGGGTGGGAATGTTAAAGAACTAGAGGATAGTTATGTGTTTCATCAGTGCTGTACTGCACCCTGGATATATATCATCCCTTCTGTGTGGCCCATTTGTGAGGGGCTGCCCAATTGTATGGCAGGTGGGTTTTGGGTCTCCATTTTGCTTACACTTCTTCACATCAATTTGATTGCTTGTTTTTGAATTTCTGATACCTATTCCCATCAACACCTCATGATCACACAGGCTGGTGTGCTTTTTTTTTTCTCTTTCTTTTTAATCATTTTATTAGGGGCTCATACAACT
>NW_022111367.1:7421440-7459162 GCF_000313985.2 Echinops telfairi | reverse complement strand
CCTCTTCACTCGTAATCCTCTCAAATTGACAACATTATATAACTACCACATTATTCTTTCCTCCTGCCCCACTATCATGTTTACCCATTGTTCACTTCTCGGAAACATTTCAGTTCATCAAATATGATCAGGAATGCTACACCCTCCTCACCCTCAATTTTAAATCCCTTGCTATTATTGCCCTGTCCCTATGGTTATTTGCTCATCGCTATGGCACTCCACCCCCCAGCCCACGCCTCCTCCTCTCCCTTGCCCCCCAAAAACCGTCAGTCCTATTGATTCGGTATGCTCTTTCCAGTTCAATTCACATTCAAGGTTGCCTTTGAAGAGTCCCAGGTAGTAAAAGGATCTATGGAGGAATTCAACTATGGAGTGAATAGGGCAATCCAATATCAGGGATTTCATTGATGAGGCAGATGACGATGTTAGCAGGAAAACACTGCTAACTGAGGATCCCCCAAAATAAAAAAACCAATTGCCATGAAATTGACTCTAATCCTTGCAAAAGATAATGCAGGAAAATTTCCCCTGGCACCAACCCCCATGCGCAAAGTAAACAGCTCAATAAATTACAAAATCAATTTGTACAAAGTAACAACTCTTGGATTGCAGCTTGCAATTTGACTAGCATAACCCCTCATATCAAGATTATCTTAAATTCCATGTCATTGGATAAATTATTGATTTATTGATCAATCAATTGTCTAAGGGGATGATTGACAGTGTTTTACTTTTTAGTTTCTTTTGTTTTTATATTTTGTTTTGCTTGTTTTTGTTTTGTTATTGTTGTTCTTGTTGGTTCTAGTTTTTGTTATTGCTATAATAAGAGAAGACCACTAAAGTAAACCAGAGTTGTTCATAACCAGAGGACAAGCAGATGGATTCTGGGATTCCATGTAATTCTAGGCCTAATTCAACAAGTTAGTTCTTATAACAAGGCCCTGCTTGACATTTGCTTCACAAAAAGATCACTGAAGATAAGGTACTACAGCAAACTGTGGTGAAGAAAGCAGATGATGCCTGGCTATCAATTGGAATAGTGTCTAGGGTCTCAAAGGCTTATATTCAAACAAGCAGTCATCTTAGTGAGACATCAACTAAGTCCACATCAAAGAACCACACCAGCCTGTGTGATCCAAAGATGACAATAACAAAACCCAAATATGATAAAGGGAAGAGTGTCAGAGCTTAAGTTGTGAACACCCACCGTGTAGAATGTATGGGATACAAATAATAGTTGTACAACACAAAGAATCAGCGGCACTGAATTATACATGTAGCAATTACTGAATTGGAGAATGATTTGTTGTGTGTATTTTTGTCAAAATTGAAAAAAATATATACATAACAATAAGTATGGGGGAAAATGTTCTAAAACCGATTGTGGTAAAGATTGTACAACTCTTCTTGATACTGCTGAACTATTGTATGATATGTGGATGAAGTGCCAATAAAACTGTTGTTTTTTTTTAAAGTTGGCACTAACTCACATGACCTCACACATCAGAGGGTTTTCTTTTCTTGCTTTAAAGGAAATACGTTAATTTTCTCATAGCTCCAGAGGATAAAACTCCAAGTCAGGTGTCAATAGTGTTGATTCCTTCCTTGCATTCCCAGTTCCTTGACCTGTAGACTACTTTTGCATGCTATGTGTCTTCCCCCCACATGTGTATGTCTCTATCCATTTCACTCTGTTTGTAACTCAGAAGTGATTAGTTTTGGAACCACTCTACTTGGGTAATATCTAATTAATACAGCAAAGACAACCTTATTTACAAAAATTACATCCAAAGGCATAGGAGTTAGGGTTTCAACAGATACTTTCAAAACTCACTACCATCAAGTTGATTCCAACTCATAGCAACCTTAAAGGACAAAGTAGAACTGCTTTTGTGGATTTTTCCAGACTGCACCTCTTTTTTTAAAACATAGTTTAATTGGCATATAATTCACATATAATAAATTTAATAGTTCAATCATTTTAAGAAAAGTTGTGCAATCATCACCAAAGTCAATTTCAGAATGTTCTTCTCTGTTGTTAGCTCCCCCTTCCCTTCCCTGCTCAACCTCCTCTGCCATGCCTCCAGGTAACTATTAATTTAGATACTGTCTCCGTAAATTGACCTATCCTGGATTTCATATACAGAAAATCACACAAGACACCAACACAGTGGCAAAAAACAAACAGAAAAACCTCAACCAAAAAAGAAAGGAAATATTAAAACTGAAGTAACTTGAAAATGGGTCAAAAGGGAGGTCAAATTATGTTATATTTAAACCCAATGACACATGCCATAAGTCATAGCCTAATGACTTTACAATGCTCTCTGTCTGATAGCAAAGCTATTCATGTCCCTGGAATATGAGCAGAGGGGATTCACCAGAGGCTTAATCCAAGTGGGGGCTTCTACAAATTGATTTTGAGCTTCCACTATTATCCATAGCCTTCTGCAAACAGTGTTCACAATTTAAGCTTCCCTCCCCTCAATTTAAGCTCTAATAACATTCCCTCCTTCAGTTTGGAATTTTATTATGTACACTCCTTTGGTCACACAGGTTAGTGTGCTTCTTCCATGTGGACTTAGTTGATGCCTCACTTAGATAGCTGAATGTTTGAAGGCAAGCCTTTAAGACCTCAGATGATATTCTTTCTAATAGCCGGGCACTATCTGATTTCTTCAGCACACTTTGCTATAGTATCCATACCTTCAGTGATTTATTCAGTAGGGCCGTGTCATAAGAAATAATTGTTCTTAGGTTAGGGCTATGTGTTAGGCCAGCCTGTCTAGAGAAACAAATTCAGTGACATTCATCTATGTATAAGAAAAAAGCTTTATATCAAGAAGTAATTGTATATTAAGAAGACATCTCAAACCTGTCCATCTCAAGCCCCTATGTCCAATGCTCATCCTTAAGTCCCTCTTCAGACGGACATAACCACATGGTGGTGACACAGAATGGTGAAGCAGGAAGCGTGATGGTTGCTGGCCAGTGGGTGCAAATTCTCATGGATCCAAGGTCGGTAGAAGCATGTCAGGGTGCTGACGGCTGCCAGCCCTGGAGGCAGACACCGCGTTCCATTGAAGGCTTACGACATCAAGGAGGTATCATTGGGCTGCCCCTTGATTGATAGGTTTGACTCCCGCCGAGCCTGGAGTGCCTTGCACTGCCATCCAGTCAACGCTGACTCAGTGACCCCCTGTGGGTTTCTGAGGAGAAAGCCTGTTTTGATGGTTTCAAACTGCTGATCATGTGGATCGCAGCCCAATGCGTAACCTCTACACCACCTAGGCTCCCTCCTTGACATAAAAACACTGGACCTCTACAGGCCCAGCCCCATTCATATAGCTATATGTAACTATTTTCAAAATTAATCATTTTATTGGGGGCCTCTTATAGATCTTATAACAATCCATAATTCAATTGTATTAAGCACCCATGTACATATATTGCCATCATCATTTCCAAAACCCTGTCTTTCTAGTTGAACCCTTGGTATCAGTTCCTCTTTTTCTTCCCTCCTTCCTCCACCCTCCCACTCTCATGAATACTTGATCAATTATATATTATTGTTGTTTCATATCTTACACCACGTTGTCGCCCGTCATCCACATATATCTAACCTTGAGATTGATTCCCTGTTTTGCCCCTTTCCCCCTACACCTTCCTAATACCCTCCTGGCATCGCTACTCCCACTACTGTTCCTGAGAGGTTTATCTGTCCTGGATTCCGTGTGTCAAGAGCTCTTACCTATACCAATGTATGTTCTCTGGTTTAGCCAGATTTGTAAGGTAAAACTGGGTCATGATGGTGGGGGAGAGGGACAGGGAGAGGGGAGGAAACAATCAGGAACTAGAGGAATGATGTGTTTCCTCAGTGTTAAACTGCACCCTGGTTGAATCATCCCTTCCTTGTGACCCTTCTGTGAGGGGACGTCCAATTATCTACAGATGGGTTTTGGGTCTCCACTCTGATCCCCCTCGTTCACATCGATATAATTGTTTGTTGGGGATTTTTTGATACCTGATCCTGAAAACACCTCAAAGCTTCATCTTTCTCCTGCAGAGTGGCTGGATTCACAACCCACTACTCAACACATACTTTGGAGGGATATACCGTAATTAATTTCATAGCCGAGATGAAGAGAAAAGTTACATTTTCATGTTTTCCTAGAGATCAGGAAAGTTAATTGATTTCATTAAATAGTCCAGTGTCTCGTCCTATAGATCATTAGATGGAGCGTAAATACTGTAATCACAGGTACACATATTTATACAAACACAAATAGTTTAGTGGTCAGATTCATTTGAGAAGGGCTGTCTAAGCTCTTGGTGATTGACAATGTGTATTACATTCCAAAGACTCAGAAATATTTACGTACTAAATCCATCTATTAACTTAATCTCTTAAGGTCATTTTAATTCAGTTTTATTTTGACTTTACATATTCTCTTATTTTAGTTGTTTATTGATAGATATTTTATTTTGCCTCTTATGTTTAGCCCTTGATGCACTTATTTTCAATCATTTTGCTCTCCAATAAATACCATTTAAGTTATAAATTTCCCTTCTAAAAACTTCATGAGTTATAGTCCACAAGCTCGTAAATGATGTCTTTTCATTGTCATACAATTCTAACTATTTTAATTTTTATGGAGGTTTCATATTACATCCATAAATTGCTGAAGAAATCTAAGATGCATCTCATTACTCTTTATATTCCCAGAGGGCACAGGTAACCCCCCTCTTAGACATAACACTGCATGTCTGTGCTTCACAGTGAGCGCTCCATAATCACTCAAGACTGTGGCAGACATGAAACTATAATTGATATTTCTTAACTTTTATGAATGTATACACATGTTCATGTGAGGTGGGCTACAAAAATAACTTTTAATCCTTCCCCTGTGTGTGTATGTGTGTGAGATTTATTTTTTGTTGTTGCTATTGAGAATATACAGAGTAAAGGGTTTCCAGTGAGCAAATTTAGGGAAGTAGGTGACCAAACCTTATTTCCTGGGTGGACTCAAACTCGAACCTTTTGGTTACCTATTTGCACCACCCCGTGGACTCCGGAGGGCTGGCCTAACCCTCTCAGTTCCTCAGAGGCAACTTACCTGGAGCTTTTGCAACAAGATATCTGGACCAAACCAGGTAATCTGTTGAGAGAAGCTGGTGATTGTAATCAAGGCAGAATGTGATCTGTACTAAGTATAATGTCGTTTTCCAGGGGGAAATGAGGACAGGCCAATGCAGCCCAAAAGGGCTGGGCATTGACTTTGCAGAAAGCCAAGTTGCACTGCCGACTGAGGCTATCAAGTGCTTATATAAAACTGGACAGTGTGGCGTGTTAGCTTCTGGTATATTTAATGAGCAAAAGACTGTTTAAAAAATCATTATTATTTTAAATGTGCTTTATTGTCCATTTTCATTTATTTTTAGTCAGTAGAGGTTTGTAATTTCAACTCTTAGCTACTCCTTCTGTTAAACATTGAATGGACAAACCATCAGAAGGAACGATAATGGTTTTGAAATGTGAAGAATTCTTTATTGTGTGTGTTAAGTAGGATGTTCCAACACTACTGTTATGTATTCTGTTAAATAGAAACCTAACCCTTGGAGGGGACAGCACAGTCCACATAGGGTTTTTTCCCATTAGTCTCTATAGGGTGGATTTTTTTGTCTCCCTATTTACTAGTGAGTCCCCAGATGATGCAAACAGGTGCTCAGTTGATAACCAATCGTTTGGAAGTTTGATCACACTCTGAGGTGTCTTGAAGAAAAGGGCTGGCAATCTGCTTCCAAAAAATCCATCAGTGAAAGCCCTATAGAGCATTCTTAATTGCACACCCACTGGTTCCCTCCATAGCAACTGGTTTGGATGGCAGGATGACTAGGAAGACCTTCCTTAGAATCTGGCATAGGAACAAAACATTAAAGGAGGACATTCCAGAGGATGAACAATTCAGGCAGAGGAAACAGCAAATGAAAAGGCCCTGAAGTGGAGATGTGTTGGGTTGCTGGAGAAACAGCATGGAAAGCAGAGTGACTGGGAGCGCTAGAAGAATTCAGGGAGGTTTGGGGGTTGGGATTAGGGAGAAGGCAAACAATGTTGTTTTGTAGCCTTTGTAGGGACTTGAACTTTGGCTCTGAGTAGCTAAGACCTGTTGGAGGAATTTAAGTGACGTGAGCATGAAGAGGGACAAGAATGGCTGCAGGGAGACCAACCAGTCAGGTGGCTTATTGCCTGTGTTAGTCTGGGTCCATTAGAGAAACAAATCCACAGAAACTCATATGTATAAGAGAGAGTTTTATATACAGGGTGAGTGCACATCAAGAAAACATCCCAACCCAGTGCTGCCCAAGCCCCCAAGTCCAACATTAACCCATATGTCCTACACCAATCCACAAAGCCCTCCTCCATCTCACAAAAGACAAGCAACAATGCTGACTGCAGGAAGAAAGCCTGATCAGTGAATGTGTAAGCATCTCAGTGCTGGCAGGGGTCTCCACATGGCTGCTCCAACACCCAGGGCTGCATCGGGATAGGTCCATGCTGCATCGGGATAGGTCCATGATGTCTTGTAGGAAGTGAGCCTTGCCAACTGAAGCAGGGAACTGGCTAAGGCAGCTGCACCCTGGCCCGACCATCACAAATCAAGAGACCCAAGAACTAGAAAGGTGAGGCTCACCGAGCCATTTATCTCTCTGCCCTTCAATTAACCCCACAAGTGTTTATTGGCCAGGTTGGCACAATAAACTTTAACTCATTGCCAAAATTAAGGATAGGAACAATAATGGTGGCCTAGGTCAGAATGGTGGTGGTGGGAGTTGCCGATAGGCCTGACAAGATGATAGAGAATTAACCATTGGCTGCAATGAGATGAAATATTTAACCACCCAGGCAGACTTGTGGAATGACGGCACAAAACAAGAGTGGAATCGGCAGAGGAAGTGAGGCTGGTGAGGAGGAGTGACTGTACTGCAAAGGATAACAGAAAAATTGATGGTTGCTACAGTGGGAGTAGGGTCAAAAGATGCCCTTGTGTGTGTGTGAATTTTAAAAAATCATAAAATTAGGTGAGGTGGGGGATAGAACATACCTTTTTAAAAACAAAAACATTTTATTGGGGGCTCGTACAACTCTTACCACAATCCATACATACAGATCCATTGTGTCAAGTACATTTGTACATTTGAAGGGAGACATCGGACAATGTAAGACATGAAAAAATAATAATTTGTAAATTATCAAGGGTTCGTGAGGGAGGGGAAAAAATGAGGAGCTGATACGAAGGGCTCAAATAGAAAATGTTTTGAGAGTGATGATAGCAGCAAATGTACAAATACTTTTTTTTTAAGATGGAAAAAATCATTGCAATTTCTTATGTTGGTGGGATTGGTAAAGGAGGAACAAGAATAATGGTCAGAAATAAAACAAGAGGAAATGCAGTTTAGACCTTGGGAGGATGGTCATCACTCTTGGTTCTGGGAGATGTGGGCACCAGTGCAGACAGGCTGCTAGATGTGCTCATGAGACTGGTGGAAGTCCTCTTGTTTGCTTCTGTTTTCTCAGTGAAATAGGAGGTTCATGAGTGAAAAGTTAAGAATGGGGAGAAAAGTTAGAACCTTAAAAGAAGAAAAAATCATATGACGTTAAAAGGAGTTACCAGTAAGTGACTATAATACGGAGGTTTATGGAGGTAATTCACTATAATTAATGAACCTTGAATCTATACTGGTTAAGGAGGACATGAGACAAGTGAAGAACAATAAAAACGTGGTAGCATAGTGGATAATAGCCTTATGAACTGGGTTTCCTTATTGACATTTGGATATCTGTCTAACAGTGCTATACTTTAGGATATTTTCCCCCCTTGAGATTGTATTTATTATGTTGTGTTGGAAATACAAAGCAAAGCATATACCAACTTTGCAGTGTCTGCATGTACGTTATGACACATTACATTTTTCATGTTGTGTCATTCTCTTCTTCATTGTTGTTCCCTCATGAAGATAGGTTCATTGCCCCGTAAGGTTCCTATCTCTAATCTTTTACGTTACTGTTATCAATTCAGTCCTATATACGTAGCTACTAGAGTTGAATGGACTATAAAGTTTAAGGCAGATTTTTTATTAGTTATGCAAGCTAAACTATTGTTTGGTTTTAAGAAGACTACAAGAGTCAGTTTGGGTTCAATATTTAAGGTTTAAAGATGATCATAGGGCAGTAATTTCAGGGGTTTATCCACCTTTCATGGAACCAGAATATCTAGAATCCATGGGAATTTGAAATTCTGTTCTGCGTTCCCCATATTTGTATCGTTCCAATTTTCGTATATGTACTGCATTCCGTATATGTACTGCAAGCACTGCGTTCCCCATATTTGATCAGGGTTCTTCTGCGCATTTTTTATCACAATGTTCTCTCATTATAGCCAGACACCATCCAGTTCTTCTGGTCTCCTAGCAAACAAACCCATTGTTCATGGAGACAATGAGCTTCATATCCCATCTCCTCCTTCTATCCCTGACTTGCCTTTCTTCATTGTTCTGGAGAACAGAGGGTACTTGTTGTGCCTTGGATGGCTGCTAGCACGCTTTTAAGATCTTAGGCATTGTGCACTGAAAGCAGGACATGGGACTGAAGCATCAGACACATTATTAGTCCAAGGAAACATGACCCTAAACCTCCAAACCAGGGACTCAATCTCAGTAGCTTCGGAAGCTACTGTTTGTGGTTGTTTTATTGAAAATCATCTATTATACAACTTTGATCGATTAAATTGATCACAGGCATACAACTTACCGGTAGCAATTACACAGTTGCAATAAAGACTGTGCAACTACACCCTTAACCAGGGTACTTTTCCTATCACAATTACCTTCCCCTTTCTTCCTTGCTTTCACTTGTGGAAACCACTGATAATCTTTATACTCTACTTGCCTCTTCTTGATGTTTTATATAAGTGAGCTCACATACTGTTTGTCCTTTTTGTGATTAGCCTATTTCACTCTGCATAATATCTTCACGCTCCATCCATACTGTAATATGTAGAAACAGATCTTGAAATGTTCTTTTCAGCAATGGCCAAAACGCTGAACAATGAGGAAGCATTAAGAGAAGGTGAAAGGAATATACATAATCTCCCTACTAAAAAAAGTTGGTCGATGTTCAACCATTTGAGGAGGTAGCTTGTGATCAAGAACTCGTAATGTTGAAGGAAGATGCCTCAACTGTACTGAAGCCATTGGAAAATAACAAGGCTTCAGGAATGCCCCAGGACTGGCATTTGTTTGTTTGTTTGTTTGTTTCTGAATCCCTGTTTGGGGCCAAAGTGGCCCTGGCCACAGCGAGGAGGGAGGCCCTCAGCAGGGCACGCAGCACCGCTGGGCCCCAGGGGGACGGGGAAGGAGGGCTGTTGGCTCCCTGGGAGAGGGGCAGGGGCTGCAGCCGGTCCCCCCCCACCCCAAGTCACCCCCCTCGAGTTAAAAAGCAGGGTCTGGGACTGGGGCTGCCCGGCTGGCCGGGAGCAGAGCCCAGGGGGCGTCCAGCTCCTGGGCTGGTCAGGACAGAGGGCCAGCGTGGGGTGGAGGTGGGGGTGGGTGTCTGCGACTCCACGTGACACGCTGACTGCAAAGCCGGCCCGGCGGGCGGCCTCCTTTTGGCATCTGTGCAGCAGCATCGCGGGCGGGCGGGCGGGCGGGCGAGGGCCAGGTCGGGGCTCAGGTCGGGCAGCGGGCGGCTGAGTTGGAGCTCCCGGGCGGAGGGATGTCGGCATGGAGTCAACTCTCCTCTTGCCAATGACAAATCGGGGGTTTTAAAATTCATTTTGGTGACAAAAACTCCTTAGCGCGGGAGCAGAGAAATCACATTCCCGAGCATGTGTCACGCCGTTACATTCTGAGGATGACGCCGAGCCCCTCCGGGGGCTTCTGTGGGAGACAACAGTTTGGCAAGGTCTGCGGTAAAGGTGTTCTTCATTCATCCTTCAAGATCCACAGCGACACCCACCGGGAAGGAAGGGCACCCTGGGAAGGCCACGGACGGCCCCTTGAGGGGCAAGGCCATCCTACTGGGGTCACATCAAGGGGGTCACTGCAGAGTCCACACAGAACGACTGCCAACTCTGCAAAAGACACGTGAAAAATAGCTTGGAATTCATGTTTAGCATCCTCTGGCTACACTAAAGAAAACCATACTCACTGCCAGCAAGCCAGTGTCGACTCACAGAAACCCTATAGGACAGGGTAGAATTGCTCCTGTGAGTTTCTGAGAATGTAACTATTTGCAGGAGTAGAGAGCTGTGTCTTTCTCCTGAGGAGCAGCTACTTGGGTTAGAACTGCCCACCTTGTGGATAGCATCCAAACATTTAACCAACCCCTACTCCACCAGGGCTCCTCCCTGGCTACACTAAGGAAAGATAACGCAACTCCATACCAGTCCCAGAGTGCCTCCACCCTCTGATACCAGTTGTCCCAGCTACACACTGTCGTTCATTGCTGGGTTGGTAATCCATTGCAACAGTCACTAGAACTCACAGACAATACTCATAATTTAGGGTTTATCTGGGAAGCTAACAGGTTATAGGATCAGTAATGTTTAGGTTACGGTTCTTTTGCACACAATGCCATTTCTCAGTCATTCTCACAGGTATGTCTCCCTCTGGTACTTGGCCTCTCAGTCCTACAATCCTTTAACCTCTGGCCCGCTTTGACAAGTGTTACCAAGCTCTTTTAATGCTGATAAATGTCAAAAGGGCACCCCAATATACAACCCAGCTTCCTGCCTGAAGGCACTCAGTTTTCCTTGTTTGATGGGTCAGGAGCCATGTGCCATTTCAGGTGTCACTCCAGGTGCTGCCACTGCTCCTCTGCTCAGGGATTTGAGGCACCCTGTGCTCTCAGTTCTTTCTTCGTGGCCATGCTTTGGGGATGACTCACTTTATATTCAGTGGAATGGCAAAAGTGATTTTTTAAATCCCCAGTTCGAGGATTCTAAGCCTTATTACATGCTCCCATTACAGCATGAAAGTCACAGAGACTACGGGTAGGAGAGTCATCCCAAGTAATTCCACTTCACCACAGACACCAATTGTGATGTTCAATAAGCAGATGCAGTGCTGGAAGCACTCAATCATGCCAAGAAGTTTGGAAGGCAGCTATCTCGCCAATTGACCAAACGGGATATATGTTCATGCCCATTTCAAAGAAATGTGATCCACTAGAATGCAGAAAATATATACAACAATAGCATTAATATCACATGCAGATAAAATTTTACAGGTGATCATTAAGAAACAGTTATAATAGTATATCTACAGGGAACTGCTCAAAAGTCAAGCCAAATTCAGAGGAGGATTTAGAATTAGGGATAGCATTGCTGATGTCAAATGGATCTTACCTGAAAGCAGAGAATACTGGAAAGATGCTTATGTGAGATTTATTGTCTATGCAAAGGTATTTGACTATGTGGATCATAGCAAACTATGGATACAGTTGAGAAGATTTGAGAATTCCAGAACGCTTAATTGTAGTCATGCAGAATCTGTACATAGACTAAGAAGCAGTTGTTCAAACAGCACAAGGGGATACTGCATGGTTTAAAAGTAGGGAAGATGTATGGCAGGGTTGTCTCATTCCACCACATTTGTTCAAGCTGTGTGTGGAGCAAACAATCCAAGACGCTAGACTACATGGAGAAGAACCCAGCATCAGGATCCGAGGAACCTGCAAAGTGCAGATGACATAACCTTGCTTGCTGAAAGAGAAAGGACTTGAAATGTTTATTGACAAATATCAAAGACTGCCATCTTCAGTGTGGATTATGATTCGACGTAAAGAAAACTACGTGGAGGATGGAGGAGGGAAGGGAGGAGCTGATACCAAGGGCTCAAGTAGAAAGAAAATGTTTTGGAAATGTTGATGGCAGCATATGTACAAGTGTGCTTAATACAACTGAATGATGGGTTGTCATAAGATTTGTAAGAGCCCGCCAATAAAATGATTAACCAAAATAAATAAATAAAGCAGAAAAAGCAAAGAAAAGTAAGAACACCACAACTGGACCAGCAAACATCATGCTCAGCAGGAAAAAGGTTGAAGTTGCAAAGAATTTCATTTTATTAGTATCCACAACCAATATCCAGGGAATGCACAGTCAGGAGATCAAATAAAGTCCTGCACTGGGCAGATCCACTACAAATGGTCTCTTGAGAGGACTGCAAAGCAAAGGCATCTCTGTGCATCTGACCCAAGCCATGTCTTTTCAGTCACCGCATCTGCATGTGAAAGGTGAACAATGAAGAACTGAGGTGCTGGATTATGGTATAGGTGAACAATCTTGAATACACTATGTTGCAAGAAGTACAACAGGTATGCTCTTAGAAGTGAGGGTGGTGAGACTTCATCTCATGGGTTTGGACATCTTCTTAGGAGGGACCAGTCCTTGAATAAGAATACCGTGTTTGTTAAAGTAAAGGAGCATCAAGAAATAGGAAGACATCAACGAGGTGGATTGCCGCCGTGACTGCAACAAAGGACTCAAATACAGCAATGGTTGTGAAGGTGGCACAGGACCCGGCAGTGTTTCACTCTGTTGTCCACAGGGTTGTCATGAGTTAACATCAGCCGTTGTTATGTTAGCAGCATGACGTAACTTGTCATGACAGCAAAGGCTGTGACATTAAATTTCCTTTCCTGGAGGAGCAACTGGCTTCGAAGGTTAAACGATGCAAACCTGAAGCAAAGACTTGTGAGCCACCTGTCTCTGTGCTACACTTCTAGAGTTTCATTAGCCATGGCTTGGAGCTGCTGCGCCTCCTCGGTGTTATTTTCCGTTTGCTATTTGATTTGGATCCATCTCAGGCTAGCTTTAACATTGTAGATTTTTCCATGTGCTTCTTCCTTCAAACTAGGTTATAGAAACAAGAACCTAGAGTCATAATGCAGAAGCATATGAGGGGATACCTTCTCCCAATGGAATTTATTTTCAAAGCTTCGTACTTAAACTTTTTTTTTTAACAAAATAACCTTATCACCTTCAAAGTACTCTCCATTACACTTAATACATCTATCAAATCTGCGATTCCATTCTTGAAAACATTTTTCAAACTCATCTGTTTAGATGGCTAACAGCACCTCCTTCATTTTTTCCCCTTAAGTCATCAAATCACTGTCCTTTCACATCCCTCTTAATTCACAGAAACAAAAAGAAGTCACACAGAGCATGGTCAGATGAGTCAGGTGTACAGAGCAAGAGAGGCATGCTGCTTTTTTGCCAAAAACTGGCACACTGAGATGGCTGGGTGAGCAGGTGCATTTCATGGTGGCAAAACCAGTCCCCAGTCTGACACAAATCAGGACTTTTTTGTGTGGCACACTTGTGTTAGTCTGGGTACTTTAGAGAATCAAATCCACAGAAACTCATGTATAAGAGAGAGCTTTATATAAAGGCTAAGTGCACATCAAGAAAACATCCCAACCCAGTGCTGCCCAAGCCCCCATGTCCAACATTAACCCATTATGTCCAACACCAATCCACAAAGTCCTCCTTCATCTCACAAAACAGACGCAACGATGCCAACTGCAGGAGGAAAGCCGGGTCAGTGAATGTGTAAACATCTCAGCGCTAGCAGGGGTCTCCACACGACTGCTCCAGCACCCAGGGCTGCATCGGGGTAGGTCCATGTGGCTTCTCCTCAGGGATGTCTTGCAGGGAGTGAGCCTTGCCAGCTAAAGCAGGGAACTGGCTAAGGCAGCTGCACCCTGGTGCGACCATCAGAAAGCAAGAAACTAGAACTAGAAAGGTGAGGTTCACCCAGCCATTTATCTCTCAATTACCCCACATGTATTTATTGGCCAGGTTGGCACAATAAACTAACTACCTCAACACTGTTACACAATCTTTTCAGAACCTCTAAATAGAAAGCTTGATAAACAGCCTGACCTGGTGGAACAAACTCCAAATGCACTATCCCCCTCATATAAAAAAAATAATAAAAAGAGCATTGTCTTAATCTTTGATTTCATTTGATGAGCTTTTGGGGGGCAAGGTGACAATTGCATCTTCCACTGGCTTGACTGATGTTTGCTTTGGGGACCGTAAGAATAGCACCATGTCTTGTCACCAGTAATGACCTTGGGGAAAAAGTGTGGGTTGCTTCAGAGCTGTTCTTTAAAAGCACAGGCATGTTTCCACTTGACATTCTTTTTCCTGGTCAGTCAGAACCCCCAGCACAACAATCCTTCTCATTCCCATTTAAATTGACTGAACTGAACTCCAAGATAGTCCAGATAACTTCCCTATCTCTTCAATGGTTTATCATCAGTCTTCAAGCTCAAGTGCACAAATTTTGTCAACATTTTTGTCCATTCTGGAAGTTGACAGACATCCAGAAGGAGGTTTGTCATCAATTGACATTTCACCTTTTTTGAAACAAGAAAACCACGCATACACTTAGGTTTTTCCCATATTAATGTCCTTATAAGCTGTGTTCAACATCACAACAATTTCTGCAGCATTTTCCTAAGCAGGAAACAAAATTTCACAGCTATACACTGTTCACTTAAATCAGCCATCAAAAAAAATGAGGTTCAAGTGAAACTGCTTTTATGAAAAATGTCACTGTTACCAAAGAGAACCTTCCCAGTTGATGCCACTGGGTGCACTGTGCTCAATGAGTTGCCCAATGCTCCCCTAGTGAGAAAAATGTACTCTATGAAAGTTCCACCCAGCAGAATTTTTTCCCATTTTGAGGTGGGGGTACCCCCTTGTGTTTTTACTTTCAAACATAAGAAATACTGAAACAAATAATGAAAGTACTCCTTTAATGTTGAAATGCTCCAATTTTCTTGGAAAAGTTCTATTTTTGTTGGGTGGGATGTCCCACAGCTCTGAGGCAGGGAGTTCTCTTTAAAAACAGACATTGGTGTCAGGGGGAAGCTTTGTTTCTCATAGTTGGGACTCCAGGAGAGTCACTTAAACATTGCTTTTCTCATTTACAAAATTCATGTCATAAACACTCACTTATGGATTAACTGAAATGGTGTGCTTAATAAATGGAATTCATGTAAGTTTCTGATGGACTTCTTTCTTTTGTGGAGATATATTTTTATTTTAGATCTGTTGTTCATAGACAAGGTAACTCTACAATTTATCATCCAAACTGAGCTCTCAGAGAGAGAGGGGGCGCTTCTGGGTATTTCAGGAGTTCTTGGGTGGTACAAATGGTTAACAATACCGACAGCTAACTGAAAGGCACCTCAGAAGAAAAGTCTCAGGATCTCCTTCTGAAAGATTGCTATGAGTCTGGGCCAACTTGCTTGCAACTACTTTTTTATCTGAGGCTAATCCTGATGACACTGAGAAACTTGGGAGAGAGCTGCTATCAAACTTGCCACCTCCTGCTGATGATGACAAGGAAGCATTGGACAGGATGGCAAAGCCTAGTCTTGTCTGTGTTGTAGATAGTGTGCTAGTTAAGAACGAATTTACCAGTCTTTAAAGATATTAAGAATGGATGGAGCTTGGGCTTAGAATGCATTTAATGTTTGTTCATTATTGTTGATAATTTGGAAAAATCTATCAATATGTTTCATAACTTGAAAAGTATAATCAATAGAAATTGATGAAATATTGTTTTCGTTGCATGTACATCACTACAATAAAACAATGAAATAGCTTCTTACCCTTCCTTCCCTCCTCTTCCCCGACCACTGTGTCTCCTCCTCTTGGGAACAGATTAAAATAGCTAGCAAATGCCAAGAAAGCACCATACCCCAGGGACAGGGTGAGGACCCAACATAGGGTTGTAAATCAGTGGATTTATGCTACTGTATTTATTTCTCCGAGCTCCTTCCCAGTACCATTATACTTACTCCATCTTGCAGGACTCTAACTAAGGATTATTGGCGTTACTAAAAGCACTCGTTTCTAGGCCCCCACTATGGACTTGCTGAGACCACATCTCCTGGGTACCTCTATGTTTAAACTAGTGTCCAGGGCAGTTTCTAAGATCTGGCCAGGTAGGAAAATGCTGCCTGAAACTTCCCTAGATAAGTAGTGAGATAAGATGAATAAATGCTTTTTGTGGTCTCATGCTTTGGCATACAATCTGAGGAAGATTTGATGACACAGAGATAATCAGAGAATGAGCCCCAGAAGAAAGACAATCTCCTGGACAGAAGGCATCAGTCTCTGCTTCCGGCCTCTGCAGTCAGATGGGGCCCCTAGCTGAGTCAATCCTGGAAGAGCTGAGCCTTACTTTTGTTAAAAAGCAGTAATTCTTTGTCTCTATATTTCACCTAGTGATTGCCATTTTTCTCTTTTCCCCCATGCTTTCAAGAAAGCACTGTTCATACTGTTCTGTAAAGTGAGTTGCCATTAAGTTGACCCCTATTCATGGTGACCCCATGTGTGTCAGAGTGCTTCATAGGATTTTAGCGGTTGATCTTTTAGAAGTGGATCACTAGGACTTTCTTCAACATTTCTCAACCCACTGCCATTGAGTCATTGCTGACTCATGACCTGCTGTGGGTTTCCAAGACTTTAACTGCTTACAGAAATAGAAAGACCCCCTCTGAGAATCTGCTGGTGGTTTTGAACTGCAAATCATGAGGATTACAGCCCAACACCTAACCACTATACCACCAGGCTCCTCTAGGTGGGACTCAAACCTCCAACCTATCAATGAACAGTTGAATGTATTAACTGTGCACCACCCAACTCCACTCCCTGCTTCCTCGTGTCATTCCAACTTGCAGTGGAATGACTGACCTGATCATTAATCCAGGTACTATCATTATTATGCAAGGAGGTTGGTGGTACAGCGGGTTAAGTAATAGGCTGCTAACTGAAAGGTCAGTGGCTTGAACCCACCAGCTGCTCCTAGGAAGAAAGATGAGACTTCCATTAAGATTTACATTTACAACCTTAGAAACCCTGTGTTACACTCCTCCTTTGGGGTGACAATAGGTATCACTAAGTGTGACCGTAAGCTAGTTAATGACCCACTCTAAGCCTCAGTTTCCACACTGTGGTCACTAAAATGAGGCACTCAAAAAAAAGCATCTAAGATAGGCCCTGGCATATAGTGAGCACTTGATTTTTTTGACAACTTCCAATTTTCCTTGATTCATACTTATTATATTTCAAGTTCCAATTATTAATAGATGTTTTCAGCTGTTTCTTCTCATTTTAAGTTGTGCCCCATCAGCAAATGAAGGTCCCAAAGGCTTTATTCCACCACTACGGTCAACGCTACTCTGAGAAAGTAGCTCTTCCTCAGTCATATTTTGAGTGCCTTCCAATCTGCGGAGCTCAGAGACTTCTGACACTATCTCTGACAATGGTTTGCTTCTGTTCATGAGGTTTTCCGCATCGGACAATGCTATCTGTAGGTTGTCAGTGACTGATTTCTCAGAAGTGGACAGCCTAAGCTTTGCGGAAACCTGTTCACTTTGAATAATGCTATTGGTGTTTGAAAATACCAGTGACGTAGCTTCCAGCATCACAGCAACCCATAATTCACCACAGTAAGGCAAACTGACAGACAGTGGCAACAAGTGTACCCATTTCCAACCCTAAGGACAGGGTGGAACTCATCCTGTGAGTTTCCAAAAAAGCAGTCAAAATATTGCCAGTTATGAAGAAAGAAGAGGAAACCTCCTACTCATTTGCAATCATTCACCATTTCCCTCCACCCTTGGCCCCTGGCAATCACTAATCTACTTTATGTCTCTGTCTGTACATTTCATACAGATGGAATCATATGACCTGTGACCTTTTGTATCTGGCTTCTTTCACTTAGCATTTTCAAAATTATTCATGTATTAGCATGTATCAGGATGTCATTCCCTTACATGGCTGAGTATTCCATTATTTTTAGTCAACCCTGGATTTGTACAATCAATCCCAGGGGTGAAGCTCCCCTGGACACAAAAATTGTGGATACTTAAATTCCTTATCTAAAATGGGGTGGTATTTTTATATAATCCATATACATCTTCCTGTATACTTTTAACCATACCTAGATTACTTATAGTCCCTAACATAATATAAGTGCTATGTAATTGGTACTTTAGGCTCCCACTTAGCCTTTGGCTGATTGCTTTGATCACTTAATTGCTTTTTAGGAAATATATTCCTTTCCCCACTTCCACTCCAGCCAAATATTTTAATTTCAGAAGTGGCTTAAGCCAAGGATGCGGAATATACAGATGAAATAGCCATTGTGTATACAACATATTTTCAAAATCGATTGCTCAGTTGATGAACATTTGGATGTTTCCACTTATGGAATATTGTGACTAATGCTACTATGAATGTTCATGTTCATGTTATGATGTGCTTTCAAGTGTCTTGAGTATATAACTAGAATTGCTGGCTCATACAGTAACTCTCTTACTTTTTGAGGAACTGCCAAACTTTTCCCTAAATGTAATCCATCAACATATACAATTGTGATAGGTAGGTTTATTGTGCCAACCTGGCCAATAATAACATGTGAGGTTAATAAGGTCGCAGTTTGATTGGAGGGCAAAGAGATAAATGGCTTGGCAACCCCCACCTGTCTCTCTCCTGCTCTCTGGTGATCGGACCAGTGTGTGGCTGCCTTAGCTAGTTCTCTGCCTCAACTTGTGAGCTACACTACCTGGGGGGCAACCAACCCGTGGACTGTGTCACTAGAGCTTGAGGTTCCTTTGAGAACTGCTTCACCACACTGCCAGTGTATACATCGCTTGAGATGGGGTCTGTGGGACCCCGTCATTTGGCTGACTGTTGGTGATGTGCCCTGCTGTTTGCTGCCTGTGGCTGAACTGCCTGTATTACTATACAGAAGACTCAGCTGTCTGCTTCCTTGGCCTTGGACCCAGCAGCCATCATGAGTTGAAGGACTTTCAGTATATTAACTGTTTTATGGAAGTGATTTGAACTGAGCCTTCTGTACTGCTGTGTGGACTTATTAGCTGTATATATATATACATATATATACATATATATATAATCATAAGTGTCCTGGTTTTGTTTCTCTAGAGAACCCTGTCTAAAACAATACTTTTATTTATTTTGTTGTTGAGGATATGCACAGCAAAACACCACCAACTCAACTATTTTTACATATAGCAGTTAGTGACATTCTTTGAATGGTGCAACCAATCTCACCCTTCTGGCCTGAATATTCCTCCCATTAACATACATTTATTGCCTCCTAAGATTCCTAACTAATCTTTTGAGTTGAATTGCTATTGTCAATTTGATCCCACATAGATGGTTCTTCAAAGAGCATAATGCTCAAGATGGACATTTTGTTCATCTAATTTATTAGTGAACTTAAACCAAAAGCTCCCAAACTTATTTGGCCTGCTGCTCCATTTTCAGAAAAAAATTATACAGCAGTCCCCTGGCAATTAAAATTTTTCTACTATAACCCATAATTCTGGACAAAGTATAGGTATCTGCTTTTGCAACTCTCCCTGGATTGTTCCAGTGTCCCTCAAGGGACAGTACCGCCCACCTTGGGAAACACTAATCTACACTATTCTTTGGTTTTAAGAATATGTCAGTGGTTATTTTTAGTTTGAGGCTTAAAGATGACCCCAGGGCAATAGTTTCAGGGTTTCTTCTAACTTTCATGGCTCTACAAAATCTGGAGTCTCATAATTTGGAATTCTCTCCTACATTTGCTCCATTTTGATCAGGATTCATATATGGGGGAATACTTGATCAAAATATTCAGTCATGGTAGCTGGGCACCATCCAGTTCTTCTGGTCTCACAACAAAGAAGGTGGTTCTTGTGGAAGCATATATACCATTGCCTCCTTCTAGCCCTGACTTTCCTCCTTCCTCCAAAGCGTCAATTAATCCAAGAACATTTCTGATGATAATGAAAATAGTACATAACAAAACCATTATAGGAACTCTGAAAAATCCAGAAAAGAATGAGAACTATCTATGGGTAACCATTGTTAACATTTTAATTAGTGTTATGTATATAACTTTTTAAAACGTGGAACCTCTCTTTTTGTCAATGAATTTGTTATTGTGAATTAGGATACAGGAGACTAAAAATTCAGACCATCAACTCTCCACTCCGTAGTTCAAACACTCCAGCAATGCCACAGCCCCCCTTCTCTAATTTCTCTTCTCTTTCTTATGGACCTCTATCTTCCCTTTCATCCAAGTCAATACCTGTCAACCTTCTAGTCTACTGCTTCATCTTCACACTCTTACCTCCCTTCCTTTGGGAATCTCCTTTGGTCTTCAAGTCTGTCTTGGTTTTCACCTTTATAGTAGTCGGCTCATACAATATTTGACCTTTTGTGATTGATCAACTGCACTCAGCATAATATTCTCCTGGTCCATCCATGTCATGAGGTGCTTGGTAGTTTTGTCATTTTTGCTTTTTTTAGTTTCATTGGCACATAATCCACATATCATCCCATTCAATAGTCCAATCATATCTAGAAGAATTGAACAAACATTACCACGATTTTATAACTTTTTATTTTCATGGTTAAATCACTTTTAACAATCAGTTGTGTAATCACAATCTGTTCTAGTGCTCCTTCCCCCTTCTGCATGCATTGTGTGCTCCTGAAATCCCTTCACCTTCCCTAACTCCCACCCCCACATGCCTACATTCCCTGTAAACTCTTGCATCAATTATTCTATCTATGCACCTACTCCTTCTGTACTAAACAAACTGGAAACCCCAACAGAATCAATAAAAAACAAAATAAAGTGGTAAGGATTAAATGATATAAAAATAAAAATACAAATAATGAAAATGAAAGAAAAGGCCACCATCAATATTTTAAATGCCAGGGAAGAAATTTTTATCATGAAACAAGCAAGAAATGTTTGCACCTAGAACAAATGCAGGTTGGGTCAAGAGGGAGTCAACTGACCAAGTAACAAGTTCTATCCAGCACAGTCAAGATTACACTGATCTCTATCTGATAGTAAAGCTGTTCAAAACTCTTGCTTGTGGCTAGCGGGGATGATCTGCCAGTGGCTTAATCTGACTAGCTACTCTGCAGATAGGTTTGGGGTTCCCACTATCCTCCATAGGCTTTTATAAATTGGGTGTTCAACATTTAACCTCTCATACATTCCCCTTCATTGTTTTTGAATTTTGCCATTTTCATCTTTGGATCACACAAGCTAGTGTGCTTCTTCCATGTGGACTTAGTTGGTGTCTCACTTAGATGGCTGCTTGTTTGAATACAAGCCTATAAGGCCCTAGACACAATTCCAATTGATAGCCAGGCACCATCTGCTTTCTTCACATTTTGCTGTAGCACCCTTATCTAGTGATCACTTCATGAAGGTAAGTATCAAGTAGGGCCATTTTATCAGAAGTAACTATTCTTGGATTGGATCTAGAGTTCAGTGGGAGCCCAGAATCCATCTACATGTCCACTGGATATGCACAACTGAGATTTACTTTGGTGGTCATATTATGACAAAAAGAACCCTGTAAGACCAAGTACACCAACAGCAGCAACAAACCAACCAAGCAAAACAACAACAAAACCCCAACAAACTAAAGGCAAGAAACCAAAAACCCATAGAAACAAAAAAGTAAATCATTGTCAATCATCTCCCTGGGGTATAAGGCGATCGCACTGATAATATCATCAATTTTTTCAATGATACAGAACTCCGGACACTGTTGGTATGAGGAGTTTATATACATATATAATTCCCCCTTGAGCCCCAATCTATGAGTTGTTGCTCTACACAGTTCAATCTCCCATTGGCTTGAGCTCTGTTTACCCTAAGTATGGGGATTGGTGCCAAGGGAAACTTCCTGGATCAATTCAGTTCTTCCAAGTGCAGATCCCTGCTCATCATCATCATTTTTAAGTGACGCACAGTATTCCATTGTGTGTATATACCAAAGTTTCTCTAGTTATCCTACTGATGAGCATTGGGGATGTTTCCTACTCTTTGCTACTGTACACGGTGCTGCATTTAATATGCACTTGTATACATCTGTTCATGTTATGCCTCTTACTCTTTTAGGGTATATACTCAGCAGTGGCATTGCTGGGTCATATGGTATATATATTCTCAGGTGTTTTCAGTATTGCCACATC
Source organism: Echinops telfairi (assembly GCF_000313985.2). NCBI lineage: Eukaryota > Metazoa > Chordata > Mammalia > Afrosoricida > Tenrecidae > Echinops > Echinops telfairi. The sequence continues at coordinate 7,437,056 of NW_022111367.1, read as the reverse complement.
ATTTTCCACAATGGTTGCACTTATTTACAGGCCTAGCAGCAGTGGTGTCCTAAGCAAATGAGATAAAATTTACCATTAAATGCTGGCCATCTGGCCAATAATATTTGAAATTTCTGTCAATTAAATGAGTACTTCTGCACACTATGGTGCTGCATGGTGTTTTTAATCTTGGAGAAGGAATGTTCTTACTAATCACTTGCATTTTATAAACTGTTTAATCATGTATTTAGCCTTATTTCTATCTTGATGTTTGACTTATTTATTTGGAAGCATTTGTAACTGTGCTTGCTTTGGCAGCACATATACTAAAAAGAGTTTGTAATATAGCTGTTACATTACAAATATTTATTCCAATTCAATTTGTCTTTTCCTTCTTCAGCTACAGTATTTTTATATACATAATATTTGTAATATGTCTTGTATACATTACAAAGTGTTTGTATTATGAAACAATACATGTTTGATGTAAAAATGCAGACATTATAACAATATAATGTAGATATGAACAATTTGCCAATGTACAGCATCTCAAATGGACAGTTTGATAGTCTTCCAAGTACCTTTCCCTACCCATATTTTAACAATTAAATTTCTTTTCAAAATTAGAACCATAGGCATTTTAAACTTTATTTTTCACTTATTACATCACATATATCTCAATATCATGAATGCAGTTTTAAAAATACTTTTTGAGGTTGCTGTTGTTAATGTGCCACTGTGACAGTCTTGACACACCGACCCTATTTACAGCAAAGTAAAACTACCCAGTCCTGTGCCATCCTCACAATTGTTCCTAAGCTTAAGCCCATTGTTGCAGTCACTGTGCCAAGCTATCTTATTGAGGGCCTTCCTTTTTGCTTCCCCTCTACTTCATTAAGCACAGTGTCCCTCTCCAGGGACTAGCCTCTTCCGACATGGCCAAAGTGTTTAAGAGGAAATCTTGTCATCCTTGCCTCTAAGGAATGTTCTGACTGTACTTCTTCTCAGACAGATGTTGGTTCTTTTGGCAGTCCATGGTACTTTCAACATGCTTTGCCAGCACCTAAATTCATATGCATGGATTCTTCTTCAGTCTTCCTTATTTTGTTAGGCTGGACCGACTAAAGAAACAAAGTTGTTGCCACTCATGCATGCGTATGAAAGAGCTTGACATCAAAGAGTAATTGTATATTAAGAAAATATCCCAGCCCAGTCCAGATCAAGTCCATAAGTCTGATATTAGCTCATAAGTCCTATAGTAGTCCATATATCCCTTTTTAGTCTCATACAGCACATGATGCAGGAAGAACACAGGCCAGTGGGTAAAAATTCTTGTGGATCCAGTGGCAGTGGAATCATCCCCAGGACTCTCGCAGATCTAAGTATGGCTCCATGTGGCTTTTCAACAGGATGGTGAAAGCAGAGAGTGTGTGGCCCTCCTCCAGGGAGAAAGAGGAAGAGGCCAGCCTCGAAGAGCCATTTATCTTGGTTGCCCTCCAATCAAGCTGCAACCTGATTGACAGGTTAACCTCTGCCCACATGTTCCTACGGGAGCCATGTTAGCACAAAAAACCTAATTATCACATTTATTCAATGTCCACCTTTCACATGCATATGACGTCATTGAAATACCATGGTTTGATCAGGCACTCTTAAGTCCTCAAAGTAACATCCTTGTTTTTCAACACGTTAAAGACGTCTTGTGCAGCACATTTACACAACGCAGTGCATTATTTGATTTTTTGACAATTTCTTACATGAGCATTGATTGTGGATCCAAGCAAGATGAAATCCTTGACAACTTCAATCGATGCCACCTATTGTACCAGTTGTGAGGATTTTGATTTTCTTTCTTTACATAGAGTTGTAAACCATACTGAAGGCTGCAGTCCTTGACCTTCATCAGTAATTGCTTCAAATCTCCTTCACTTTCAGCAAGCAAGGTTGTGTTATCTAAATATCACAGGTTGTTAATAAGCCTTCTTTCAATGCTGATACCACATTCTTCTTCACACAGATTGAATGAATATGGTGAGAGTATACTGCCTCAGTCACACATTTCCTGATTTTCAACCCCTGTTCTGTCCTCACAACTGACTCTTGATCCATGTACAAGTTCGACATGAGCACATTAGAAGTTTCTGGAATTCCTATTTTCTTAAGTCTGTGGGGCCAGCCCACAATCGAATGGATCCTAAGGAGCAGTTGTGCAATTGAAAGAGAAAATAAAGAGACAACAGACAAGGCATGCAAGGGCTCATCTCTTCCATGGAGTCAGGACGAGAGAGAGAAAATATATACTTAATAATGAATTTATACAGTCTCGGGACATGTAAAGGTTATCAATCACATATGTAACAAGGTAAGCAGAGTCTTAGCCCTAAATATCCCTGGGCTCATTGGAGGAGAAATCTAATACTTGTACTGGGGGCAGGCAAAAGGGAGATGACTGTCCCGAGTGGGGAGAACAACAGAAACATGTCTGTCCTATAGAGAAGGGCTGCTAGCTGCGTAGTGATCAGCCATGTGCTTGTAATAGGTGTCATTACGGTATTACTATTATGGACGGATATAGCGTGGCATGACTTTTAAACAGGAGAATGTGATTGGGACTCATCTCCAAATCACAAATATGAAGGCCTCCCTCCACCAGAATCCTGGTCTCCCAGGCTTCTTAATTTTGAGTGTAGAGAGTCTGTCCATGTATACTCTCTTACCAGGCCTCAGTTTCCCATACAAGGGTATCCATAGTTTGTTATGATCCATACAATCGAACAAGTAAACATCTTTCTGGTATTCTCTACTTTCAGCCAAGATCCATCTGCAATGATACCCTTTGTTCTAAGATCTCTTCTAAATCTGGCCTGAATCTCTGGCAGCTTCCTGTCAATGTCCTGCTACAACTGTTGTTCGATAACCTTCAGCAAAATTTCACTTGCATGTGATATCATTGATACTGTGCTATAATTTGAGCATTCTGTTGAGTCCTCTTTCTTTGGATTGGGTACAAATATGAATCTCTTCCTGTCAGTTGGCCAAACAGCTATCTTCCAAATTTCCTGGTATAGATGAATGAGTGCTTCCAGTGCTTCATCAGCTTGTTGAAACAATTCAGTTGGTATTCGATCAATCCCTGGAGACTTGTTTTTGGCTGCTTTCAGTGCAGCTTGAACTTCCTCCTTCAACCCATTGGTTCTTGTTCACACGCTACCACTTGAAATGATGTCAACTACTTCTTTTTGGTACAGAGACGCTATGCTTTCCATCTGCTTTTAATGCTTCCAGCATCATTCAGTATTTTGCTCACAGACGCTTTCAGTCTTGCAACTAGAGACTTGAATTTTTTCTTCAGTTTTTTTTTCAGTTTAAGATATGATGAACATGCTCTTCCTTTTTCGTTTTTCTAAATTTAGGTTTTTTGCATATTTCAATTATAATATTGGACTTTGTTTTCTGCAGGTGTCCTTTGAAATTTTCTCAACTCCTTAACTTCATCATTTATTCCATTTGCTCTAGGCTACTCTACATTAAAGAGCAACTTTCCGTGTCTCTTCTGACATCCACTTTGATCTTTTCTTTCTTTCCTGTCTTTTTAATGACCTTTTGCTTTCTTCATGATATTTTAGAGCCTCTCCCAGAGCTCCACAGAGCTCTTGTCATTAGTATTCAATGAATCAAATCTGCTCATGAAATGTTCTCAAAATTCAGGTGGGATTGTTGTATTTTGTCTAGGTTGTATTTTGGCTCTTGTGGACGTCTTTTAATTTTTCTCAGCTTGAAACTGAACTTACATAGTAAGTTACTGAGTAATTAGTGGTCTGTCCCTGGCCCGATTTTTAGCAGTTGAAATTGAGCTTCTTCATGGTCTCTTCCCAAAGATGTAGTCAATTGGATTTCTGTGTATTCCATCTGGAGAAGTCCAAATGTATAGTCACTATTTGTGCTGTTGAAAAAAGGTATTTTCTATAAACAATTCAGGAGCCCTGATGGTATAGTGTTGAGCACTGGGTTCCTAACCATAAGGACAACAGTTTGAAACCACCATCCACTCCTCAGGAGAACGATGAGGCTTTCTACTCTTAGTTAATCTCTTGAACTCACAGGGACAGTTTTATTCTATTCTATTCTTTTTGAGCCTGTGAATTGGTGCATATTGCTGTTGAATTTATGGAAGGACTCTCCTGGTTTGACTTTGCTTATGAATGCAGACTTCACAAAGTTCTAACTGAAGTGAAGATTCTTTGCATCAGAGAACATGCTTGTAGCTCTGGAAAGCACTGAGTTGATATGTGAGCAGCGTAGAAATTGGGTACCCAAAATGGGAGGATAAAGGCATGAAGTGGCTGGCTTACAAATTTTCAGGGGTGGGGAAATATTATCATAGAATTATGGTGTAGGTGCACACTTAACTGCATTATTAGGCACAGAAGATTTGTGTTTTGTCCATTTATAGAATATTATGTTTAAATGAGGCTGGCACATTTTGAGTGGTATGCATTTTAGTTTAATCCTGTGAGGCACAAATATGATTTTACTATTGGCTGTTTAAAAAGTTATATATGACTAAAGAATTGTGTACAAGTCACAAATTGCCAAGGGGTGAACTATAATAGGATTTTTTTGTGCCAACATGGCACAGGTAAGAAGATACGGAGTCTAGCCTGTCAATCAGGTCACACCCTGATGGTGCCTCCTTGTGGGTGTGACCTTCTCATAAGGAGGGTCCTGGGTACTTCCTCCTTCTGTCTTTGCCTTCTTACTGACACCCTGTGAAGATCTGTGTCAGCTCTGGAGATGCTTCCACCACCATTGGATTCACACAACTCTGCATTATTACTTGTGGCTGCTTGAGTCTAAAGAGGGATTTATGGACTAGTATTGGGCTTATGGACTTGATATGGACTGGGCTGGGATATTTTCCTGATATATAACTACTTCTATAAAAGCTCTCTCTTGCATATATACGAGTGTCATTGGATTTGTTTCTCTAGTAAACTTGGCCTAACATAGGTGTACTGATTGGATTTCCATGAATGAAGATCGACATAATCCTATCACCGGCATTATACTTCAGGATAGATCTTGAAATGTCCACTTTGACTATGAATGCAATGCCAGTCCTTTTGATTATGCCATTCCTGGCATAGTTAACCATATGATATTCTGATTCAAAATGAACATTACCATTCCTTTTCCACTCAATAATACCCATCTTGTTTGTTTGGCACAGGTTAAAACAAAACAAAACAAAAAAAAAAACCAATTTTATTGGCATGTCATTCACATAACATACAATTCAATAGCTCAGTCACTTCAAGAAGAGTTGTAGAATTCAGAGCCCTGGTGAGATAGTTTATTGTGCCAGCCTGGCCAATAAACACAAGTGGGATTAGTTGAAGGGCGGAGAGATAAATGGCTCGGTGAGCCTCGCCTTTCTTGTCTCTCGCTCTTTGATCATCGGACCAGTGTGTGGCTGCCTTGCTTGTTCTGTGCCTCAATTTAGAGGCTACACTACCTGCGGGACACCTAGCCTGTGGACTGTGTCGCTGTTAAGTTGAGGTCCCTTTAAGACTACACGATTGGAATGTACATCTCTGGAGCTGGGGACTGACAGTTGGTGACCTGGCTGACAGTTGAAGACCTGCCTTGCTGTTTGCTGCTGTGCTCATTTAGCCTAGCTATATATATATAGACTCCAAGGACTGCTAGTGTCTCACAACTCTCTCACGGAAGTGAGTTGCACTGAGCCATTTCTACTGCTTTATAATTTAACTTCATTTCTTGTATTTATCTATCTATCTATCTATCTGTATATAATCTAACAGTTCATTTCTAGTGTTATATATCTATCTTTATAAATAAATATGTAAAATTATGAGCAATCTGGTTTTATCTCTCTAGAGAACCCCGTCTAACACACCTGGTGACACTAATGGGTAAGTGCTCCATGAAGTGTACAATCATCACCAAAATCAATTTTAGAGCATTTTCTGTTCTTTTTTTTTTTTTTAGTTTTCTCTGTTCTTGTACTCATTGTTATTAGCTCCCCATTTCTCTACAACCTCCCCTACCATACCCCCCAAGGAACCAGTAATCCAGTACTGTTTCCATAGAATTACCTATCCTGCATTTCATATACAGAAAGACATGACAAAATCAAAACTAACAACCATAATGAAGTAAAACAGATAAAACCTCAATAGAAAAGAAAGCAGAATATATTAAAACCTAGAACAAGTTTAAAATGGATCAAAAGGTAGATTAAATGGTAAGGCACCATCACCTATCTTTTTAATACAGGGGTGTCAAACTGCATCTGGCCCCTGATGTAATTTTTGTGGCCCATGATGCTCTGAAATAAAATGCAAAGAGAAAAAAAATGTTATGAAGAAAATAGCACTTAGGGGAGATTGAGGCAATACCGTACACACAATTGCCTCATTACATTTTATTTCAAAGCATCTTGGGTCATAAAAAAATTACCTTGGGGGCTGCATGCGGCTCGTGGGCTGCCAGTTTGACACCCCTGTTTTAATAGGTGTGTATAATTTGGAAGTTTGTTAGGATCCATCTTAATAGTTTTACAGTGTTTTAATTTTTAACTATCACCTTTTACTTTTAATAGCTTTATAGCAAGCCAGTATGGAGTCTTTAAGTGATGCACATGATTACACACGTTACTCTTAGCTGAAACCTTAGCAGTTAAATACACCCACAGGCATCTCAGAAGAGTGGCCTGGTAATCAGCTTCAAGAAGGCCATCGAGTTGAGAACTCTGTGAAGCAGTTGATACCACACACGAGGTCATCATGAGTCAGAATTGGCAGAACAGCCACTAACAACTGGTGTTGTTAATTATATGAATATGTTGTCTATTGTAACATACAAAGCTTTCGGTTTTATTTGGTCATATCATCCGTCCTGTTCAGTTTTTATGTTTAGAAAGAAAGTTCTCTATATTTTATAAGAATTCACTGAGGGACTATTCAAGAAATGATCTTTATTGTAGATATGAGCTATCAGAATATCTGTGTAAATTTTAAGAGAAGAGAAATTTTGGTTTGATAAAATAAAATAAATTAAAATGTTTATTTCAAGTTAATTAAAATTCAGGGTGCATTATTATATCAGCTGGTCTCAACGACTAATGCTTTCCTTCAGAAGTTTGAAATAAATCAAGAATCTCTTAAAGAGATGGGGCCCTGGTGACACTAAAGGTTGAGTGCTCCATGAATTTTCTGCAGGAAAAAGAACTGATGATCAGCTTCCATAAAAATTACAGAAAATATTATTTTGCCCACATGGGGTGTCTGGGAGTCAGAATACAATCATAGCAACAAAGATCTTTGGAAGGTTTTGAAATAGAGTATTTGATGAATTAAAGAATTCCCGTGTTGAATAAAAGAAGATGAACCAGCAAGTATTCCTGAGTGGGAGAAAAAAAACCCAGAAGTGAGGGTGTGCTATTAAAGCCGGGGGAAAGAGGCAGTAGTAATCAGAGCCAAGTGCTGCTAAGCGATCAAAGAAAACAAAGACTGAAAAATGTTCAGTGGATTTCACAACATGGAGGTCAGAGACCTTTACAAAATGCCTCCAGTATTGCACAAATAATCTTGTGCATTTTCTGAACTGTCTGTCTTTTCCATATCTGTGAGGGGTATTGGCTGCTTTAGATCCATCATAAGCTCCTAGAGATCTGGATTCATTCTGACAACAACCAGTATGGTATTATAAACAAGGGCAGTATGAGTTTAAACTTAAAATATAAATAAAATAAGGCATTTATTGCCAAATATTTTGCTCTTAGAGCCACAACCATGTTCATGATAAAAAGTAGGAAGCATGTATACATGTGTGGGATCCTCAGAATTAAATTTCTATACGATTTTACTTAACATAAAGAGTATGCTTAACATACAGGATATACCAGGCCATATTTATCTTGTTTGGGGGGGAGCAATCTGCTTCTGGTTATAATAAATTGGCTTACATAACAGCTCTCCATGAATTTTGTGAGAAGCTATAAAGAATTAAGGGGCCCTGCTAGTTCTGTTGGGTTAGCTAACGGCAAGTTCGGTGGTTCAAACCCAACAGGTGGGACGAAAGAGGAAGCTATCGGCTCCCATACAGATTTCCAGCCTCAGAAACCCTCTATAAGGTCACTCTGAGTCAGAATTGACTCTATAAAAGTGGTTTTAGTTTGGTTTTTGGTTTAGAGAATTAACAAACTCACAGGAGCAATGAGACACACTTAATTTGGAGTAGTTAATTCAGAAAATGGTGACATTAGCAGTCAATGAAGAAAGATAGTCATGCTGGGGTACAGGTCAAGCTAGAGTCATTTCAAACATATAGAGGTCACATTTGTGACCTTTTTTTTCCTCTTTTTGTGGCCACTGTGCCATAAAGATGGAAATCAATGAAACAACGAACAATAAAACAAGGGCAAATACATGGAGGCTAAATACCTTACTTCGTAGAAAGGACTGGGTCCTGGCCCAAGTTAGAGATGAAATTAGGAAGTTTCTAGAAACAAATGAGAGTGAAAATATTACATACCAAAACCTATGGGATACTGCAAAGGCAGTTATCAGAGGATGCTTGATAGTGACAGACATACATATGAAGAAGGAAAAGAGACTTATGGTCGACACCCTATCACAAAACCATCAGCAGTTGGAGCAGGGTCAACAGAAGAACCCTTCTAATAGCAAAAGAAAAGAAATTGGAGGAGATGAGCCAGTCAGGGTGCGATGTAGCAATGATGAGAAATACAACTTTCCTCTAGTTCCTAAATGTTTCCTCCCCGCTCCCACTATCATGACACGAATTCTACCTTGCAAGTCTGGCTAGACCAGAGGATGTACAGTGGTACAGATAGGAACTGGAAACACAGGGAATCCAGGGCGGATGAGCCGTACAGGACCAGTGGTGTGAGTGGCGATACTGGGAGGGTAGAGGGAGAGTGGGTAGGAAAGAGGGAACTGATTACAAGGAACTATATGTGACCCCCTCCCTGGGGGACGGACAACCGAAAAGTGGGTGAAGGGAGACGTTGGACAGGGCAAGACATGACAAAATAACAATTTATAAATTATCACGAGCTCATGAAGGAGGGGGGAGTGGGAAGGGAGGGGAAAAATGAGGACCTAATGCCGGGGGCTTAAGTGGAGAGGAAATGTTTTGAGAATGATGAGGGCAATGAATGTACGAATGTGCTTTACACAATTGATGTATGTATAGAATGTGATGGGAGTAATAAAATGATTTATAAAAAAGAAAAGAAATTATAAAAAGCAAGGTGGAGATAAATGAGTAGGAAAACAGGAAAACAATGAAAAAATCAACTCAGTAAAAAACTAGTTCTTCAAAAGGATCAACAGAATCAACAAACTGCTAGCAAACCTAAAAAAAGGAAGGAGCAGACATCAATATCCAGGATGAGGGAGGAAACAGGGGAAATTACAATGGACCCCAATGAAATTAAAAGACTAATTACACAGTATTATGAAGGACTGTACTCCAATGAATACAACAACTTGGAGGACATGGACAAATACCTCCCCAAATTATCTCATAAGGATGTCAAGAACTTGAACAGACCCAGAACAAAAGAAGAAATAGATAAGGTTTGCAACTACCAACTGAAAAAAGCATCGGCCTAAATGGCTTCACAGGATAATTCTACCAAGCATTCAGCAAAGAGCTGACACCAATGCTACACAAGTTCTTCCAGAACACAGAAAAGGATGGTAAACTCGCAAACACATTCTATGAATCTAGTATAACACTGATACCAAGTCAGTCAAAAATCCCACAAGAATAGAGAACTACAGGCCTATATCTCTAATGAACATAGATACAAAAATACTTAACAAAATCTTGACCAGTAGAATACTATATATATATATATATAAAATATAATCCATCATGACCAAGAGGGATTCATACTAGGAATGAAGAGATGGTTCAACATCCGAAAAGTCATCAACATTATCCATCATGTTGATAAGAAAAAGGACAAGAACCACATGTTAATAGCAATAGAAACTGAAAAAGCATTCGACAATATTCAACACCCATTCCTAATAAAGACACTCAAGATTAGAAGGAAATTACCTCAATGTAATAAAAGCTATATATTTAAAACCAATAGCTAGCATTACAGTCAAAAGAGAAATTGTGAAAACATTTCCATTGAAACAATGGACCTAACAAGGATGCTCCTTGTCCCCACTTCTATTCAACATCATCCTGGAGGTCCTAGCTAATAATATAAGGCAACGGAAGGATATCAAAGGTAAGCGCATTGGTAAAAATGAAGCAAAATTGTCGTTATTTGCGGATATGTTTTTATATACAGAGAACCCCAAAGGCTCCACAGAGGAAATGACAGAGGAATAAGGTAGAGTGGCAGGATATAAGATCAACAAGCAGAAGTCAATTGGATTGCTATACACCACTGAGGGGAGTACAGAAAAAGAGACTAAGAAGGTAGTGCCCTTCACAATAGCCAAGCATAAACTGAAATATCTAGGGATATACCTATCCAATAAAACAAAGGATCTGTATGTGGAAAACTACAAAACATTAGTATAAGAAATCAAAAGGGCCCTAATAAAATGATAAAAAAAGATTCATCAAAATAAATGAAGGCAAAAGTAAACAAAAAAAATCAAAAGGGAACTTCACAAATGGAAGAATATCCCGTGCTCATGGATAGGAAGACCCAATATTGTAAAGATGTCAATCTTGCCTAAGGCACTATATATATAAAATGCAATCCAGATACAAATTCTAGGATCATTTTTCAAAGAAATGGGAAAAATGTCTCCCAACTTTATACCGAAAGGGAAGAAGTCCAGATTTGGCAAGGGACTCAATAGGAGGAATAAAGTGAGAGGGCTTGCATTACCGGACTTGAAAACTTATTATACACCCATAGTTGTGAAAACAGCATGACACTGGTGTAATGATAGATACTCAGACCAATGGGCAAGAACAGAAAATCCAGAAATTAAAACAGCAGCATTCAGACAACTGATCTTTGACAAAGGCCCCCAAAATATCAAATGGGAAGCAGATGCCTTTTTCAACAAATGGTACCGGAAAAACTGGATATCAACCTTCAGGAAAATGAAACGAGACCCTTCCCTCATGCTATACACAAGAACAAATTCAAGGTGGATCACAGACCTCTAGGTAAAACCCAAAACTATTAGGATCATCAATGAGAAAATTGGGACAAAGCTAAGAACCTTACTTATCTCAGGAAAGGTATGGGCTACCAGACTTAAGGAAGGATACACACCCAGAGGAAGATAAAATAGATGGTTGGGGCCTACTAAAGATAAAATACTTGTGTACATCAAAAAACTTCATCAAGAGAGTAATAAGAGAGCCCACAGACTGTGAAAAGATATTTAGTAATAACATATGAGACAAAGGGCTTATTATTAAAAATCTACAGAATCCTGCAGGCTTACAACATGAAAAAAACCCAAATAGCCCTAGTTGAGAAGCAACAAAGCCCACATGGAAGAAGCATACCAGTCTGTGTGATCATGAGGTGTCGATGGGATCAGGTATCAGGCATCAAAGAACAAAAAAATCATATCATTGTGAATGAGGGGGAATGCGGAGTGGGGAACCCAAAGCCCATCTGTAGGCATCTGGACACCCCCTTACAGAAGGGTCATGGGGAAGAGACGAGCCAGTCAGGGTGCAGTGTAGCAATGATGAAACATACAACTTTCCTCTAGTTCTTTAATGCTTCCCCCCTCCCCCACCTTCATGATCCCAATTCTACCTTACAAAGCTGGCTAGACCAGAGGATATAAACTGCTACAGATAGGAACTGGAAACACAGGGAATCCAGGACAGATGAACCCCTCAGGACCAGCGGTGAGAGTGGAGATACAGGGAGGGTGGAGGGAAGGTGGGGTAGAAAGGGGGAACCGATTGCAAGTATCTCAATATAACCCCCGCCCTGGGGGATGGACAACAGAAAAGTGGGAGAAAGGAGACATCAGACAGTGTAAGACATGACGAAATAATAATAATTTATAAATCATCATGGGTTTGGGAAGGAGGGGTCGCGGGGAGGGAGGGAGAAAAATGAGCTCATACCAAGGCCTCAAGTAGAAATAAAATGTCTTGAGAATGATGATGGCAACAAATGTACACGTGCGTTTCATACAATGGATATATGTATGGATTGTGATAAGATGATTAAAAAATGATTATAAAAAACACCCCACAAGTAGCCCTCTGAGGTGGTGGGCAAAACTTGAACAGTAGATTCACAAAGGAGGAAACCTGAAATGGCCAATATACATATGAGAAAATGTTCCCAATCATTAGCCATCCAGGAAATGCAAATCAAAACAACTATGAAATACCACCTAGCATCCACAAAGATAGCCCAATTCAAAAAATCAGAAAGCAAAAAATGTTGGAGGGGGTGTGGTGAGATAAGAACTCTCATTCACTGCTGGTGGTCCTGTGGATATGTACAGCCACTGTGGAAAGCGATTTGGCGATAGCTAAAACCAATGGAAATCGAGCTACCATACGACCCAGCAATTCCACTATTGGGCAAATATGCAGAAGAAATAAGAAATAGACTACAACCAGCTGTCTGCTCTCCAAGATTCATTGCTGCACAGTTGACAATCACAACAAATTGGAAACAGCCTAAATTTCCATCAATAAATGAATGGATAAAAAAACTCTGGTATATACACATAATGGAATACTATGCATCTCTAAAAATCTGTGATGAAACTATGAAGTGCCTTATTTCATGGAAATAATTGGAGGTTATAATGCTGAATGATTAGCCAAGCACACAAGGTCAAGTACAACATGAGTCCACAGAGGTAAATTCAAACAGCAGAATGGCACAAGGAAAAGGGCACACAGCACAATACACAACACAAAATTCCTGGGCTGAGGATCAGATATTCTGGCATGAGTCAGACCAAACCCAATGATTCATACATCAGCTGAAAGGCATCTACCCGCCACCTCTAATATGCCTTCAAGGCCCATAGAGGGATGGGGGAAGAAAATTTTATTAGACGTGGGAAACGAACACTAAGGGAAATATGACGAGGACTATATTCCCTAATTTATAACAGGGAATCTGGAAAGCTAGTATTCCATGGTAGGAGAGCCTTCACTTTGGTAAGTTAGAGATAACGTCCAAGTACATTATCCTGCTTTAAATATTGTTCTCACAGATTCTGCCCTAACAGCCATGCTGCCTTAAAGTGAGCACATGGTTGATTCTATCTCCCTACAGAAGCAGACATCCTGTTGCTCTCTCTTCCACTGCGTCACCCAGTCCCCCTCATCCCTTTCCCAATGCAGGTATTAGGTTTCCTCACCTGTGAGCTCAGGGACCTTACTGTAGATTCTACCCACCTTGTGACATATTTAGCTACTGAATATGCATGTCTTATGGCTCCTTAGAAATACCCCAAGATAGCAAAGACACACCTTTTCTCCCAGTTCCACAAGGACCATCAAGAGGGGCTGAGGTGAGCATGCTACCATAAAATGTGTTTATTCTCTCTCCTTTCTTTCTTCTCCTCTTTGACAGTGGTTCTCAACTTTCCTAATGCATGACCCTTTCATACAGTTCCTCATGTTGTGTTGACCCCCAACCACAAAATTATGTTCATTGCTACTTCATCACTGTAATTTTTCTAGTTATGAATTGGGTGGCCCCTGTGAAAGGGTTGTTAGACCCCCAAAGGGGTTGCAACCCACAGGTTGAGAACTGCTGCTCTATGATCTTTATATATTATAACCATACAATTGTATCTACTGACTCTTTGGTTGTTAGAGGCTGGTTTCCTTTAACAATTAGGTAACATGTTTAATATTTATTTATGAATAAATTATTAAATCAAGTAAAAAAACCCAACATCAACTTTTGTCTTTCTAGCTGGTGACCCGACGTGAGGAGACTGAGAGGCAGAAGCGGGCCTGACATGGGGTAAGTTGTCTAGACGCCTGAGTCTGCCAGTGCTACCCAGTTATCTAGTGATATTTTATCCTAACTCTGGGTGGACATGGATGAAATGTCAGCAAGTTCTGGGGTTGTTAAGGTCAGAGCGGAATTACAATGAAACACTGAAATGGTGACCAAGATCATACAAATGTGGGGAAGTGACACCTGGATCCATTTCGATATGGGAGTTGGATAATGGGATTGGGGATAATGGTAAGGTTTGCCATTTTGCCCTTGCTTAGTGTAGTTGCACATGAAGCACGACTATGTACATATATACCATATAAACATATAGTGTTTTGCTGTACATAACAGCTTTAGCTGTGAACTTATTAGAATAGTCAATAAAAGGAAACTCCAGCACGACAAACGTTATCGCCATTTCTCATTGTTACGTCTCACAGGATCCAGTCACATGGCAGTCCTCCTCGAGCAACGCAGCCGTGTGTGTAAACTTTAACCTTACAGTTACTTTTCTTATCACACTGTATGCAGAGGTTTCCTGGTGGCTTTTATTTATTAGGGCCTTGGAAAAAGGGAGAAGCTATTCTTTCTTCCCTGTTTTTCAAGGCTTAAAAATTTTAAATCGATGTCTATTTAACGTTAGTGCTTTATATTTAATTGGCCAATTTATTCACTAGTGTCTACTACCATTCAGAGTTAACCATATAAGTATATAAATTATATTAAGGAGACTGTGTAGTTTATGAGTTACTAACTCAGCTTCCACTCATTATTTTAATATTATGGTGAAGTATTTAAATAAGTTCTTCTAGTAATGCCAGTTTACTAGGGGACTGGGGTATTCCTCCTGTCACTATTGATGCTAAGGTGCTGTAGAAAGAACATGCACTGGGAATATAAAAAAATCAACTCTGGCCTTGTTATTTGTTAACTCAAAGAAGTCATTTCATCCATTTTATCATATCTAGGATTCAGATGATAATTTGTCCTAAGGGTTCTTATAAAATTTTATGTGGAGCCCACCAAGCGTTGAAGATGATATTCCTTCTCAGAGCAGCCAATCCACAGAGAAGACCATATGGCTGGCCCCACTATGAGACACGACATCCTGCACTGACCTACAGGGGACAACACTGGAGACACAGTGTGGGAATTGCACCCGATCTGATCCCAACACACCAAGGCAAAGCACCAAGAGCATGAAACAGAACAGCAAGGGAAACAGAGCAACGAAGTCCCCAGGGAATACCAAAAATAGTCTTTGGGGCCAGGGCTTGGCACCCCATTAGACTCGACCAGAAAACACTCCTAAAGAATAACAAACAGTCCTTGAACTAACTACAGGCTTTTCTTTTTTTTGTTGTGGTGTGTTGTTTTTTTGGTCATTGGCTTTTTAGTGGTGTTGTTTTGTTTTCTTTTGTTGCTTTGTTTTGCGCTGTCTTGTTTTTGTGCCTGTTATTATCTCTGCAGGTCTGTCTAAATAAGATAGACTGGATGAACAATTTGGAGGAGAAAACAACGGGACCAATGCTTCCAGTGGGACATGGGAGAGGGGGAGGTGGGGGGAAAGGAAGTGGTGGTAACAAACCCAGGGACAAGGGAACAACAAGTGATCCAAATTGGTGGTGAGGAGGGTGTAGGAGGCCTGGTAGG
>NW_022111367.1:7419570-7421016 GCF_000313985.2 Echinops telfairi | reverse complement strand
TATATATATATACATATATATATATATATATATGGATTGTGAAGAGTTGTACGAGCCCCCAATAAAATGATTTTTTAAAAAGTTGTATAAGCCTCCAATAAAATGATTTAAACAAACAAAAACATTTTATGCGGAATGAATTAAAGGTAGGAATTGCTCTATAAATGCAATGTTAGGTTTATTAATTCGTGGGTACATGGAATAAACCAACTGGAACTAGGGCATCTAAGAGAGGGTGGGGAGGGGCTTTTATGGGATTTGTGCTATAAGCATTGCCATTCAAGGAGCACAAGTATTATATGTGGTGGGCTTTGAATACCTTTTCTCCAAACCGGACTTCTCTTCCAAAACACAGAATTCCCAAGCAGGACGTTATACTCAACTTCAGGGAATATCCCATCTCCTTGCAGTTGCTTCACTTTCCCAAGGTGGTAAACTCTGCAGAGGAGCAGCTCCTTTATTAACTTTGTCTTTTCCAAAACAACGCACTGATAGGTGCTTAAGGCATTTGTTGGACAAGGATCTTCTATAGAAGACTGGACGACATAACAGACATACCAATGACCAAAAGTTGTTACTGCCAAAGTGAAAATTAAAGCCCTTACTTCCTTTTACTGGGAAAAACGCAGTTAGTCTCTTGTGTTTTCCTAAATAAAATGTAAAGCGTAATTAGCGCGCAGCGGAAAGCCTCAAAGAATATGTGCAAGGCTGGGTGGAACCATAAGTAACCTTATTTGGGTTACACTCTCACCACGTTAGGTTCAGCTGCCACGACGGTTCGAGCCCAAGGCTCTGACCTCAAAAAGGCGCGCGAGGGGGACCCGTGCAGCCTCTAGGGCGGGCTGCAGCCTGAATCCTGGCTCCCCAAGGGGCTGCGGCCAGTCCGGCTTCTGGTCCGAGAGATGCAGATGAAGTGGTGTGAAGGGTTGGGCTTTTTTTTTGTTCCTCCAAATTAAACGAACAAAAAAAAAAGTACAACAATCCAAACCCAACTGCTATTGCGCGTCCTGTAAACTCTCGGGGACGTTTTCCCCGCGTGGGTCCGCCGGGGACGCGCCGAGCTCGCCCCGCCTCCCGGGAGGCGCGCGGCCAGCCGGCTCCGGCTTCGCAGGATCGCGCGGGCTCTCTGGGCGGGGCAGCGGGAGCCAGGCCCGCCCACCTTCGGCGGAAGGAGGGTCGCAGGGGCGGGGCCGGGAGAGGCGGGCCGCGGCCGAAGAACGCACCGGAAGGACTTCGCGACACCCCGCCCAGCCCTTCACTTGGGAGAGCGCGGCGGGAGAGGCAGAACAAAGGCGAGCCGTGGGGCCGGGGTGCCCGGGAGGAGGGCGGGAGCGGAGGAGGGCGACGAGTGGGCGTTTCGTTGCTGGGTTCGGCGCTCGCCGGGCGTTTCCCGCGGCTGTTAGACCAGCAGCCGTTCCTCCGGAGGTCAGTACCTGTGATTAACAC
>NW_022111367.1:7396669-7419470 GCF_000313985.2 Echinops telfairi | reverse complement strand
TCGCCGGGGCAGACCTGGCGTGGGTGGGGGCCCGACGGATGGCGGGCTGTGACAGGGTTCCAGCAACGAAGCGGAGTCAGTGGGCTTGGGGGAGAGGTGTAGGGCGGACCCGTGCGTTGGTCTGCCTGAGAAATGGCGAACGTGGACCCCCGGGGCAGTGCACGTGCCCCGAGAAACCTACCTGCGCCGGCCGAAGGCGCCCTGAAGGAGTCTGTTGGCCCAAAGCGCTCCAGCCCTGCCCTCAGTGTGTGGCTCTTTCACCAGGTGCTGGCAGGCTGGCGGTATTTGGGGTGGGTGGGTGGTGGTGGGGCAGATCATTGAAGTGAGGGTCAGCTGTAAAAGCATTCAGTAGAATGATAACAAAAGCTCGAGAGGTGGATCCAGAGAATGCAAATTCTTTCTCCTTTCTTGCAGTAGTCTCTAGTAGGATTGACAGTTACAGAGTGAAAAAACTTGGTCGTCTTGGCCTGGAAAATAGTAACCCTGACGAATACATAGACGTGCTACAGGAAACGGAGGTAAATTAATGCACATTGTCCAATGGCCTCACCTTTCAAAAAAATGTATCCACATTCTTTAGGTCTTAAGCCTTTCAAAATGGAATATATATATATTCACTTTCCATATTGAGTTCCACATTCACTTTCCATATTGAGTTCCACATGTCAAAACAATCTTGATGGTAATTATTCGGTGATCTGTACTTCAAGGGAAGAGAAGTTTCAGCACCATTCTGTTTTGTTTTGCTTTTCCTTCTCTGGAGCCTGGTAATGGTCAAGTTACTAGATCATGTAGAAAGAATCTTGCCTCTAAAGTCTATTATAAAGACATTTAAGGCAGAATTTCATTTATATGGGCACTCCCATTAGTAAATCTTGATGGACGGGTTGACAGACTGGCTCTACTGCTGTTGTGCATCCTGAGAAGAAAATTTTTGTTAGACTCCCATTCCCAGTTTCTTAAAAATAATTGTTTTTCATACCGGCTGACTTACTAAATCTCCCTGTTACTACTTCTGTAACACCCGATTTCCTTAATTCTGTACCTGGTCCCACTTCTGCCAGAGTTTTTAATACTCATTTTTTGTGAAAAGTGCTTTGTATGTGCTATCCTATGTAATGCCTGTAAATACTTCCCTTGAAATAGCTTTTCAGTGTTCAAGTCTTTTAGGATCTTTTCGTTAACATATTCTCTAATATCTTTCAATATACATTTATAGTTTATAGTAATAATTATACACATAATTAAACTGCCTTATACTTAGTTTACAAAATTGTCACAATTTCTTAAGGTGAGTAGTATGAAAATTCATATTTAATGGAAGATATAATTATTGTTGTTAATCAGGAGGAAAAAAGACCTAACTTACTGTTAAGTCAACTCTGACTCATAGCGATCCATCCTATACAACGGTAGAACTGTCCCTGTGGGTTTCTGAGGCTGTAACTACCAGCGCAGAAAGCTTCATCTTTCCCCTGAGGAGTGGCTGGTAGTTTTGAACTGCTGACCATGGGGTTAGCAGCCCAATGTGTAACTACTAGCCACCAGGGCTCCCTTGTTGTCATTAGGTGCTGACAAGTCAGTTCTGACTCATAGCCACCCTGTGAGCAAACAGAGTGAAACATTGCCTGGCCATTGCCTGGCCCTGCACCATCCTCACAATTGTTAGGTTTGAGTCCATTGTTGGAGCTACTAGTTTGAACATCAGAGGCATGCTAAGTTTACTTTCCCTGCAGTAGAGATCCTATTGCAACTTGATTTAAAAAAAGAAAAAAGTATGAGGGAATTTCAAGAGTCCATAATTTGATATTATAGTTAATGATGTTGGATTCTTAACTTATTTTCCAGGCTATCTTAAGGTATTAGAATTGGGAAACTCAAGATTCTGTGCTTAGCTTGCTGTTTGCACCACGTGAGTTGCTGTGGGGGACTAGTTGCCATGACCGAATGGGTCTGAGGGGGTTGCGTAATTGAAGGGTAACTAAAGAGACATCAGATAAGGTATGCAGGGACTCACCTCTTCCATGGTAACCAGAACCAGAGAGAATGAATGTATCCTTGGGTGTGCAAGCCACGACTTACACATATGTAACAGCAAAGGGTTGTATTAGAGTTATGCCCATACCAGGAAAGGGGTTGTACTGAGGGCATACGTTTCATGAAAAGGAAGTACTAGGAGCACACTTGTGACAGGAAGGCACATAATGTAACAAGATGGTGGCCTAACCTTGGTCAACTCTGAGCTGGCTTGATCTTAGTGTCTCTGACCTCTTCAAGGTAAAAATCTGATCCTTATTAGAAGGGAGTGGCCCTACTTAGGGTGGGACAGACAATAGGGTCTGATTGCTCTCAATGGCAGCCTTCAAGCACATAACCTTAAAGCCTGTATTGTAGTAACATCAAGTGGTTGCAAGCAGCGCCTTAGATTGACATTATTATAGGGGACATCTTGGAGAACTTTAGTTAAGAGGATGTGATTGAGATACATTTCCAACTCAGGAGTGTGAAGGCCTACCTTTGCAAGCTCCTTAAATATGACTGTATTTATCCGCATACACACGCTTCTGCGTTTCCCACAAGTTGCGATCTTTTGGGGGCCTGAGATTTTTTTACTTATAAAGTGTTTAGTTAGATGTCTCAGTTCTGTTTCATTCTTGCCTTATCACTTTTTTAAAAAATCCATTTTATTGGGGGCTCATACAACTCATCACAATCCATACATACATCAATTGTATAAAGCACATTTGTTAACCTAATCATTCTCAAAACATTTGCTCTTCACGTAAGCCCCTGGCATCAGCTCCTCATTTCCCCCCTTCCCTCCCCGTTCCCCTCTCCCTCATGAACCCTTGATAATTTATAAATTACTTTGTCATATCTTACACTGTCGGACGTCTCCCTTCATCTACTTTTCTGTTGTCCGTCCCCCAGGGAGGTCAAATGCAGATCCCTCCACCCTCCTGTAACGCCACTCCCACTTTTATTTCAATTATTTATATAATTCCTGTACTTAACTGATATGTACATGAGCATGCTAATGCTAGCTTGGGTAGGAATAGTAGTAATTGTGATTTGTCACTTGTTTTTACTAAGCTCTAAAAATGTGATTCTGTTTTGTGGTCAAGTTCTTATTAATTGGTGTCATATCAGATGTCTATTAAATGCCCACATTCACTTGACATAGTCATATCTATGAATGATTTTGTCCTGAGAAACCTAGCTAGCTAGCTACTGAATGCTCGATTTAGGACTACTTTCTGAAAGCTAGAAAATTATAAACGGGTGAATCTTCTGATCTAACTTTAATTCTGCCCTACGTGGCAGGAAAAGTGGTGGCAATGTTAGGTAATCAACAAGGTCAGCATTTCAAACCCACCAGCTGCTCCTCTGGCAAAAGGTGAGGTCTGCGTTTGTAAACAATTTACAGCCTCATAAACCAATCCTGGGCAACTATGAGTTGGAATCAACTCAATGTATGTGGGTTTGGATTTTGTCAGGTAATCTAGAAATATTTGGGGGAGAAATTCAACTATTCTAGAAAGAATAAAGTTAGCAGTTCAAACCCAACAGCAACTCAGAGATTGATTAGACTGTTGGCTTCTAAATGATGGAGTCTCAGAAACCTTATATAGGGTCAGAGTCAGAATTACATCAGTGGCTGTGGATGTGGGGTGGGTGCCACGTTGAGGAAGAGAAGTCCAGGACCAGAGGACCTGGAAATCAGGTCAGATGCCAGGATATTGTTTCAGAAAACTACTTGGAACCCTGAAACTATGGAAAGACCACAAACTTTCTTAAACATACGATATATCATTCCTAATAAGCTTGGATAAATTCATGCATCTGTAAGATTCCGTTTGCCTGAGTCCTTCCCCTTGCTAAGTATAAAAGCCCTGCTATTCTGCCTGTAGAATATGGAACCTGTAGCTTAATAAAAGTCAAATTCTCTCCACTTCAAGTGCCACTCAGTTCCTTGTGCCTTGACTAATTGCCACAACACGATAATTGGAAAGGTATTTTAGAAAGCATGTTGTATTCATTTTAATGGTTCTTTTTAAAAAAATTATAGCTGAAATACTAATTTTACTTTTTCTTGTTTATATGAAATTGTGGGGCAGTCTCAAAAAGCCAGAATGAAATTTTTTTGAAGTGTTTTTTAAAACACATGTAAAAAGGAATTTTATATATTATAATACTTTTCATAAAAATAATACAAATGAGAGAAGCTGTACTATGCATAAAGGACTTTTCAGTAGTCACAGGCTGACAATCAACCAAGTGTCATTCTCACAGGCCTAACTTCAGAGATTTCCAATATTACAATTATAAACACTGAAATAGAAAAACTATAGTAGATAAAGCTCTCTGCGAAGCTTATTGTGCTTGGCAAATGTTTCTGATACCTCGAGATGGTTTTCTTAGGACTTGCCTTATTTTTCATCTTTTTTCTCAACTTGTGAAAAATTTCAAACATACAACAAGTAAATAAATACTACAAATATCCTTACTCCATCCTTGACCTAGATTGAATAGATGTTAACTAGACCCTTGCTGAGTTTCAAGAAATACATCTCATACTAAAATAATAAGAGTATTCTACTTTAAAATAGCCCTGATGCCACAGTATGTTAACCATTGCCTTGGCTAACTGAAAGATAGTTTAAACTAAGTGAAGATTGACAGCTCTACTACAGAAAGATGAGTGTCTACTTTTGTAAAGACTTACATGTGCAACTTAATAAAGCAGTTCTACTCAGCCCTTTAGGGTTGCTATGAGTCAGAATGGATGTGAAGCTAATGGAATTGAGACCTAAAAATTTAATTTACTAGGTTGCTGAGAGGAAATGTGTGGTTTTCCTCCTTATAGCAAAATATTTTTTACCTTGATTGCTTACATTTTTCGACCCCTTCAGAACTATCCACTTTTCTTCAAAATCTGTGCCTTGCATCACTTCATTCTCAACATCTGTGTGTGTGTGTGTGTCTTTCTGTTACTTGCTCTGGTGGCTACATGGTGAGCTGCTAACTGCAAGGACAATTGGAAACCAGCTGCTCCACTGGAGGAAGGCGGGGCTTTCTACTCCTGTGAATATTAGTCTTGGATTCGTAGATGGGCTGTTTTACCCTGTCCTGTAGGGTTATTATGAGGCAGCACCGCCTTGAAGGCAGTGAGGGTTTTCCTCCTGTTTTTAAATGTAATATTCTTTGATAAGGTTTATCAGAAATACTAATTTTCTAGGGGTGAGAGAAAATCAGGTTTATATTATTGGGTGCTCTCCACTGCTTTTCTGTGTCTCCTACTTAGTCTAGAGCAGGCGTCCTCAAACTGGCCCGCCGAGAACATTTATCTGGCCCGCCGGGTGTTTTTGCCCCGTTTGGTTTTTTACTTCAAAATAAGATATGTGCAGTGTACATAGGAATTTGTTCATAGTTTTTTTTTAAACTGTAGTCCGGTCTCTTTCAATGGGCCCGAGGGACAGTGAACTGGCTCCCTGTCTAAAAAGTTTGAGGACCCCAGCTCTAATGTCTTCCTTTTGCAGTTAAAAGAGTATTGGAACTAATATCAGGACTCCACAGCAATATATAGGGCAGAATAGTAATGCTCTTGTGCATTTGAGACTGTAAATCTTTAGAGGAGTAAAAAGCCTCATTTGTCTTCCATTGAGTGGGTAATGGTTTTGAACTGCTGACTATGTTAACAGCCCAGTGCATAACTCAATATGTCCCAGGGCTCCTACAGCAGGATACAAACTCAGAGAAAAAAAATTCAATGCCATCAGTTGATTACAATTCCAGTTTAGTTGGGCTGCTAACTGCAAGGTCAATTAGCTGCTCCAAAAGAGAAAGATGAGACTTTCCAATCCTGGAAAGTTAGCATCAGAAACTCAGAGAGGCACTTCTACCCTGTCTTACTGGGTTGGTATAGTGGTAGCAAAACTAGGGTTGGGGAATCATCAAAAGTTTACCTTCTCTGTTCTGAAGAGCCAGAATGTTTTACAGCTAGTGTACACTGCAAGAGTATTGGCCGGGGAGTGATTAGGAGTTAAGCTCTGTGTTAGGCAAGGTTCTCTAGAGAAGCAAGACCAGGAGACTTGGGGTGGTGGTGGTTGTGTGTGTGTGTGTGTGTGTGTACGTACGCACATACACACACATACACATATAAAGCAAATTAGTCCACACAGCTGCGATGTCTGGAGGATGGAGTTGCCCCATAGGCAACAGACACAGCATGGTGGTGCTGCACTGGAGTTGGAAGAGCACAGCTCAGTGATGTGGTCCACAGTCTTTTGGCCAGGTGGAGCAGAGCACTGCACACACGTGAGGCAGGGCAGCGAGATCAGGCAGCACAGTGTGCTGGTCTGACCACCAGTGGGGGAGAGAGGGACCTTTCTCCAGAGAGCCATTTATCTCAACATCTTCAAAGGAGGGTATCAAGCTGTGACCTGATTGACAGGCTAAACTCCACCCCTATCTTACCAGCTTCCATGTTGACAGACAAAACTATCACAGGCTCTAATGTGCAAGGTCAGAGTTTGAAATCACCAGCTGCTCCTTGGGATGGCTTTTTACTCCTATAGTCTCAGAAACCCACAGGGGCAATTCCACTTTGTTCTGTAGTCACTGAGTTGTCACCTACCATATACACTCAAGTACAAGCCAAGCCAAATAACCACCAAGGCACCTAATTTTACCACAGAAACGGCTTTAAAAATGTGCTGAAAAACTCAGCTTATACTCGAGTATATATGCTACTCAATGGCTGTGAGTTTGGTTTCTGGAGAAAGCACATTAACCTTAGTTTTTATTGCCGTTCTCTTCCCAGTGCATTTTCAAAGGTTATGATTTCTCATGTCAACAAGATTCTTTTGTAAAGATTATCTAAACATACATTTTTTAACAGTCACTAAATTTGAGACAAAAGAATCTTTAATTATATACATAGGATTCCTGGTGGCACAGTGGGTTTCAAATTTGGCTCCTTGCCTCAAAAGTCAGCACTCTGACACTACTGGGTGCCGTGCATGAGAAAGATAAGGGTTTTTCTCCTACTCTAATTAAAATTTACAGTCTCAGAAACCCATGGAGCAGTTGGACTCTTAAGGGTCGCTGAATTGGAATTGACTAGGTGGTAGGCAGTGGGAGGTGTGTACACACACACACACACACACACACACACACAATTAGCACAGTGGGTTAAGCAGTAGGCTACGAACTCTTAAGTTGTTAGTCTAAATCATTTCAATAGCCTCTTCACAGGAAAAGAATGCTGTCTGCTAACAGGGATTTTGTCTCAGAAACCCTATAGAAGGTCGTTGGCAGTGCATTTGGGTTGCTTTTGTTAGAATTAACTGGATGACAGTGGCTAGACACAAACACGGGTGTTTCAAAGTATCCTTGAAAATGCATTATCTTTTAATTCCATTTTCCCACAAACTTTGGAAACCACAGAAATCCTGTTTTTAGCCTAATATAAAACCATAAACTTAAAAAAAAACCAAAACCCCCCAAACCCCATCAACTAATTAGCCTTGCAAGCTCAATTTATCTTTTAAATGATCTTTAAACAATCTTTGTCTTTTTGGCTGTTAAAATTGCTGCCTCCAATCTATTCACTTTTTTATTGTAAGAGGGTTTATAAGTTAAGAGCTAATACATTCTGTTTATTTTGATGTTAATGTGATATTTATAGTTTCAGGGGCTCATCTAACCTCCGTGGCTCCAGGAAGTCTTAAGAGTCCACAAGGATTTTAAATTGTCTGTACTTTTTTCCTCCTATTTTCATTTTTGGAACAGGACTTTTCTATAGATCAAATGTTCTGTAATAGTAGCCAGGTACCATCCAGCTTAGTGTTCTCATAATAAATGAGCAATTCCTGGTAATCAGTTTTGTTTCCTTACTTGCTTCAGGTTCTCACTTAACTAAACTCACTGTCGCTGAGTTGATATGGACTCATAGTCTGTAGGACTGCAGAATTGCCCTTTCTCACTATAACGGTTGATGGGATTAGAAAGCCTAGCCTTCTACGGCTAGTGGTTTCGAACTGGGGACCTTTGGACCAGAGCCCAATTTGGAGCCACTACACCACAAGGGCTTCTCCTTGCTTCAGCCTAGCAGAGACCACTTGTGTCTTTCCTGGCAGTCTGCAAGCTTTGAAGACCTTAGGCACTAAACTTGTAATTAGGCCAATTAACTGAGTTGTTCCTTAAAACCAAGACGCTAAACCAGTGGTTCTCAACCTGTGGGTCACGGCCCCTTTGGGGGTTGAATGACCCTTTTACAGGCATTGCCCGATTCATAGCAGTAGCAAATTTACAGTTATGAAGTAGCAATGAAAATAATTTTATGGTTGGGGGTAACCACAGCATGAACTATATTAAAGGGTCATGGCATTAGGAAGGTTGAGAACCACTGCTCTAAATTAAGGAACACACTCAGGTGTTTGGTTGTACATAAGCAGCAGCCTTAATAGTTACTTTGTTTTTGCAAGTATTATTATCACTCTACTTTTGCCAGGTCAACTTTTTGTAGGTGAGAGGAGTCCCGGTGGCATAGCGATTAAGTGTTGGGCTGCGGTCCACCAGGTCAACGGTTTTAAACCACCAGCCGCTCTGGTTGAAAGATGTGGCTTTCTATACCTATAAACAGTTACAATCTCGGAAACTCAGAGACAGTTTTACCCTGTCCTACAAGGATGTTTTGAGTTGGCGTCAACAGTGAATTTTTGTTTTTTGAGTTTGTTATTTGTGCTTAAACTTTGGTCTCTATTTGCCTGTTCTTTTTTATGTTAAGAGAAGTCATACAATATTTGTCTTATGTTATTGACTTACTTCATTCAACATAATTCCTTGCAGGTCCATCCATACTGTAATATGTATCAAGACTTCATTTCCCCTACTGCTGGGTAGTAGTCAATTATACAGTAGAAATCTGGATCTCAAAGCTAATCCATGCTAGAAGGAACATCGAGATGTGATGCAGTTGAGTTCCGATGTCAATTTTTTTCCATAAGAAATAACTGAAAACGATTAATTCATTCTTGACCACCAAGTTTTTAACCTAACCTTGTCTTTTAATACAAAACATTACACAAAAATTTCAAAGTAAGTTCAGAGTTAATAATTTAAGTAAACAACATTTAAAAGGTTTTTAAGAACTACAGTGGGGCCCATACCTTGAGATTGATATCTGTGGACATGGATGTGGAGAGAATCATTGTTTGAAAAGGGAATCCCCTTCCATAAAATCAACTGGTAGCTGTTTTTCAGTTTTTTCCTTTCTTTGCCTTCTTTCACTGGGACCTGGCTGGCTTTCTCTAACAAAAAAAATGGTTTGCTGTTGATGTTTCCTTAACTGTTTTCTAAATTATCAACAATATCGATAACACGGTTAACCAGTTCCTTATGATTCTTTGAAGAACTTCTGTAGAACCCATGTTTTAAATCTAAAATCAGCAGAAAAAGCCATAAGAAAATTTAGCAAAACACTTAGGACACAGCCGCAAAAGGTTTAAACGCGTACTAACACCACCAACTAACGCTGAGTGACTGAAACATGAACTGTTTTTTTAACAAAAATCACGTGTTGGGGTCGGATTACGATGTTTTGTTTGAGCTCTGGTGCAAAATTTTCTCGACATTTCACGTTGAAGTCCGATTCTGTTGAGTACTGATGCAGTTGAGTACCCGCGTTCCACTGGATATATGTAAACATTAGCGTACAAGGCTGTTTTAAGTGTTTAGAGTACACCAAGGAGTGGAATAGCTGATTATGGGGAAGCATTCACTAGGCCTTCCTGGGCACCTCTGGATGGTGAACCTCTAACCTTTGTTGGTAGCTGAGTGCTTGTGCTACTTCGTGTTGTGCATATGCTCAAGTAAACTGAATTGCAAAATAATGAGTATTAGTTTTAAAGATGCCTTGGTAACATATTGGGTTAAGCATTGTGTTAGTCTGGGTTGAGTAGAGAAATAAATTCATAGACTCTGGTGTGTATAGGAAAGAGCTTTATATATAAGAGCAATTGAATATTGAGAAAACATACCAGCCCAGTCCAGATTAAGTCTCTAAGGCCGATATTAGCCCATATGTCCGATTACCAATCTATAAAGTCCTCTTTAGACTCAAGAAAACACATGCAATGACGTTGAATGCAGGAAGATCACAGACTAGTGGTGGGAAGTTTTGTGGATCGAGTGGCTTTGTAAGCATTTCGGCGCTGGCAGGGGTCTCCATGTGGTTTCTCCACCTCAGCACTAGTGTAGCACCATGTGTCTTGTCAACTGCTGTATCTCCCAAGGAGTGAACCTGTGTTCTGCCTCCAGTGAACTATTTAGTGCCAAATGAGTTCATCAAGCTGTGATTTGATTGATAGGCTAAACCCCACCCCTTAAACCCCAAACTGACACCAGATTATGTAACTACCACAAGCACTGTGCTGTTCAGAGGGTGGTTCAATTCTAGTAGCCATCTGTAGGAAAAGATGAGGTAGTCTTATTTCCTAAAAAGGTACAGCTGCTAAAACCATTTAGAGCAGCTTTCTTTTGCCCTGTAGGGCTACTGTGAATCTGAACTAACTTGATAGCAATGGGTTAGTTTACGTTTAAAACTTTAGAAGTGGGTGCTATGTATTTTAAAATTAACTTGTGTTGAGAGATGTTATTCTGTAGAATCAAGAAGGATCTCAGATTTTTTAATCTTGTACTCTTTCTACATTAAAAAAATGAAGATCCCAAGGGCTTTTAAAAATGTGGGTCCTATCTATATTTAAAGTATTAAATGAAAACAGGTTAAAATATTAATTAAAAAAAACCATTTTATTAGGGGCTCACACAACTGTTATCGCAATCCATACACACATCACTTGTGTAAAGTGCATTTGTATATCATTCTCAAAACATTTTCTCTCCACTTAAACCCCCAACATTAGGTCCTCATTTCCTCCCTCCCTCCCCGCTCCCCCTCCCTCACGAGAAATACTAATTTATTAAAGTATTAATATACCCATTATAATGCTGACAGTTTGTGAAAAGTGTATTTTTAAAAAAAGTTGAGTAGCATTGAAATCACTTGGTTAGTGATATCTTAACTGGATAACTTAATAGAAAATTTGAGTGTCATCTGATTTGCACTCAGCTCATTGCCTCAAAATATATGGTGAATCTAGTGTTAGGGGCAAATGAACAAAATCAACTGTTTACTCGAGTTTTAGAAGTCTTCTGCCATTGAGAGTGCACTGCCCATTTCTAGCACCCATTTTAATGGAGAATATTTGAGTGTTCTTTTTCTGACAGGTTTGTTTTCACAGGTTTTACTCTGAACAAAATCTAGCCACACACAATGTACTTCATACAAGGGGGAATGTTTTATTTGCTTTTTCGTTTCATTATAGATCTTTGATAGTGTATATATGAAAGCTGAGGTATCCTAAAGGTTAGCTATGATACAGAATCTGGAAGCATACTATTGAGCCTTTTGGGCTTTCTTATTTTACTTTGAATGGAATTTTTACCCCAGAATGATAAGTAAAACTATATATGATAGGGACTTGAAAAATATTGGCTAACTGTTCTGCAGATGAGTTACTTCAATATATAACGTCCCCCAAGAAAATACATTTGTTAACATCACTATCAGAAAAGACCCTACTGGGAACATCACAGTGGTAAAGGTTTCCCAAAGTTTAAACTTATATTTTGTCTTTGATAACTGCCATTTGTTTTCTTGCCTTAACAGATTCATTTTTGAAGAAACACTGAGATAGCCAAGTCTGAAGACATAGTTCTGTTTTTAAACTATGAAGACATAGTTTTGTGTAAAAATGGTTGCACACAAAAAAGTGGTTGGTTCAGCTCACATCTCAGTCATTTTTAAGTGTTTTACTCTAGACAATAACTTTTAGTATGCAGAGACTTTATATCTATTTTGTTTTGTCACATATTTTAAAAATGTGTACTCATGTGTCAGGATTTAATTAATTGCTTAATTCCTCGCCTATTTGGTGTGGAAGAATACAATGACTACTATTCCAGTTTGGTGCTATTTTCTGCCTTGCTTGATTCCTGCTAAGGCTCTAGTAGTTTATCTACCGTTTCTTTTGTATCATCAGTGGAAACATCAATATGATGCATATAACTTTATATTATTATTATGAAAGTCCTCATGAGGACGTTTGAAACTTCTGTTTGAAAAGTTTAAAAAACCCAACTCATTTACTTCTTAGGCAAGAGTCTATTACAGTTCTCTCATTTTTATCTATAACTTTAGTAAGTTAATTTTGTCCTAGAAATAGAAAAGTATGCAAATGCCTGAGTATATGCTTAAATTTATATTTCTTTGGTGCTTTAAAAAATAGGAGACCGTGCTCGCTTCGGCAGCACATATACTAAAAATGGAACTATACAGAGAAGATTAGCATGGCCCCTGTGCAAGGATGACACGCAAATTCGTGAAGCGTTCCATATTTTAATTTAAAAAAAAATAGCATACCATTTTATTTTTGTGGACATAAAGAGTACCTTCTATTCAGATACTGAATTGAATGACTTGTTTCCGATAGCTAGTCCGCTGTTTTAAAACAATCAACTGGGTCCTGCTGGCTTCACTTGCAATTGTCCTGGTGCCAACTTTGCCTCAGCAAAGACTGCTGTTAGGCCACATGGTGGCCTTGTGTATGACGTGCCTAATAAGGAGTGTGTTCTAGTCCCCGAGGATTAAATTTGATTCACATTCCCTTCCTAAAATTCTCATATATTTACTTTGATTTTTCTATTAAAGTCAGATGTTTGCTAATGCTTTTTAAGTTTTGTTTTTTTGTTTTTAATTGTGGTATTTAGGTTCTAGTAAAGGAGATTACCTGGAGTAAAAACTGTATTTTTCTATGGTAGGATGTGATGGAGTTGCTTGAAGAAGACCTCACGTGCCCGATTTGTTGCAGTCTGTTTGATGACCCTCGAGTTTTGCCCTGCTCGCACAACTTCTGCAAGAAATGCTTAGAAGGACTCTTAGAGGGGAATGTGCGGAATTCACTCTGGAGACCATCTCCATTCAAGTGTCCCACCTGTCGTAAAGAAACATCAGCTACTGGAGTCAATAGCTTGCAGGTCAATTATTCCCTGAAGGGCATTGTAGAAAAATATAACAAAATCAAGATCTCTCCCAAAATGCCAGCCTGCAAAGGACATGTAGGGCAGCCTCTCAACATTTTCTGCCTGACTGATATGCAGCTCATCTGTGGGGTCTGTGCTACTCGTGGCGCCCATACTAAACACGTTTTCTGTTCTCTTGAAGATGCCTATGCTCAGGAAAGGAATGCCTTTGAGTCTCTCTTCCAGAGTTTTGAGACCTGGCGTCGAGGAGATGCTCTTTCTCGCTTGGATACCTTAGAAACTAGCAAAAGGAAATCCCTACAGTTACTGACCAAAGATTCAGATAAAGTGAAGGACTTTTTTGAAAAATTACAACATACATTGGAGCAAAAGAAGAATGAGATCCTGTCCGACTTTGAGACCATGAAACTTGCAGTTATGCAAGCCTATGATCCAGAGATCAACAAACTCAATACTATCTTGCAGGAGCAACGCATGGCCTTTAACATTGCTGAGGCTTTCAAAGATGTGTCAGAGCCCATCATATTTCTACAACAGATGCAAGAATTCAGGGAGAAAATCAAAGTAATCAAGGAAACCCCTTTACCTCCTTCTAAACTGCCCACAAACCCTCTAATGAAGAACTTTGATACCAGTCAGTGGGAAGAAATAAAACTAGTAGATGTGGATAAGCTTTCTTTGCCTCAAGACACCGGCACACTTATTAGCAAAATTCCTTGGGATTTTTATCTGTTATTTGTAATACTCTTACTTTTGGGCCTTATCCTTTCCTTTGGTCCTGGCTTATCTCTGGAATGGTCTCCATTTGATAAATTTGTAGCTTGGAAAGAAAATCTTTCAAACATCAGTTCCCTCTATCTGACGAAATCAGCTGATGTCTTAGAACAATCAATTTTTTACTGGGAACAGGTGGCAGATGGAGTTTTCATTTTCAGTGAACAATTCAAGAATTATACTTTGATAGTGCTGAACAATGTGGCAGAATTTGTGTGTAAATATAAACTATTATAAAATCTGTTTCAGATGTCTTTTGTTGTCTGAGTATAGTATTAGTTCAGTTTTGCTAACAATTCCAAGTCAGACACCTCAAAAGTACACCTCCCAAAATGCTTTATATAGTTATGTTGTTCATGTGAAATGCTTAAAGGTAAAAGTGTAATTTAATGGTACAATTCTGAACCTCCTGTTTTGAAAAGTGCTGAGATAAGCACCCTCCCATTAATGTGTTGTTTATATTAAAATGGATGTGGAAGAGAACTCATGATCTAATGTATTATTGAGGTCTTTGTTCATCAAACAGACAATAAAGACTACAATTTGGAGATAGGATCGATTGGATTTCCTTGATTTTTTTTTTTTCTCCCCACTATTGCCAGAATACTAGTATTTTGTGACAAGATTACATTTTAGGGAGAGATTTCTGTTTGCCTTTTCCCCCTTAGTAGTTAAAAATTTATCATTAAAGGAATAAACAGCAGTGGTAGGTGGGTTGTACAAGCAAAGGCAAAAAAGTTGAAAACATGCCAGAGCAGAAATGGGAAAGTCACCTTTTTACTGACATCTCAGTGTTTGCTGAATCAGCTATACAACTAAATAAGTTATACAACTACACTTTAAGATCTTTTAAGCACAGTAAGAGACCAATTTTAAAATGAAGTGATTATAAAATGCAAAGTCACCAGCTAAGCACTAATGTACTACAGGAATAAAATAATATTGTTTTAACAAGAACCAAGAAATTTATCTTACACCATCCGCCATCTCCCTCACCCACTTCTCCGCTATCCTTCCCCCAGGGGGGGGCCAATATGTAGATCTTGTCATCTGTTTCCCCTTTCTCCCTCCACTCTCCCGCTATCACCACTCTCCACTGCTCCTGGGGGGCTCATCTGTCCTGGGTTCACTCTATTTCCAGTTCCTATCTGCCAGTGTATATCCTCCGGTGTACATCCAGCCGGATATGTAAGGTAGAATTGGGATCATGGTAGTGAGGGGGGGGAAGCATTAAAGAACTAGAGGAAAATTGTATATTTCATCATTGTTACACCACACTGATTGGCTCAACTCCGCAGTCCTGCAAGGGGATGTCCAATTTCCCCCCCGGATGGGCCCTGGGTCCCCACTGCACTCCCCCTCATTCACAATGTTATTTTTTTTTTTGGTCTTTGATGCCTGATACCTGACCCTTTGTCATCTTACAGGCTGGTGTGCTTCTTCCATGTGGGCTTTGTTTCTCACTTAAGGGGAATAGATTTAACAGTTTCTAGGTGTGGTTTTGCTTTCTGACAGGATTCACAGTAGATTAGAAGAAAGGGCTGCTTTTTTGCTTCCAGAAAAATTTCCAATGCAACACTTTAATGATTTTTAAGAATTTTAAATATAAAAGGGTTCTATATGACCCCTTGACAGTTTTCCTCATACTATGATTCAGTGCCTCAATCTGTTGCTCCTTTCATTGTGTGTACAAGTTCCCAAGCAACTATGCAAACACAGCCATGGATACGTTATTTGCTTTATAATAAACTGCCATCCAGTCATCACTTCCAACTCAAAGCACCCCAGTAGGACAGGGTGGAACTGCCCCAGTGTTTCTGAGACTAATTTTTAAGTAGAGAAAGCCCCATCTTTCTCCTGCAGACCAGCTGGTGGTTTTCAAACTGCTGACCTTAACAGTAGCAGCCCAACATGTAACTATGCCACGACACTGGGAATACAGGTCTGTTTCATTCTGCCTTCCCCAGTGCTTATGTAACTAGGAATATTTATGGTTTTAGCGCATTTACAAATCAATGTCTAATTCAAAGCAATTAGTAGTGGCATAGTAGATACCTGTTGGGCTGCAATCTGATGCAAGGACAGCCGTTCATACCACCAGTCAGCTCTGCAGGAGAAAGCTCGACTTTCACTCATGTAGTTATACTCGGAAACTCAGGCAGTTCTATCCTGTCCTATAGGATCGCTGAGTCGGCACTGACTCCATGGCAAATGCGTTTGGTTTGGTTTTTGGTCACTTTGAAGTGTAGAGAAAACATTTAGAACAAGGTTTTTAACTATGAAGCAGTTTCCTGCTGCTTGGTTTGGTGTGAATGGTATATGAATGGCAGAGCTCAGAAGAATTCAAGATGTTTGGAGGCCAGATTTTTATGGACAGAGATTGTGCTTTAGTTTATTAGATCTTTTGAGAACTCGCCAACTTCTACCTATTGACTTTTCAGCCTATTTTAGGCTTCCGAGAGGGGTTCTTTTCTATGAACTTGGTTTTCTGATGGATCTCTCAAACCATGAACTGCTACAGTCAAAACCTGTGTTCTTGGAAGTGCATTTCCTACAGCAGAAACACTTGCACTTTTTCATATTTGGTTCTTGTTGCAAAACAGTAAGATGCTAACTGGGCAGTGTTTATAGAGCAACGGCATCAGCCTGGAGTACTGAGTCTTTTCCTTCCACAAAGACATCATCATGACCTGGTTTTCTAGGGCAGTTCCGACGGCACTCCTGATAGCCAACTGAATCAGGTATTTTATACTTTGAAGCATCTCTGTTCTAAAACCAGTTCCCCTTCTAAACAGCTCTTCATACCTGAACCTTTTCATAAAAAACAAATGACTACTCAAAATGAGTATTTGGGGAACCAGTTTAGTTGGGGTTATAAATAGTATGACTAGTTCTTAAAACTTGGGTACTTTTGAGAGTGAAATGGGGTACTGTTACTATATATGGGGCAACTAAGACTGCCAAGAAGGCAAATTGTAACAGGAATATTTTTTAGTAATTTTAACCTGGCTAGTAAATTTTAGAAATGAAACTTTCTCTCCAAGAGATTTTCTTGGTTCCTGACATATAGCACAGGTTTGATGGTTTTGCCTCTGTGATTCTGATTTTTCCTACAGCAAATTTGGTATCCTATTCTTATCAGGAGTCCTAGTGGCTAAGGTGCTGACTATAAAAGGCAATCAGCTTGAATCTGAGGGAGAAAGAAGTGGCAGTCTGTCCTATAGAGATTTAAACCAAATCACTGCCCTTAGATGGATTCTGACAGTGGCCCTATAGCGTAGAACTGTTTCATGGAAACTGATGGCCCCATCTTTTTCCCACAGAACTGCTGGTGGCTCTCGCTCAATCCATTTTGAAAGGTAGCTTTTTTTTTCGGGAGGGGGGAAAGGACCAAAAAACACCTGCATTCATTTTCACTGGTAATATTTCCAATAAAGCAAGTTTTTAAACATGGTTTTGGTAGTGGTAGACATGTTGGGACACTTTCTAAAGAGCAGTAACCTTTAGGAAATGATATAAACCTCACACCCTCCACCCCTTACCCTACCCCATCCCACCAGTCCTAGCACAACCCTTGGTGCTGCTCAACTAGAGAACACTGGGAGACTAGTTTTGTTTTTAAATGAATGAGGAGGCACAGTTCCATTTCAAAGGTATAAACCTAAGGAAGAATGCTGTCATTGATTTTAGGAAGAAACATGCTAGGTAAAAAGATCCCCTGGAAATGATGACTGTTTAAACACTCCATTTAGGGGAAGTAAATTATAATCTCAAAAAACAAGATTCCTGTGCAGATGCCACAGTGCCAGGAATGTTCCCTTTTGTTAGTTGTTAAAGTATCTTTTTTAAAAACTGGTACACGTTTTTCTTTCATCTTAATATAAAAAAGGCACTGTACTTAAACATCCCATAAATAACTTCAAAGCCAGAAGCTATAATTGCTCCAAAAAACCAAACTTACTGCCATCACGTTGGTTCCAGCTCAGAGACGGCATCCACTTTATGTCTCTCACTCCCTGGTCTGAGTCTGTGTGAGATATTTTTAGAAGGTGAAGTGAAAGGAATAAACACTATAGTCCACCAATATGACTTACTTTTTAAGGTGTCTGGTTAACCAAAAGCTTGCTCAGTAAACTTTCAAGTTCGTATACTGGAAGATATACTTTTCTTGTGTCTTGAAATCTATGTGTAATTCTTTGCTCTCATAGGGAATCGGGTACTTTGTTCTCGAATTTCTTGCAAATTCCAAATGCTTAATCATTACCTATTATATCCTACATGTATCAATTCTTTTTTCAGATGTTTTGATAACATTATTTTAACTTTTAGGTCAGTGGTCTCAACCTTCCACGATCCTTTAATAGAGGTTCCTCATGCTGTGGTGAACCCCAACCATAAAATTATTTTCGTTGCTACTTCATAACTGCAATTTTGCTAGTTATGAATTGGGCGACCCCTGTGAAAAGGTCATCCAACCCCCAAAGGGGTCATGACCCACAGGTTGAGAACCGTTGTTTTAGATAGATGTATTAAGGCTATACATGCAAGAGCTAGGGTTTGGGGTAAATGGAGTGATTTATTCATGTTAAAAATCTGCTGTATCAAACATAATAAACATTTCCCCCCCAGATGTGCTGTATGACTCTGATTTCACTATTGTATTCTTTGCCTAGAGATAATCCCTAAATATCAGCTATCATAATCACCCTATTTCAGTCATGATACTTAATATAATGTTTGGAATGTCTCAAAGGGGGGGGTGTCTTTTTAACCTCATAAAACTAAAGATAATTTATTTAGTTGGATTGTTGCAGCCGGAAAAAATTCATTTAGTTTTTTTTTGCATTTCATAAGCTAATGATAGGAAGCTAGAGATATAAATACCTTTGATAGTGTATAAAAGAAAAATCAAACCCACTGATTATGACTCATAGTGATGGTAAATAAGGAAACATATAATTACAAATTATCTCTATGAAGTTTTAACTTATGTCGGCATTAAAGTCAACTATACAGCCATTTGAAAGGTTCATATATATAAATTATGTATATGGGTTCTATGGATTTTCCATTTTTACTTCATTGGTCTACAGCTCCCCTTCCCCGACCTCTCCGTGGTCTAAACTCTTAAACAATGGATAATTATTGGCTAAAATTGATATGATCTTCTTGGCATTTTCATGTCTGTAAGTTTTCACATGTAAAAAATTAAATTTGATAAGAATGTTACATGAGACTCATGTTAAGTGCTAACTGGTAAAATTAGTTATGGCAAAAACTAAATATATGAAATCTACATTACCAACATTACAATGAAAATCTTACTTAAAACAATAGCAAATGAAATAAATTATGCTTTATTAAGTAAAGCCAATTTGATCAAATTGCTCTGGAAAATTAATTTCAATGAAAACTCATTATTGTTGGATAAATTTCAAAATGTTGAATTAAAGTTACTTTGGAATAGCAGAATTTGATTTTTTTTTTTTAACAATCTGCTATATGCAGATGATGCAACCTTGCTTGCTGAAAGTGAGGACCTGAAGCACACTTGCTAGCAAAGATCAAGGATCAATGCTTTCAATATGGATTACAATTAAATGTAAAGACACACACACAAAAAAAGACCAAAATCCTCACTAGACCGATAGGTGTCATCATGATAGAGACAAGACTGAAGTTGTCAAGGATTTTGTCCTGCTTGGATCCACAATCAATGCTCATGGAAGCAGCAGTCAAGATATCAAAAGACAAGTTGCATTAGGTAAATATGCTCCACGAGACCTCTTGAGTATGGAAAAGGACGTTACTTTGAGGACTACAGTGCACCTAACCATGTTATTTTCAGTCACCTTATATGTATGTGAAAGTTGGACACTGAGTTAGGAAAACTGAAGAAGAGTCTGCATTTGAATTGTGCCGCTGGGGAAGAATATTGAAAGTACCATAACTACTAAACGCACAAACCAATCTGTCTTGGAAGGAGTATGACCAGAGCACTCCTTGGAGGCTAATATTTGGGAAACGTTGTCACGGGAATCCCAGGACGATCCTTTCAGGACCAGTGGTGAGAGTGGTGATACCGGGAGGGTGGATTGGAAAAGTGGAACCCATTACAGGGATCTACATGTGACCTCCTCCCTGGGGGATGGGCAACAGAAAAGTGGGTGAAGGGAGACATCAGACAGTGTAAGCCATGACAAAATAATTTATAAATTACCAAGGGTTCAAGAGGGAAGGGAGTGGGGGAGAGGGAGGGGAAAATGAGGAGCTGAGGCCAGGGGCTTCGGTGGAGAGCAGTTATTTTGAGAATGATGAGGGTAACGAATGTATAAATGTGCTTTATACAACTGATGTATGTATGGATTGTGATAAGAGTTGTATGAGCCCCCAATTAAAAAAAAAAAAGAGTCCAGTCCCTGGAGAACATCGTGTTTAGTAGAGGGTTAGCAAAAAAAAAGAGAAAAACCCTTGAGATGGATTGACAAAGTGGCTGCAACAATTATCTCAAGTATACGAACAATTGTTAGGTTTGTGCAGGACAGCAGTGTTTTGTTCTGTTGTGCATAAGGTCTCTATGAGTTAGGATCCCTTGATGGCACCTAACAACAGCCATTCATATTTGGAATGATTTTGAGATTAGAAAATATATAAATGGTTTTTACAGCCTCGATGTCTGTGGGGGAGTTCTCTGCTATGCTAATGGGCAAGATCAGGGCAGGATGTATTCTGAGTCTTCCTCTTAAGAGAGGGTGTGAATTAAGTCACCAGCCTGTTTCCTTGGGGATATATGGTCAAAGCCATTCTTCTGTGTTATTTCGAAGCAGAGAGAAACCCCAGGATCATCAAAGAACCAGAGCCACTAGCACTATACCCAAAGTGGCAAATGCCAGACCAGAGTGCAGAATGAAGATCATGGGACAGAACTGGAGTAACACCGAACTATGAAATGGTTATCAGGCTAGTTCCTTGGTCCACAGAAGCAGAGCTAAGGGACCACATAGCTGAGAGGCTGAGGAGAGGCGGTGTTGTGCACCAGTGACGTTATCCTTATTATTTTCTGATCCTGGTTTGTGGTAACTTGTTCATTTCCCTAATATATCCTCTTAAAAGTGAGTATTGTCTGTTTATTCTGTTTGGCCAGTGCAATGGATTATTGACTCCAACAGAAAAGTAGAGTATCATGGGGCGAATGGTGTGTGTTTATTCTGAATACAGTGGAGGGTGGAAGCCTTAAGGCAATTGTGTGGACTTGGATTCTCTTTCCTTTTTGTGTAGTCAGAGGTCAAACATGGCTGCCACCTCTTTTACTCAACCATGGATTGCCACAAAACCAAGCAAATCTATGTTGGAAGCATAGTAAAGACATTTAAGAAGCAGATTTGTAAGGACTTCATCTCACATTCTTTAGCCATATTATCCAGAAAGGCCAGTGCCTGGAGAATGCTTGGTAAAATACCGAGTCAGTAAAAAAGAAGACCCTCTGGATGGATTTGACAATGGCTGTGACAATGGGTTCAAATCTAACAATTGTGAGGATGATAGCAGGACTGAGAAGGGATTCATTCTTCTGGGCACAGGGTTGCTTTGAGTTATAACCAAAACTCCACAGCATGTAACAATAATCATGTGTCAGATACTATTCTGAAACATTGGAGAGCCTACAAGGAACAAAATTCCTGTCTTTCTGGGGATTTCCACAAGTATAATTTTAAAGACTGACAATAGACTCAAGATAATTTAAGCCTTTTAAATAGTTTTTAACAAGTTAAAGAGATCACAGTAGAGAATTTTTTGAAGGTGATTAGAACAATTTAGAAACATTCAGGAAAACATGTCCAGAGTAGGCTTTTTAATTTCAGTACATATCTCAGACTATGCTATCTAGAGGTGTGTCTGTCAATACCACTCAACTTACTGTTTTCATTATGTAATAGGATGGGCACTGTAACTGGGAAGCAGAGACATGGAATAAACTGAGTCCTGT
Organism: Echinops telfairi; assembly: GCF_000313985.2. Lineage (NCBI taxonomy): Eukaryota > Metazoa > Chordata > Mammalia > Afrosoricida > Tenrecidae > Echinops > Echinops telfairi. Next base: position 7,397,602 of record NW_022111367.1, on the reverse strand, counting down.
TTTTAAAAGGAAGGCAACCAAATGTAGTTTGATGAAAATAGGTAAAAGCAGATGTACCAAAAGCAAAATCTAATGTGCTCTGGGCATATGAGGAAGGCTTCAACCTTTCCATATGGAACCACTTCTGGACTAAACTGAGTATTATTTAAATTATGATCATGGCAGCTTGCCCCTAGTGAACCCTATTAATAACCCTGTCCTGCCAAATAATATTTACCTATTAATTAATCTCATGAGTCATTATGTCAAAGATTATCAGACTCTATGGTATTATCAACACTACCCCATCCTCCCAAGTCTATTGGGAAAGCAAACTTTAGTGTCTCACACTTTAGCTATAGTTTCATTTTTAAGGTATCAGAGATTTTGGCTTACGTTTCTTGAACTGCAATATTTTACAAGCAATTAGAAGTTTTCGTACAAAGATTTTCTGAAAAGAAGCTCCGGCATTGAATAGTACTTGGGTTTAAAATACTGGTGATAATTACAAATAATTCTCAATTATGATAAAATGTAATTTGGGCTGTTTTGGGAATACATTTGAAAAAAAAAAAGAGACTTGAAATAAAATATATAGCTTAATTTGGAATTTGTTTTCAATTTTTTTATACACTGTTTATACATGACAGAGTTTAGCTTTATTTTGTAAACTTTTATATTAATTACTATTCACATAACAAGAGCTATACATTACCAAAGGCCTTGCTGGGGTCATAAACTATTTGCTAATGAGAACTTCACACCTACTATATGCTACTATTATTTTTCCACGATGTTGAGCAAGTCAACTTTCTAACAGCAAGCTTAGCAATAATAGAAGCCGCAACAAAGAACCCCCCCCCCCACTGAAATTTAGCAAACTTTATTTCTTTCCTGGTACCCAAAAACTCATGGAAGGGAGCAATGTAATATCAAACTTAGTATTTTTAAACA
>NW_022111367.1:7355343-7396569 GCF_000313985.2 Echinops telfairi | reverse complement strand
TATCAACCACAGAATTCAAGAATTGTCAGACCTTCCAATTGTTCCAATTGGAGATGAAGTCGTGTAAATTTCATTACAAAAGTCATAATTTTTATGCTTAGAATGATACATTAGTATTTATTTAAAATGTAAAATAAATTCACCCACAAAAACTTTCAATGGATAAAAGCTAATAACTGAGGAATGGGAAATGAATGTTAAGCACAGGCTAAAAAATTTTGAAAACCAACAACTAAACATGAAGTGAACTAAGTACAGGATTTAGTTCCCCGAACTTAAGTGCTATCTATGTGTAAGATTTGTCTAAACATATTAGATACTCGTTCACTTTCAGATTTCATATCAATACTTAAATCCAGAAGCCATTAGAACAAGTGACTTTTTACTAATGAACACATTAAACACCAAGTGTTTTTATTTCATGTTACTATTATTTAAACACTTCTTATAATTATACTTATGATAATTTCAATGTCTTTGGGTTCCTAATTTGGAAGCCAAGTAGGAGAGATTTTCCTCACCATTCTTTTAATAAGAGATCTCACGAAAGTCTGGCTGCAATGTCTGAGGTTACATAAATTCTTTTAAAATGAGGACTGGGATTATGCTTTATGCTGGTCTTTATTTTCTCTTCATAGTGAGAGGCATCAAATACAATCAACTCCACTGAACTTATAAATTTAGAACGCTATTGTCTCAGTGAAAGACACTTGTGAAAACAAGAATTACAGTAAATTCAAAGATGGATTAGGACACTTTATATAGTCTGAAAGGGTTGAATCAAGTTAAAGACTACAGAAAGAAAACAAAATCACGGCATTTTTTTATTACTAGATTATGTAGGCATAGACATCAAAATATGAATTAGTTAAAAGTTACACAAAATTATACATTTAACTCAGTAAAGTAATCCAACCAAAATTGGGATATAGTTGATATGATTTATCAATGTTAAATATTCATTTACCTCCATAATTTAAGTCATGAAAAATAATAGTGTAATGACAGGAAAAAGACACAGAAAAGTTCCTTGTTCTGGATGACCTAACTTGATGTAGATTCATCAAACTGATTAGTCAAAAGGCTCAACATGCTAGTATACAGAGAAGACATATTACTGAGTCTCTGAAAAGGTATTTTACAAGAATAACATTTCAGATCTCCTTACACACAATTATGAAACCAAACTTGCTATTGAGTCAATTCCGACTTATAACAATGCTATTGTGGGAAAGAGAACTGATTCAGAGGGTTTTCAAGGTTGTAATCTTCACTTTAACCACTGTTCCACAACCAATTTTTAAAATAACATGTTAAAAATGTAGTGCAGTGTGGTATTTTTATCTAATGGTTGAGGGATATTTTTTGATAAGTAGTTATGACAGCAGATAAGCTAACTTTTCTAAAGAGGAATTCTCCTAAGTTTAGCTCCTAAAAAATGAAAATAGTTGTCTGTTTTTTTAAGAAAAAAATTTTTTGCATTGGTCCTTATTTAAAACTTGATTACAACTTAATACACCATTTACCAGTGGTGAATTCTTGTTTGTTACGTGGTTCTTCAGAACCAAACCTGATTTAAGATGAGATCTAGAATAAGTTTAAGATCTCCAAGAATTTCCATAACATCTTTAGTGTTTCTTGATCAAAAACATGCGTTCAAATAAGTAATTTCAATTAATCTAAACCGATTTTTGGCAATCTTCCCAAACTTTTGGTTCAATCGCCTTTGAAACGCCACAGTGCATTATTGGAAAACTTGTCTTCCTGGTTTTCAAATTCATTGTTTCAGCTCATTAGTCATAATGCCAAGTCTTTGGTGCTGTATTATTTCTTGCACGTGGACACTAGGTGCCTCTCCCAATTTAATTACTAGCCTTTTCATTTTAGAAATACAGCTAAGTCAATTTTATAAAGTTTTAGTAGATTGGATTATTTGCATTTAAAGGCTCTACATTGGGAAAGATCTTTGTTTTGCTAATGAAAGAAAACATAAGGTTCAAAAGTATTAACATTCCAGTTATTGACCCTCATAACTGCTATATATATATATATATATGGATTTTCTTATAGGCACACATTTGGGCTATGTCACTCTAAGGAGAAAAAGGGAGCGTTTTAGAGATATTTAAGACTACACAATGAATAAAATAGTTTATTTACATAAACGTGTACATGTATTCCTATGTAGGTATCTGAAGAAGCCCTGGTGTCACAGTGGTTAAATGGCTACTCACTGAAAGGTCTGTGATCACAGCCTAAGAGCTGCTGCATGGAACAAAAGAAATGGCAAATCTGTCCCTGTTAAGATTTACAGTCTAGGAAATCGTACGGTTCTACTCTGTACTATAGGGTTGCTGATTTTGGATCAACTTGAGGGCACACAACATAATTTAAGTACTTGGTTAAAAAAACACTCTAAGCAAACATAATTTAAGTACTTGGTTAAAAAAAACCACTTCAATCAGCTCTCTTATCAGCTCTATCTTGTGGATTATTGCTAAATTTACCTATTCAGCTTTACCTCTTACATAGAATCCCAGTTTTGCGTATTCAACAGCCTTTAATCAAGGCATTAACAATGAAAGCCTGGGTATCACCTAAGGTGTCTTTAAAACAGTATTACAAAATGGGACCAAACATCTTTCCCTCTCAAACTAGGTTCACTCAAGTGTCCATTACCTTTCAGTAACATTGTTATTAAGTGGCACAGTCTCGATTCCAACTCGGGGACCCTATGTGCAACAAAACATTGCCAGGTCATACATAGTCCTCATAATCAGTCATGTTTGAGCCCATCGTTGTAGCCACTATGTCATCTTGTTGAGGGTTTACCATTTCTTTTTATAAGCCTATACTTTGACACTTCTTCAAACACTGGTCCATCCTGAAAACATGTCCAAAGTAACTGAGACGACGTCTTGCTATCCTCCCTTCTAAGAAACATTCTGGCTACACGTCTGAGAGAAAGATGCTTCATTCTTTTAGCAGTTAGCATACCACCAGTCTTAGTCTTCCAGATAGAAAATGTATAATTTTAATATCTATTTTATCCAATCCTGACTTTTATCATGTTCTATATTTTTTTACCCCCATTGAAGTATCTCAAATTTATTCTTTCGTCCCCATTCTCATTACCAGTGTTCTGTTAAGGTTTTCTAGAGTCTTAGATTACTACGGTGGTCAAATGCCAATTTACCTTGCCACCGGATCCAGGTTGTAGAATCTTGCTATATATACTAGATACACACACACCCCCTCCAAAACTCAGCTCTCATAATTTTGTTAATATTTTAGTTGCAATTTAATTATTCATGTTCATGTAACCTTTCACTCAAGTTTGATGGCAAAGATCCCTGGTTACTTTTGGATGAAATGTACTTTATTTTGGCTTATATTCTAATACACAAACCAGGAAAAGTCTAATTACTTGATAACAAAGTGCATCTTAATTTACAAGCATTGAGGCCAAAAATTATAATATGAAGACATTTTTATTGTGCCAGTAGTGACAACTGTCGAATCCCCCAGTATGTCCCCAAAAGTTACTCACAGTTTTGTGTTAAGGGGATCTCCTCCTATGGCACTTATTGTCCTCTACTAGAGTAAGCTGTTGTCAGGCACTCTGCTCTATACAATGTCTGTTGTCTGGTTCCAGTGAAATCCCTTCTCCCAATGTTCTACTTACCCCATGGTCAATTCACTTTTTTAAAGGGGTTGTTGGTGGCGTCAAACTTTATGCTTGGAAATCAGTCATAAGGAAAATCACGATAGCGGGGAAAACACCATTGGAATATTTCAAATTATTGGTTAACTTCCCAAATTTTGGCTAACTTCCCAAATGTTAAGTACAATACATATATCATCCACTCTGAAAGCCAAACTCAAATCCACAGCATTTCGATGTCTCTACCCACATAAACTATTAATAGAAAATGCCATGTGTTTTTGTTTGTATTGTATCATAAAACCAGTAGCCATTCTGTATCTTTTAAAATAAGTCATTCTTCTGGTGTTGAAACTAAACATCGCAAAACATGCAACTCAACAGTTCCTGTACCATTCAATGACACTTGGTAACATCTTCGTTTCATGACAAAGGAGGTTTGTTCACAGAGGCAATTAGCCAATCATTGACTTCCTATTCCTCTTGCTCCATTATAGACTGCCTTGGAAGGCCATTGGCAAGCTTTTAAGACCCCCAGGCAGAAGCATTGAACATGCTATTTAGACAAGGGGCTAGGATATTCTGAGAAACTATGTTCTTAAACCAGGGATGAGGAGCCTTTTTTCTGCCAAAGGTCATTTGGATATTCGTAACACCATCCTTGGGCCATACCTGTCAAACATTTAATAAACTCACTTCTAATGTGATGGAGGGAACTGCTTCTCTTTGGTGAGTTGTGTGATAATGAGCTGTTATTGATGATTTGGGGACATTATACTGCCTGCATGTTCCCTAACTCTGTCCTAAAGCTTCAAACAAAGAAACCAAATCTCATGAATATTTTGGTAGTATACAAGCAATCTCAGTAATTTTTTTTGTCATTGCTGTAAATATACCACAACTTTGGCCAATTCACCTTTTTTACAGGTGCACAGCTTAGTGACAGTAATTACATAATTAACTGGCAGTACAACTCTTACCATTCATGAACCAAACCCACTCCCATCAAGTCCCATAGGGTCACTATGAGTTAGAATTGATTTAATGGCAGCAAGTTCTTTTGATTAGTTTGGCTCTGAAGTACTATAAACTATAAAATATTAATGAGGAAATGGGTTGAGACTACAAATATTGATTGTATTCAAAATGAATTCTATTGCTTCTTGGCCTTTTGGCTAAGATCAAGTGCAAAATGAATTGAATTCTGAGAAAATGTATTCACTATAAGTAAACATATATTTTACACATTTTAACTGATAACCATGTGCATGAACTAGTCTTACCTGTCATTAACATCAATAAGTAATTCTAAATATAAAATGTGAATGATACAATTATGGTAAATTTTATCAAAATAAAAAGAAACAAACCCATACTGTTTGGAGGACTTAAGACAAATGGCTTCCTTGAAGCTGATTTTAAAATATTATTATTTTGAAGTTACTGGTTCAGATTTCCTCTTAGTAGTTAATTCTTGTAATAATCACTTTCATGTTTTCAGAATGTTGAAATAATCCCTCGCCCCAGCCACAAAAATAGTACATTTATATAGCTTTGAAAAATAAGAGTTTAATCACAAGACTATATAAAGAAGCACCACAGTAAGACTTATCTCACACCCTAGTCAACCAGTGATAACAGGTTTATTGTATGTAATCTAGTTAGTCTGTTCATACTATTTGGTAACCTTTTTGATTTTATTCAATCGTGAACATATTAAATATTAATTAGCATTTTATGTAAATGCAGTCGTTACACAGAATATGCTATTTAATCAGCTTTTAATTTACTGAACACTTGAGAATTTCTCCTAAACTTTTAATGATAAGCAAAACTATAATACACACAGATTACTTATTAAAATTATATTAGCGCACTGACAGATTAATTACTCTCCTAATGTACTTATAATCCTAAAAATATACTTTGGTTGCTTGATCTATACATAACTAAGAAAGAATATCAATATTAACATTGACACTTTGGGACCTGTTATTTAGGCCAGTGTTTTGAGGTTCTGGATCTTAGTCCACTTACCTTTTTTCAATTAGAAAAATTAACGATAGTGCTAATGAACACTCATGGATAAATTTTTCTTGACTTCCCTCCTTTCAGTTGTTTATTTTTAATAGCACCACCCTTTGATAGATCACACACGGCGCTAGTTATGGATTGAACTTTTTCCTAATGAAATACATTGTAAACCTACCTACTCTAATATTCATGATATTAATCCACCTGGGTATGTTTTTTCCTTGTTAACAAGTCGTATTAGGTTTGGGTGTGTTTTAAGCCAATCACCTTTAACATTAAATGAGTAGAACAAGCATATAGAAACAGTTGGGGGAGGATATGAAGATCACCAAGGAGCCAAGAAATAGAAGATGAAAACTCAGTAACATTCTCGTAGAACAGAAAAAGACTTCCCCTAGAGCAGTGGTTCTCAACCTTCCTAATGCCGAGACCCTTTAATACAATTCCTCATGTTGTAGTGAGCCCCGACCATAACATTATTTTCATTGCTACTTCATCACTATCATTTTGCAACTGTTATGAATTGGGTGACCCCTGTGAAAGAGTCATTTGACTCCCAAAGGGGTCACAACTCACAGGTTGAGAACTGCTGTCCTAGAACTAGCACCTTTTCCAGATTTCTGGCTAAAACTGTGAGAACATAAAATTCTGTTTCATAAAGCCACCTTGTGGTACATATGAGGGTAAAAAAAACCAACAAAACTATTGTTACTAGGGTCCTGTTCATAAATGCACAGATTTGTTTCAGACAATCCATCTTTAAATATAGCTTTGGGATCCACAGATGGCTGCAGAGAAGTTCTCTCAGCAATATACTTGTCTTATTGGGGAAGTCTTAAAGGGGTAAAAAAAAAAGTCCACTCAATCAAACAAGGGATCAGCTGGGTCAATTAAGATCAAGGCAGAGGTGACTCAGAAGGTTTTAGCAACTTATTAGTATTCCAAAAGTGTTATTCTTGAAAAGAATACAATCACATGAGCTTATTAGGGAAAAAACTCTTAATGAAAACATGCATTGGTGAGAAAAAGACCAGCTAAGTTGGGTCAAGGAATTTCCCCCCATCATTAAGAGTTCACCTACTCATTCTCCAGCGGTAGGGTAGCAAGGGCTGTCCTATGAGAACAGCATTGGGAAATCTTACTCCATCCACCCTACAGCACTGATCTTTCCCCTTCAGACTTCTATTTTGTACCCCAAACTTAAAGAACATTAAAAAGGAACACAAATTTGAGTTCCGTTTGGGAATGCTCAAATTGCTGCTTTGATATGGTTTAAATTGAGTGCAGAATTCTTCAGGGAAGGTTTACAGAGACTGAACCACCACCTTCACAAGTGTAGAGACCTAGATGGAAGATACGTTAAGAAACAATAGGTTTACATTTTGGTATTTTTGTCTAATAAAGGTTTCTAAGATTTAAATAGCAATGCTATTTCTAAGATAATGCACTCATTTTGGTCCACTCTCCTACATAACCTAGAATATAAACTTCATGAGAATTTGATTGATCTGTTTTTCAATGCTGACTCTTTGCTCCTAAACAGAAGAACTTTGTAACAAAATGTTTTAAATCTATTATTAATGCTACTGATCAAAATCATATTCCTACACTGCCAAAAAAGACAATAAAAACATGTAAACAGTCTTGGCTCTCCGCACGACACCATGGCTGTTGGCAAGAACAAGTGCCTTACAAAATTTGGTGGCAAGAAAGGAGCTAAGAAGTGGTTGATCCATTTTCTAAGAAAGACTGGTATGATGTGAAAGCACCAGCCATGTTCAATATAGAAATATTGGGAAAACATTGGTCACCAAGACTCAAGGAACCAAAATTGCATCTGATTGCCTCAAGCGTCGAGTTTTTGAAGTGAGCCTGGCTGATCTGCAAAATGATGAGGTTGCCATTAGAAAATTTAAGTCAATTACTGAGGATATTCAGGGCAAAAGCTGCCTGACCAACTTCCCAGGCGTGACAAGATGCGCTCCATGGTCAAACAATGGCAGACGGTGATGGAGGCTCATGTTGATGTCAAAGCTATCGATGGGTATCTGCTTTGTCTATTCTGTTGGTTTTACCAAAAAATGCAATAATCAGATTTGGAAGACCTTTTATGCTCAGACCAGCAGGTCTGCCAAATCCGAAAGAAAATGATGGAAATCATGACTCGAGAGGTGCAAACAAATGACTTGAAAGAAGTGGTTCCAGACAGCATTGGGAAAGACAGAAAAGGCTTGTTCTTTATCCTCTCCATGATGTGTCTGTCAGAAAAGTAAACATGCTGAAAAAGCCCAAGTTTGAATTGGGAAAGCTCATGGAGCTTCATGGTGAAGGTCAAAGTTCTGGAGAAACTACTGGAGATGAGACAGGTGCAAACGTGGAACGAGCTGATGGCTATGAGCCACCAGTTCAAGAATCTGTTTAAAATTCAGACTTAATGTTGACAAATAAAAGGCCTTATTGTGGTAAAAAAACAACATGTAAACAAATCAATATAAAAACATGTACAGACCAAGTTAATATTGACAAATTCTCCTAACAAATGATGTACTTACCTTTTTTCAACTTGTACAAGAGGGCTTAAAAACATTATGGAAAAATAGAGCTAGAAGGCAATTTTTCCCAAGAACGTTTCAAAGGTCCCTTGTACAGCAAACACTAGCATTATAACTCCAAGCTAAGTGTTTTAAGATTACATGGAGCCTTTATAAAAATTATCCTAAAGTTATATTATATGTCAAAAGATGTCTTACTGGCAGAGTACAATATGAACTTACGTCTCTAAAAATGATCTATTAGCATAAGCATTCTCCAATTTAGAGGAAATAAGCAAACTAAGCTTTAACAATTCTAAATGATTATAAATTTTTAAAAACAATCTTAACACGTTTATTTAATTGGATAATCAGTGATGAGTGGCTAAGTTACAAATAAAAGTCGATAGGCCATCTTCATTGACAAGATAATCAAAATGAGAAGCATTTAGTATAAAGTGGCTTAAATATTTTCCCTCAGAATTTCCCAAACTTTAACCATGTAGCATGAAATACTAACAGTAACAAGACTCCTGTTTATATTTCTTCAAAATGAAAGCCAAAGCACAGAAATATAAACCACTAAAAAAATCATAACAAATTTCAGACTATTCAAAGAGTTGGGAGATTCTGTGAGTAAATTTAAGTAAGCTTACTCATTAATCTTTAATAATTAATTGAAATTATTTTCAGTACAGTAAACAATAGTAATAGTAAACACATTTTTAACATGAAGTTATTTTTGTTGCATATTGAAAATGAAACAAATATTAAAAACACCTGAGAAATATTTTATAAATAAAAAAGGTTAAAAAGTCTTAATTTCTGGTGGAGGAATTATTTCTGCATTGAAGAGGCTCAAGCTATTAGACATAAAAGAAAAGTTACAAGAAATCTGACAAGAGTAAAATAGGAAAAACCTTTTTAGTTGTGTATGTACTCATGATGGTCTCCTAATTCTTCAAGATAGTCAAATAACTTGTCTAAATATTTCCTATATCCAATACTATCTTAACAGGTTAGGATAATTATTTTTTTATAAAACATTCAAAATTACACTTAAAACTTTTCCCATGGTGAAGTGATGGTAATAATCACCTATAAAAGAAACAATTCTAATTTAGAATGCCAACATTTATATAAAAAAATAAACAAGCCTAGAGAGATCACATATATATATATTTTTAAATCATTTTATTGGGGGCTCGTACTGGTATTATCACAATCCATACATACATCCATTGTCAAGCACATTTGTTGCCATCATCATTCTCAAAACATTTTCTTTCTATGAAGTCCTTGGTATCAGCTCTTTTTTTTTTCTCCCTCACCTACCCTCCCCCTTCCTCATGAACACTTGATAATTTATATTTTTTTGCGAGATCATGGTTTATGGACGCACAATTTCACCAACTTAATTATTGAGTTTGTTCATTTATCAGTAATTCTTAGGCCAAGAATATTTTCATTACAAAAATCAATAATTTTTTAATAGTTGAAATAAGACAGTAAGGTTAAGAAACTGATTATTTAAAAAAGCATTATGGGAAAAATAGCAGCCCTGGTGGTATAGTGGTTGAGTTGGCTGTTGGTCATAAGCTTAGTTTGAAATCACCAGCAACTCCACAAAAGATGAGGCTTTCTACTCCTGCAATGTTAGTTTCAGAAACACACAAGACATTTGTCTAAGATCTCAGGGACCTTTTACTGAACACAAACATCAAATTATGAATCTTATGCTTCTCAATATATCATCTCTCTAGGTCTCCATTATTTATTAAGGCTGTTTCCACCACTCTAACCCTTCCTTGAAGAATTCTGCTCTCTTGAATTCAGACCATGTGCAAATTGGGGAATCCTTTTGAAAGTCAAATAGTTTTCATTTTCAATGTTTTGTGACTTTTTCAATTTTCTCAAAGCATCCTCAGATTAAGCACCCTGTGTTCACTGAGAAAATCTACCAAGAGGATTCCTTTGAAGTACCAAAAAAACTCCCCTGTCTTGAAAGCTGCTTTACTTTGGACTTAATTTTTTTAAACAAAATCGTTTTATTGAGTGCTCTTATAATGCTTATTACAATCTGATACATTAATTGTATGTCATATTTGTACATATGTTGCCATCATTCTTTTCAAGTTACTTTCTATTGAGCCCTTGGTATCAGCTCTTCAGCCCCTCCCCCGCCCACCCTCCTGACCCCTTGATTATAAATTATTTTCATGTCTCACACCGACCACTGTCTCCCTTCCCCCATGGTTTACACTGTCCTTTCCCCTAGAGGGGTATGTGTGGTTGCGTGTTGATCATTGTGACTGGTTCCCTTCATCCCCTCCCCCCCTTCCCATTTGGTATCTCTAGTCCTATTCCTGTTCCTGGGTTGCGTGTGTCATGAGCGCTTATCTCTGGCTGTGTACATCCTCCAGTCTAGTCCATTACTGGGGTCATGGTGGTGGGGAAGCCTCAAGGAACCAGAGGAATATTGTATTTCATTGGTGCTTTACTGCAACCTGGTTGATTCATCCCTTCCCTGTGACCACTCTGTGGGGGATGTTCCACTGTCTACAGATGGGCTTTGGGTCTCTGTTCCAATCCCCCTTGTTCATAACCGTATGGTTGTTTGTTAAGGGTCTTCTGATGCCTGTTACCTGGTCCCAATGACCCCTCATGATCGCACAGGCTGGTGTGCTTCTTCCATGTGGGCTTGCTTCTCTGCTGGATGGCCACTTGCTTCACTTCAAGCCTTTAAGACCCCAGCTGCTATATCTTTTAATAGCTGGGCACCATCTGCCATCTTCACCACATTTGCTTATGCACCCATTTGTCTTCAGCAATTATGCCAGGAGGGTGAGCATCACAGAATGCCAGTTTGTTAGAACAAAGTGTTCTTGCATTGAGGGAGGGTATGAGCAGAGGCCCGAAGTCTGTCCACTACCTTAGTGTATTAAGGCACTCCGTTAAGAGGAAGACAAGTGCATTACTGAGAGAAAGTGTCTGCAGCCATCCACTGATCTCAGAAGCATTTTAAAAACACTTTTTGTTTGGAATTTACCTGTGCAAAAACTAAACTGGAACCTTTGTAGCAATATTTTCAGACTTACTCTCATATAAATGATGCTACAAACCCAAATCCACTGACTCATACCAACTCTATAGGGCAGAGAATTGCCCACAGGGTTTCAGAGACTAACTCTTTATGGGAGCAATTTCATCAGTCTCCCTTGGAGGGGCTGTTCAGTTTGGATTGCTGACCTTGGCAATCCAACACTTTCCTGAATGTGCCAACAGGGCTGATGATATAAAAGGTATTAAATAGTATGTCATAGTTTCCTTTAAATAATATCTATAGAGAGTTACTTTTGAGATCATGAGAAAACAAATCTGAAATATATAAGGGGATACACCACCCCCCACCAAAAAAACACCCCACCCAAAATGGAAAAAAGCTTGGTAGTACACATTTTTCCCACTAGGCAAGCATCAAGTAACTCGCTGTTAGTGAACCCAGTGGCGTTGCCTGGGAAGATTCTCTCTGGTGAGTGAATTTTTCATAAAAAGTTTCGCTGGAACCTTGTTTTTCGTGATGGCTGCTTTAAGAGAACAATGTATGGCTATGAAATTTTGTTTCCTGTTCGGAAAAAAATACAGAAACCATTGTGATGTTACAAGGACAGTGATATGGACAAAAACTCAAGTGTACGAGTGGTTTTCTCCTTTCAAAAAAGGTGATCTGTCGATTGATAACAAATCTAGTTCTGGACATCTGCCAACTCCCCAAATGGACGAAAATGTCAACTCAGTGCATTTGGAGTTTGTTCCAACAAGTCAGACTGTTAATCAAGCTTTCTATTTAGAGACTCTCCAAAGATTGGGTAAATGTGTGACAAAGGCCTGATTCGTGGCAGATGGGGACTGATTCTGCTACCATGACAATGCACCTGCTCACACAGCCATCTCAGTGCACCAGTTTTTGACGAAAAACAGCTTGTCTCTCTTGCCCCAAGCACCTGACCTCACTCGTGTGACCTCTTTTTGTTTCTATGAACAAAGAGGGTCATGAAAGGACAGCAATTTGACAATGTATAAGAGGTGAAGGAAAAAACAAGGGAGGTGTTGTCAGCCATCCAAACAGATGAGTTTGAAAAAATGTTTCCAAGGACAGAATTGCAGATAAGTGTAATGGAGAGTACTTTGAAAGTGATATGGTTGTTGTATTAAAAAATTTAAATATATATGGACGAACAACAGAAAAGTGGGTGAAGGGAGATATCAGACAGTGTGATGTGACAAAATAATAATGTATAAATTATCAAGGGTTCATGTGCGAGGGGGGAGCGGTGAGGAAGTGAAGAAAAATGAGCTGATGCCAGGGGCTTAAGTAGAGAGCAAACGTTTTGAGAATGATGAGGGCAACGAATGTACAAAAATGCTCTACACAAGTGTAATAAGTATGGATTGTGATCGTTGTATAAGCCTCTAATAAAATGATTTAAAAAACTAAAATAAAAAAAATTAAATATATAGCTTTAACCAAAAGAAAAAAAAATTGGGGGGGGGGTGTATCCCCTTCATTTACTCTGTAGACACGTAGATTCTGCTAGTTTATAATTGAAACGAGTAAGATAAGTCATAGAAAGTACATTTCTCTTATCCTGAACATGACTATTTATTGAGTGGCTGGTAAAGCACTAAAAATATGAATAGAAGGTAAAAAGCCAGGTTTTAATGAAATTAAATTTTAATTTGCATCTATAAAATAACAAAATTACTAACTTTTGGTGTTACCTTTAAGTTAAATACTGATTAAAAAGTGAACAAGGCCTTTATAGTTTTAAGACCTTTATCAAAAGAACAAAATTTTAAAAAAATTGAGACTGTTAAACAAGTCTTCTGTTAAGGTTTAAAAAAAGACAAAAGGGGGAAGGGAAGGAGAAAAAAACCTAAATAATGTAATATAAAGTTAGAAGACATGGGAGTAAAATTCTGTTATACGTAGCAAATTACTTTGAGTTTCTTTTACTTAGGTGCCCAGTGAATGGGTTGGTCATTGCTAAGATTTTTCTTATATTTTATGTTGTATACTTTCATGCAATTTTAAGACTAGAATTTCAAGACTGTAATTCCCAATTTTTGGTACTTTTCCCCTCTACCTTATTGAATACTTGAAATATTTAGAACCCTTGCTGTGGTGGAGTGACATTTCTAAATATGGCTCTTCTATCCATTTCTCTGTAACTCTCACCAAATGAATGAGTGGGACCATACAAATAAGCTGGGATGACTCTAACTTGGGTACTGGTCAGTTTTGCCATTCTTCACTGTAGGAGACAGCCATATCTGATGCAGGAATCTTGGAGCCATTAAGAAAGAACCACCCACCAGTAATGTGAATGAAGTGGCAGAGGCAGGTGAGGAACCAGTGCGAAGGGACCATGAGATTAAGGCAGAGCAATGGGTAGGCTTCAAGCTGAGGACTAGAGAGGGAATTGGATGCTGGCTGAGGAGAGTTGCTGCCGAAGTCCAAACATCTGTAAACGTTTTGTGATCCTGGCTTCTGGTAACCGTTTAACTTCACTAATAAACTCCCATAGTATAATATTTGTAGTGTTGTGTGGTGATTGCAAGGGATGATAGAATCCAGCAGAGAAGTAGTCTTGTGGGAGGAATGGTTGGTGTCAGAACAGGTTAAAAGAGAAATAGGGTGTGGAAGAGCATGTGACTTCAGTCCTGTTGGCTTTTGTTTGTTGTGGACATGGATTCTCCTCCCTACGGGAAGCTGGGAAAGTCAGAAGTGACCTCCATGCCATTTCTTAATCACTGGAAATTATCTCAAATTCAACTGAAGATACACAATATATTTTACATAATACACACTTATTTGTAAGATACACAAATAATTTCAAAGTACTTTTATTTTACTAAAGAAATAAAAGGGAAATATTTGTTTTATATTAAGTAAAAAATGTGAATACTTACATTGAATGTAAGTATGCTTTAAACTTTTTGATGTAATAGAAGCTTAATAAAATCTTTATGACACTTAGATCTGAAAAATGTCAATACTACCTTATTTTTATAGAATTATGCAAAACATACCAACACTGAAAATACTGTCAATAAATTAAAAGCACACCAGTTAAGTTATTCGCCATTAAAATACAATGTAGAGTGTGGTCAACCTTACTTCAGCAGCACAGTTAATACTGGAGATAATTTTACAATCTTAACACCAATATTTACGTGCTGCTAAGGCACTGCTGACTTTGATATCACAACAGCTATGGATAAAAGAAATATATTCTCTTCAGAAGATCAGATCCTTGTATTCTTGAGGCAGCACAATATGGCCTGCACCTTTTCAAAATTCACAAACCATTATGTGCTGCTACGTTACTCCAAGGTTTTGCTTTTTTAAAAAAATGTAAACAAACATTAACACCTAAAGAATACAAAGTACATTTTCTTTTACGGGGGAAAAAAGGGTAAATCAGAATCAACTTAATTTCTACTTGTTTATTTTAACATAAATTTTAATGACAAAAAGATTTTTAGAGACTAATATTGACACACTATGCACAATTAGTTACTTTCAGAACTTTTACATACTGTAAGGAAATTTATTTCTACATCAAATAATGAAAGTCTACTACTGTGTACCAAGCACAGTGTTATAAGGTAGGCAAATATGATTAACGTGAAGGAAAAAAAGCTTTTGATTAATGTGAGGAAAAGAAGGTTTCTTTCTTTTCAACTTTGTTAATATAGGTAAATCAAATTTTAAATATGTATAAGGGCTTTCCCTTTTATAAAAAAACGTTAATTCATAAAAGTTAGTCTTTACCTTGGTAAAAGCAAAATTTACAAACTGCAGCCTGTTCTTGTGTATACCTTTCAAAAGACATATTCATCAAGAGCTCACTTTCAATTGCCACGAACTAGGAAGATTCAAATATGCTTTAAAGGAAAAGATTAAAAGTCATATGAAACATTTTAATACAGAATATAATACAAATATAATTCCAAACAACCAATTATCCCTTAGGTAATTTCAGAAAAATACAACCAACTATCATTTTACCTTGAACCTTTCTCTCTATATTAGCACATTTAGTTTCCTAAAGTTGGATCTCAGTTAGTATACTATGAGGCTTTTGAAAGATGGGTTAACTTGGTGCCTTTAAATGAAAAATAAAACAATCTGTGATTTTGAAACTTATTTAGCATTTACATCTACTCTAAATTAAACTGAGATATTGTTATTGTCAGGTGCTGTTAGTAGGCCTAGACTCAGTGATCCTGTGTACAACGGAATGAAAACACCACTGGGTCCTGCGCCATTCTCACAATTCTTGTGTTTGAGCCCCTTGGTGCAGCCACTATATCAAGCCCTGTTGTCAAGGGTTTTCCTCTTTTCCTCTGCCGTTCTACTTTACAAGCATGATGTCCCAGGAACTGGTCCCTCTTGGTACAAAGCCCTAAGTATGTGAGACGAAGTCTCTGGATTTGTCTGTCCTTTCAGCAGTCCATGGTACTTTCAATATTCTTCACCAGTTCCACAACTCAAATGCAAAAGTGAGATAGTTGTCACTAAAGTACTGAAATCTGCTTCATTTAATTGTTCAAATAAAGAACAAAGTCACATACTTTTTTAATATGTAAAATTTTTATGTATTTTGGCCAGTACTAAAAAATCTATCTAGCTAATCCTATAAACTGAGCAATCCATGTTTCATTTTATTATGCTATGCTGTTGCCATTTTAACGTTGTATAATTTAAAAATTAAGATTAAAAGAGGCAAAAAATAGTTTACCCAGAGGTGCTTCTGAAAGTGTGTACACTATGTAGTACAGTTCTATTGACACACATGACTATACCATGAGTTGCAGTCAAGTCCAAAACCATTGTTTTCTTTATTGGATCATTCCCAATTGCAAATATCCTCTAAATTTTCAACTCTTCATTTAATCCCTAATAGATCGTTAACTTAAAAAACAGTACTATAACTTTCACCATCAATATTTTTTAATAAACACCTCTGGAATGATTTTTTCCCCATATTTTCATTTTTAACAATCTGAGATAATAAAATGCTTTGAAAGTCTGACTAAAGTTTAGAGAAGAAAAAAGTATATTTATATTCCTGAAGGTATGAAATTTTGTTCAGCAACTATAAAATGTTCTACTCTCTTAAGGTCTGATTTTTCCCTTATACTTTTACTTTGGGGAAGCAGATTTTATATTACGCCTTCAAGAGAGCTCTATTTTAAGTTTAAAATCTCTTGGATCTGGTATGCTCAAATTATTGCCACAACCACAATAGAATATTTAGATCCTATCTATGGCATGAAAATGTTTCTGCAATTTGTTTAGCTGTATCTTTATACTTCTGAACATTTAGTTTTAATCGAGTATGAATACAATAACTTTCTTCAAATACAACTATATACAGCCCCTGTGCCAGAGAATGATGATCCTAGCAAAAAGGCAATAGAATATACACAAATGACTGGCTAAGCTATTCTACCTGGAGGATGATTAAAAATAGCTATTTTAAAAATACATTTAAGCAAAGTCTTAAGTTATTAGGTCTAAACGTGACAGTTTTACTAATGCAGTTTTTCATTACTATTAAGATATCAAAATTTTTAAATGTTTAAATATATACAATTTAGGCCACAGATTAAAATAGTTTTAACTCTTGTTCTGGATATAAATGCTTAAGACCAAAAAGGTAATGTTAACTAAAGATATTTACTAGAGACCCCAAACCTCTTGCTGTTAATTCAACATAAAACATCCCTATAGGGCAGAGGAGCCCTGGTGGCATAAGTCTGAACCACTGTGAGGGGAAGTTGAAGCTGTTTGTTCCTCTGAAGACTTGGTCTTTCTTGGAAACCCAAAAGGTACAGTGCTACTTGGCCTCCTAGTTATTATGAGTTGACATCGACAAAATGGCAGTGGTTTGCTTCTGAATCTTTATACAATCAGACTGCCTTATCTTTCTCTAGAGTGGAAAGACTGAACCTTTGGTTAATAGTTAAGAGCTTAACCAGTGTACCACCCATAAGGGTTCCTAGCTTACTAAAACTCAGTGTTGAGGACACGCAGCGAAATACTCAATTTAATCCCCAAAGCCTGGTTTATACTCCAAAACTTTGTTATTGTACCTTGTGGAATTTAGGGGAATATAAAGTTTCACTGCTTTTATACTTCCTTGATATCTTCTGATAAAGAAATGAACGATTGCTTAGAAATTGCTGTAAAGTGGTTTTAAAACTATATTATTCTAGAAAAGTTAGGCTATACATAAACCCAAAAACATGCTATCATTTTTAATATTTATTCATTCTCTAATAAGTTCTCTATATAAAGTAAATATAAATAAAAATATATAAATATAAATTAAAAAATACAATTGATGTTAGAAATTACCTTACAAGGTACATATTCATATTATATTTAAACAGGTTTAATTCTTGGTGTGTTCTTAATTCACCAATATGAATGGTCAGGCGAGATTTGATAAAACTACACATGAATTTGCTAGAGTAAAAACACCATTTTAATAATCTCTAAGGTACCTTTGGCCCCCTTTGTCTTTCAATAATGTATACGTTTTCCTGTTCTCTTAATAGTATTCTATTAACAGCATCCATCATTCCTCAGATTCAGTTTGTCACAACTGACCCTTTGAGATGATTATAAATTTCTTAATTTCATACTTTAAAATCTGGTCAAACTACTTCTTATGAAGTCTTCCTACCATTAGTCAATAGAATATAAAAACCAACCAAAAAACATCCCAAATCAAAAGGTTCGCATTGATTGACTCATGGTAATTTTATGATTTCAGAACAGAACTCCATATAGAACTCTGTGCACCCCACAGGATTTTCAGTATCTGTAACTGTTTAGCAGTAGATAGCCATGTTTTTCTTTACTAAGTGACTTTGGATGGACTCTAACCAACTTTCTGATTACGATCCATAGACTCAAAATACTCATTAGGCATTCTAAACAGTCTACTTTGGTACCAAGGTTTGTATAATCAGGACCCACATCTAATATTTCCTACTTTTTATCCATGAGAACATCCTGCCATTCAAATACAATTTGCAGACCTCTTTGAAACCATCAGTCTATTACAGGGAATGGCAAATTGCGGTTTGCCAGTGTGAGCCATGTGTGGCTCTTTTGGTATGCACGTGTCTCTCTGAAGTAAAGCTGGAAGATTTTTAAGATTATTCAGATAATGGTGATTTCATTTGTTCGTAAAAATGTATTTCTGGATCTCGAATAATTTTAAAATGTTGTGAGGGACAGGACTGGCTCTTCTGTCTCAAAAGTTTGTTGGCTCCTGGTCTAGTTTATTTGATCTATGTGTGTTAGATACTACTGAATTGTCCCCAATCATATACACAAAATAAAGCACTGCCTGGTCTTGTGCCACCATCACTTGATCATGTTGGAGCCCATTGTAGCCACGTATAAAATTCATCTTCTTGAATATATTCTTTTTTTTGCTTACCCTCCACTTTACTAAGCATGATATCCTTTTCTAGGGACTAGTTAGTCTCCTGATAACACGTTCAAAGTACCTGGGACAAAATCTGTTCTGGCAGTTCACAGTATTGTCAATATTTCTTGGCAATGCTATAATTAAAAGGCATCAATTCTTCTTTGTTCTACCTTATTTATTGCCCAACTTTTACATGAAGTGATTGAAAACACCATGGCATGAGTCAGACATAATTTTGAAAGTGACATCCTTGCTCTTCAAGAGGTCTTATGCATTTGCCCAATGCAATATGTCTGATATGCTAGACCTTTGCTTCTATGAGCACTAACTGTGGATTCATTCAAAATGAAATCTTGGTATATAGTCAGGAATTATGATGAATTCTGTTAGGTGTGTTATAGACTCAGACTGCCATCGAGTTGACGCCGACTCTTAGTGACTCTATAGGACAGGGTAGAATTGCCCCATTTGTTTCCTAGACTGTAACTCTTTATAGGAGTTAAAAAGCCCCATCTTTCTCCTATGGGGCTGCTTTTGGTTTCAAACTGCTAGCCTTACAATTAGTCCAGCACATGATCACTGTATCACCAGGGTTATAAAGAGGTTATAATATTTAAGGGGGAAAATAGTCCCTTAAAGTTAGAAAAGAACAAGGAAATATTTATGGGCGGGCAAAAGACTGACCAAGCATGATGCCATTTTGGCTACCAGGTAAGCAGCAAACGGAATAGTTACTCACCATTTAAGTGTAGTGCTTATCCTTTCTCACTGATTCTCCATAGCCCCAGAAGTTACAAGCCTCTAATAAATCATTTTCTAGTTCTTTATTCTCTCAAGTTGTGTATTACTACCTAATTAGGTCTAAAAGTTTCAACTAAAGCTACTGCTAGAGCTCAAATTACTCCCAATTTCCTTTCCCTTCCTTTAAAAATTCTAAAATAATTTTTTACTACTGTCAACTGTATCCAATATAGATAGAACTTAAAGGCACATAATACTCAAGACATATGTATCCCCACTTTTGATGTCAATGTATTCTCTTCCCCAGATTTTTACCTCAACTTTCCTGGGTAATACTGATCTCTCTAATGACCATGAATTTTTGAGTATAGACAATAATTTTCAGTATTGAGTACTGTTTTGAACAGACAACTGGTTTTATACTATCTTTCATTCACAAGGAACTAGCTGCATGGCAATGTTTCCTGCTACTCCTTCGTCTGTCCTCTGGAAACACTGTTCCAGCCTTTAAATATCTGCGTTCAAGTTTGCCAGCTAAAAGAAAAGCAACTTTCAGAATATATGGAGAGAACCCTAATGGTTAGACTCAAAAGCAGAAAGAAAAAAAAAAAAAAGCAAGCAACATATATACAGCACACACAAAGTAAAAAAAATAATGCTTTAAAATCATAGAAATCTTTACTGAACAAGAATATCAAAATATTAACCTTCTGGGCATTCCCTTCTAATCTAGGGCTATACAATTCTGCAAGGGATATTTCTTATCACTCTAATCCTTTTTTTCTAAGAATTGCTTTTCATTTTACACGTCAAAAGAGCAGTTTGGGCATCCTCGAGAGTGGTGTTCATTTTAAATATCCTTTTCCGTTTGAGGGACCAGAGGAAGTCTGAAGGGGCGATATCAGGGGTATATTATAGATTGGGTAAGTTCTCCAATGCTGTTCTCATAGGACAGCCCTTGTTACCTCAAAGAATGGGCCATGCATTTTGGGGGAGAAAAAGAAATCATTGGAGCCATTCTGCGTTTTCTCTCTCTCTCATCAATGCAGCTTTCAGTTTTCTTAAAACTTCTTCATAATAAGCCCTAATGATCATCCTATGTTCATCAAGAAAATACCTCAGACCTGTCACCATAATCTTCTGAATTAAACTCTTGAATTTAATGACAACAGATTTCCTGGAAAGTCAGTTTAGATTAGACTTTGCTCTCTGAATCGAATTGGCAAATCCAAGACTTGTCTTCAATTATGACTCACTCCATAAAATCATGTTAGCTTAGATCTTGCACCTAGTTGTTTTTTTAAAAATCATTTTGTTGGGGGCTCTTATCACATTTCATACATACTTACATCTAGCTTTTAAGAGCTACCGGATTTTTGAATAATGCTTTAGATGTTTCACTTAAAACGGAAAATGTCAAAACATAGGAGGATCCCAACTTCAGTAGATCTTACATCAACGCTAACTAGTCTTCCAGGAGTTTTTGGACTTCAGGTAGTGTTTTCATTCGACGAAGCTAATGGTCTTCTCTCCAGTGGCTTCTCTTAGGTCTTTCTGGATTTCCTTAAAATGCTTGAGCCACCTGAAAACTTGTTTTGTGGGAGCAGCATTTCCATAAACTTGTTTAAAAGCTTCAGTTATTCAGGACGTTTTTGTTGAAAATAGGCTATTAGCCCCGACCTCAAAATAATTTATATACATGGCACAATGTGTATCCTATTTTGAAGGCACCCCAAGGAAATATATAACTGAGAGAGCATGTCTGCAACCATTTACTGATTGCAGAGACATGTTTAAACACTTTCTGTTTAGAATAAACTCGTGCAAGTACGAACTGGAACCCTAGCAGCAATACTGTCTTATTTGCTTTCATGTATGGTGTGTGTGTCTTTCTGTCTCAATAAGACAACAGAATCATTCAGTTCTTGTCCTTTATAATTATTTAGCAGATTGTCTATCTTGGGATATGGACACTTAATGATTTCTCCTGGCTTTTGATGTATTTTGATCTTCCAGTCTCATGATGTTAAAAAAAAAAAAGTCATTCTTGAAAGGTGAGACAAAAAATAAATCTTAAGTTTCTAAAACGTCAATTTTAATGTGTAGCTGAATAAATGATCTTTACACAGTATACATTAGATATTAGAGAAGAGTTAGGTAGCAGAGTTTAATAAATTTTGAAAAATACAAAAACAAAAATTTTATAAAGTTTCTTCTCTCACCTCCCTGCAACTCTAATTTTGATCTATTAACATTTTAGTTTGGCAAATATTTGTTTAAATTCTTAGACTCCTTTAATATATCACTTTGTCCAGTTTACATAAGGCCATTACTGTATTTAACAAATCGCTTAAAAGACTTCGTCATGCTTTATAAGCTGTAAAATCATCTTGAGTACAACAGGATCTATTGGTGCATTTCTACATCTCATACTTTACCAGCTAACGAGCAGCAGAAAAAAGTAAATCATAACATAATTATACAAAACAATAAATTTGAAACCAAAGACCTTTGAAATCCTGGCTCATTGCCCTAGGAACCCATATCTTATGAAGGTTATTTTAGTACACTGAGCCTTGGGTGCTTCTTTGGTAAAATAGGGCTATTAATGCTTACTTCATAGCTGTTTTGTATGAGTTTATATTCAAGGGTAAATAGGTGTTCATTAAATGCTCTTTGAATCAAAATATATAGTAAGATTGCAAACATATTTCTAATTTCTGGTTTCAGTGGATTGCAGCTCAACATGAACCAACAATGTGTATGGCAAGAAAGATAGCACAGGTTGATTACAGTAACAGAAGTACCTTACTCATGACACTGTTTTGTATCCCAGATCATGAGGAATGTAGCAGATCCAAAGTAGAATATCTAGGATACCAATATCTTACAAAGAATGTTTCTTCTCTGTTTAAGTGTATTTTCAGTTTTAATAATAGTTGTCTTGTTCGTTATTTGTCCTGTTATGACAGACTTATTTCACTCATAATGCCTTCTAAATATGTCCATGTTGTGAAATATTTCCTGGATTATTGTTGTGTATTGCTTCATTGTATTTATGTACAATTTGATTACCTGTTTATCTGTGGATAGATGCTTAGTTTGTTTCCATCTTTTTACTATTATGAACAATATTGTCATGAATGTCTTATTATGCATATAAAAGGGCTTGGAAAGGTTCAGGGAAAATTTTCATTATCTTTTGTTTTTCACTAGACTTCTCTAAGCACCCCTGGGCCCCATGACTGTGCATTATCTAGAATACATACCTAGGTGTGGGGTTGTTGGGTTATGCTACCGTTCAGAGAGCTATTTAAGGAAGTGCCAAGCTGTTTTCTCTTAGTGATTTCTACCATTGTTTTCTTGATATCTTTGTCAATGTGCTCTTTACTGGTATAAAGCAATCCAACTGATTTCTGCTTGTTAATCTTATACATTGCTATTTTACCAAATCCCTCAATTGTTTCCAGTCCTTTTATGGAGTCTTTGGGGTTTTCTACACATGAAATCATATCACTTGCAAATAATCACCGTTTTACTTCTGTGCCCAGTTTTATTCCCTTGATTTTTTTAATTTATTGTCTAATGGTTTTGGCTAAGACTTCCAGCACAAGGTTGAATAAAAGTGGTGATAGGGGATTCTAGTTTGGTTCCCATTCAGAGGAAATATTTTCAGTTTTTCCTCACTGAGAGTGTCACTGGCTATTAGTTTCTCCTATTTGACCTTTATTATATTGAAGAAATTTCCTTTTATTCTTATTTTGAGTGTTTTTATCAGAAATGGTTGTAAGGTATTGCCAATGCCTTTTCTGCATCTATTGATATAATGTAGCTCTTTATTCTGTCTTATGTGGTGATTTACATTGATAGTTTTTCAGATGCTGAACCATCTTAGCTTATACATCATATGAAGCCCACTTGATCATGGTAAATTATTTTTTGATATATTATTGAATTCTATTGTTCAGAATTTTTTTTTTTTTTGGGAGAATTTTTGTGGATGTGTTCATGAAGGAAGTCGGTCTGTTTTCTTTCTTGTGTATCAGGGTTATGTTTGTTTTACAGAATGACTTTGGGAGTGTGTTGTTCCTTCATCTATTCCAGAATAGTCTGTGTAGAATTGGTTTCTCACTGAGTATTTGGTAGAATATCCCTGTGAAGCCATCTGGTCCTGGGCTTTCCTTGGTTGGAAGTTTCTTGATGACCTTCTCTATTTCTCCTTCTCTTGAGGTTTTCTACATCCATCTGCATTAATTTGAGTATATTGTAGTTGCAGTATCTCTTTTTCAAAGTGCTTCATTGTGTTTGGGTAATTTTCAGATATTTGAGTTTGCTATTCTTGATTTTTTTTTGGTGTTCTCCAGAGTTCACTGCTGTTTCTGGGCTACTGGGCATGTAGGGGTAGTTAGCTCTGTTGAGTTACGGGAGGAAGGTCAAACAGGAGTCAGAAAACAGTGGGAAAATGGAGAGATTTGGACACTGTAACACTCATTTCTGTACGTAGACAGATTTACTAAAAGGTACATATATTTGCTAAAAGTACAAACATATATTTGTACATGTTCATTTACAAGGGGCTTGCATTTAAGATTACAACGAGATGGTGCCCAACTACTTCCCAAATGCTCTGAACAGGGTATTAAATTCACAAAGGAAAAATTCATAAGAGTATCATTCTTCTCCCATGAGCTTATTGGATTACACATTGGGCTATTATCCTCAAGGTCAGCAGTTCAACACCAGCCACATCTTCTACTCCCATAAAAAGTTACCATATCTGAAAACCCCATGGGTAGTTCTGTCCTGTCCTATAGGGTTGCTACGAGTCAGAGTGACTTGAACTTGAGAGACCATCAATCTAACTGCCAAAAAACTGTTCACAATGATTACTATTTTCTCATGACTACAACTGGTGGACAATTATCTGAGCAACTTACTAACGTGTAAATATCTATTAAAAGTAGATGTACAGTATT
This sequence comes from Echinops telfairi, assembly GCF_000313985.2. NCBI lineage: Eukaryota > Metazoa > Chordata > Mammalia > Afrosoricida > Tenrecidae > Echinops > Echinops telfairi. The sequence goes on along the minus strand of NW_022111367.1, from coordinate 7,372,106 downwards.
AGAACTCTCAGCTCTGTTTAGTGAATCATGCAAAAGCATTTTTAATGACAATGAAACCAATTTTATTACACTTGCAATTCCATCAATGACTTCTTGTCCCACATTCTGATTTTTTCCTCAGTATTGTCAGCCCTAATTTCTATTCTATTTGTAATTCAAAGACTGACAATATTTTTAGAATGGTGTGACTGTCAGTACTATTGGCTTTAATTGACAACATTTTTAAGAATTTATCATTAACTATAGTCCAATGTGACGAACGGTTTTTAATCACTTCTTTTTAATCACACTAGCTCTTGACAGCAGGCACATATCCTAAAATACAAAGCAGTTTGTCTCCAGCATGTTTAGCACAAGTAGCACAAATACTAAATTTCCTCCTTCATCTCCCGTTTTCCTACTTAGGAATGAATTGGTTTTACAAAAAGCTCTTATCTTAAACAATGGCAAAGTCATGGATGAGGATCCGTACAATGCACCTATTTTTCTGGGTATAATTTGATGGGAAGCATCAACATTTTCGTATGTAGAACTAAAGGGCATTCTAGGCACAGCACCTGGGACAGACAGCAAAAAGCAGCACGATTATGAAATAGGACATGTGACCTACGCCTCAAAACGTCTCAAGTATCCAGGCATAGGTTCATAATGCTTACAAAATGATTAAGGAGAAAACATTTTAGTACTTAAGTGATACCTAGTAATTTTTTAATGTAGACAGTTTAAAGTAGGAGTACAACATTAATCCAAAGATTAAAAAAAAATTTTAATTGAAGAAAGGCCCAGCTGACTTTCAAGGCATTATATAGGATTCATAGGATTCATGTTTCTATTCTAATTTTCCAAAGACAAAAGTTAAAAAGGGAAAAGAATAAGAATGATGTGATCTGTGGTTTATGGCTAATACTTTTCAAATGAGTTTATTAAACAATTTATTTTTAACTGATTTTTACCCTTAAAATCGACCATTTCATATTGAGGTAAATGGTAGATCCTTTATTACATAAGGTCAACATTCTCCTACACAAATCTAAAGTCACTAATGCAATAGTATGACATAAAGTAAAAGAAAAGCATGTGAAGTGCTTGTTTCCGGTTAAGCGTGGCCATATTAAAGGAGCCCTGGTGGCATAGTGGATATGCATTGGGTTGCTACCTGCAAGGTGACTGTGGAAAACTATGAGTGAGGGAAATATGACCAAGACTATATCCCCTGACTTATAACAGAGGGAATCTGGAAAGCTAAATTAGAGATAAGTCCAAGCACATTATCCTGCTTTAAACATCATCCCCACCGATCCTCCCCTACATGGTTAATTCTGTCTCACTACAGAAGCAGACATTCCCTGATTATCTCCTCCCACTATGAAACCCATCCTCCCCTCCTTACTGTCTTCCCCCAATGCAGGTATTAGGTTTCCTCACCTGTGAGCTTAGGGACTTTACTGGGATTACCACCCACCTTGTGATGTATGCTAACTCCTGAATATGCATGACTAATGGCTACCTGTAAAAGTCCCCAAACAGTAAAGATGCCCTCTCTCCTCCTGTTTCCCACCTCCACAAGGACGACCAAAAGGGGCTGAGATGAGCATGCTACCATGAAATGTGTCTGACTCCTTTATCTTCTCTCCTACCTTCTAAGACTTTACTATGATCTCTATATATTATCGCTGTACAATTGCACCTACAGACCACCCCCACGATTGCCAGAGGCTGGTTACTCTAACAGCTCAAAGTTCAAAACCAACGGCAGTTCAGTGGGATACAGATGGGGCTTTACAGTCTCAGAAATTTTAAGCCAGGGGCTGTTCTACCCTAACCTATAGTCACTGTAGAAATTATAGTTTCTAGTTTTCAGTTTATGCCCTGTTGGGAAACCTGGTGGCATAATGGTTACTGCTCCCTGGGAGAAAGATGAAGTTTTCTACTCCCGTAAAGAGTTAGTCTCAGATACCCCTAGGGGCAGTTCTACCCTGTTCTATAGGGTCACTACAAGTCAGAATCGACTTGATCAGAGTAAGTGTGCCTTATTAAGAAGAGAGACAGTTGTAAAAACATTATTTTTATTTTTTACTTCATGGTCTATAACAAAGCTTATAAATTTACATTAACTTGATCTGAGTTTTTCTTCATGTATATTCTGTTACCTAGTTAAAATTATTTCCTCAGAATTTCCAAGTTTCTTAAAATTAAATGAATCGAGAAAGAAATATTTCTCTGCTCCTAAAGTTTAACAACTAAATTTAAGCTCTTCACCAAGGAATCTGAAGTATCATCTAATGAAATGTGAAACAGTACAAACTCTGAAAATCTATTTCAAGTTGAAAATATACTAACTTATAAACCAATAAATCTGAATAATTAATTACCCTTACTTATTTTTAAATTTCTTTGAAGGGCTTAAATTTGTGACTCAGAGTTGATGATAGGAATTGGCTGTAAAGTATCTCCTAAATAGAAAACTTACGGAAAGGAAATAGCATCATTCTTATTCTAAACGCAATTAAATTAACACCAAACTTGAATATGGCAGAGGCTAAGTTGTCATTCTAAAGGAATGGGTAGGTTGGTAGGTAACTGAGTAGATAAACAAACATGCAAACAAACAAACCAAAATATAACACCAAAACTGCAGTAATGTTTATAGCAATAATGAAGAGACCAAGAGTAATACTTACGAAGTAATTATTTGTTGGGGTACGTAGGGGGGCCTTTTTATTGCGGTCTTCATTTATTGTTATTAAATCTATGAAACAGATAAGAATGAAGTCTTAAAATTTGATGACATTATGTAAGTTATAGCATTTTGAACTGTGGTTGACAATCATTGTTTTTTGATCCTATAGACCAATCAGATTATAAATATCCATGAATATTTATATATTTTGGTCCAAAAACATTATCGTTATTTTAACAAACCTTTCTATTAATTATTTTTAATTTAAGTTAAAAGTGTATCTAACAAGTCCAACTTGCAGCAAGGCACCAAAAACCAAGCTTACTGCCATCGAGTCAATTCTAACTCATAGCAACCCTAGTTTAGAAGAGGGTTTAACTATCTTTGTGGGTTTCTGAGATGGTAATTCTTTATGGGAGTAGAAAGTGCCACCTTTCTCTAGAGGAGAGGCTGGTGGTTTTGAATTGCCGATCTTGCATCTAGAAGCCCAATGTGTAACCCACTATGCTACCTACCAAGGCAAAATACACATGAAAGGTTGTCATTTTCTGTCAATTATAGTGATGATTTGAACTTATAAGCATGATCCCAAAGTATTTGTAAAAACAGAACTAAAAAGTCTTGTATGTGTGCATATAAGTATCAGTATGTGTTCAAAAGATTTAAAAACAAAAAAGGACCCACCGATTGCAATGATCAACACATAACCCCAGCCCCCACAATCAAGGGGGACAAACAACAGGAACCATGGGGGAAGGGAATCAGTGATTGGCATAAGATATGAAAATAATTTATAAAGGGGTCATGAGAGTATAAGGGAGGGATAGAGGGGGAAAAAGAGGAGCTGATACCAAGGCCTCAAATAGAATGTAAATGTTTAGAAAATAATGAGGGCAATATATGTATAAATATGCTTGATACAAAGAGCCTCCAATAAAATGATCTTTTTAAAAAAAAGGCAAAGGAAGTGAAGCATGTTCTTCAGCAAGTGCTCACAATTTCTCTTCCTTCCCTATCACCCATCCTCCCTCCCTGGTTGGTAGAGGGCATGGGAACCAACCTACTGATATTACATTCAAAACCATGGTTTCACATTGATATTGAAGAGTTCTAGAAAATAGTAATTTGGGGGCTCCACCCAAGAGATGATTTGATTAGACTGGGATCCCTGCCTTACATACATTTGTGTGCAGCTTGCACATGCACTTTTTATAATTCAGTGGATTTAACACTCACAGATAGTCAATTATCACTTCACAAAGAAACCCTATACATTTGGGTATCAATCCCAAACCCTTTGCCACCCTCTGAAGCCAATTACTTACAGAATAAAGCCTTTCAACAAATACCTTACAATTCCAGATTATTTAAGAGAAATTCAAGGTCATACTTCAAACATCAAGTGACACACCTCTCTTCAAACACAAATTTATCTAATTATTGTTACAAACGTAAAAATCCATATATTACTCAATTATAATAATCAGAATATGTCATACATCTTAAGCTAAAATAGAAATTTCTAAAACGAATTCACTATGGTGCTGTGACCAATAAAAGAAAATATAGTTGGCAAACCACCTGAATTTTAAAGAGCAAATGAAATAATAATGCTTAAAAGGAAATTGTTTCCATGATCTTCTTCTGTTTACCAGTTAAAAACAACAAAAATCAAAACCACTGCCACTGAATCGATTCTGACTCATAGCAACCCTACGGACTTGCAGTGGTTCTCAACCTTCCTAATGCCACGACCCTTTAACACAGGTTCCTCATGGTGTGGTATCCCCCAACCATAAAACTATTTTCATTGCTATTTCATAACTATAATTTTGCTACTGTTATGAATCAGGTGAACCTGTGAAAGGGCCATTCGACCCCCACAGGTTGAAAACCGCTGCTATAGAGGGTCTCAAAGACTGTACATCTTTACAGGAGACAGCCACATTTTCCTCCCAAATTTGTAAGAGTTGCTAGAATTAAAGGTCAGGAAACATAGATCATCTTAAAAAGTGAATGAATAAAATATCCAACCAACTTAAAAACCAAACTAAACCCACTGCCATTGATTCCAAACTCATAGTAACTCTATAGGATAAAGTAGAACCACTCCTTAAGGAGTTTCCAAGACTGTAAATCTTTATGACAGATGCTTTTTCTGTAAGAGCATTTGTTGTTGGGTTTTTTTTGGTGCCTTGAGTCGGTTGTGTGCAAGCAGACCGATTACTGCTCAGTCCTGTGCCATCCTCATAATTGTTCCTATGCAGAGCATCCAGTAGATTTAAGCCGCCAACTTTGTGACTAACAGCCCAATGCCTAACTCATTGCACCACTAAGGCTACTGAAGCAATTTAAGCTGGTTAGCATGAGTTTGATTTCGGTGGGCTACGACTATACAGTTAGTTGCAGTTCACATACCCGTCAGTGTATGTCTGACTGATCAAAATTTATGTGAAAATCCAAAGTATATTGTAGGTGTCATGACTAGCAATTTAAAAGTAACAGCTGCTCAAGGGAGTAAGATGAAGCTTTCTACTCAAAACAGTTAACAGTCTTGGAAAGCTAATGGGGCAACTCTACCATGTTCTATAGGGTAGCTCTGCGTCAGAACTGACACAATGGTAATGAATATAATGCTTACGTGCTTACTTTAAGAGTCACAATAGAAAAACTAAAAAAAAAAAAAAGTTGCCTGTTTTTAGTGGAGCATGTGTTTACCTTAAATAGCACATCTTTATTTTTTCATTTATTTAAAAAAGTACATTTTAACTCCACAGAAAAATAAAGAGAAAACCAAAATAAGTTTCTGCTTTCCAACCCTAACTCAATATAACTCTACTGAAATCTACTATTCTGCCAGGCTTGCTTGCCTCCCCGCCCCCCCCCCACCAATGAAAAATATCACATGCACTTGACTAAAGTCTTAATGTACCATCATACCCTTGGTCCCATTTCCCTCTAAAATAGAAAAACTGGATATTTATCTCCTATGCATGTTTTATATGATTACTACAAATCCTAGTACTTATTAATAGTTTTGCTTTTAAACTTTATATAAATGGTATCATATCTAATGTATTACTATATGTAACCTTCTACAAGAGACATCCACGATAAATATAGTTCTCATTTTAATGGCTGAATCACATATATATTTCATCATCACAATTTGCCATTCTCCTGTTGCTTAATATCTCACTTTAAATTTTTTTCCTATTAAATAAAAAAAAAAAAGACTATTCTTCATCTAAGAATGCAATTGTTATATTCAAGCCTATGCACATCATCAACACTGCTCAAAACTAAAAAAGCAACTCACTGAATCCATTGAATTCTGACTCCAGGTAATGACCCTAACTATAGGGCAGGGTAGAACTGTGGGTTTCTGAGACTTGTAACTTGAAGCCCAACTCTTAACTCACTTGACCACCAGGGCTTCTTCCCTTGGGATATAGTAAAATGATCCCACACACAGCACATGAACAGTTCCCTTACCTAGATTTTCTCAAATATGCAAAGCACATGAAATTTTCTTCACAGAATTGTGGAAATTTACCCATAATATACATCTACTCTGGTAGAAATGATGATTCCTAATCAGATCTTGGAAGGAGAGGCAACAGAAAAGGTAATGATAATTGGGTGAAGAAGCCTCTCATTTATTTTGGGCAGTGCTTCTCAAATGTGGTGCTTCTTAAAACAGAAAAGCAAGCTTCTTAGCCCCAACTCCAAAGTCTGATTCAGTAAGCTTGGAAAACTGCTTTTAAAATAAGCATTCTGTTATTCTGGTTCATGTGGTTGGTTCACACATTTCATATATTCATCAATAGTACAACAGCGAATTCTTTTAATTCAAAAGATTATATAATTATTTGGCTAAGATTAGGTAACAATAATATGATATCTGTTAAATTAGATCAACATATTTTAAAAACCCTAGAATTTGCAACAAAAGGTAATTATTTTATGTATTGACTTTACATTGCTAGAACAGGCTGTGGATTCATTTTGTCATGTCAGATAACTAAAACATAGAGTATTAGGAAATTTTTTTGTAATATTACCAGGGAACTAATATTTTGAGTTTACTATGATTTGAAAATGAAAAACTTAACAGTAGATGTGACTGGGGATGATTTTCATGACAACCACAATATAGAAACTAAGGTTACCTTTGAAAGCATGCTATCTGGAGAGTCAGTCTTAAATTGCAATTCTGGGTTTATACAAAAAGTAAATATACTTTCAGTTTCCTACCAAAACTCCAAAAGATGAAATCAGAACTTTAATAATACAAAGCCAATAGTCACTTCCATTGGAATAATTTAGATCTCAAACAGAAGGGTGAAAAATACAAATATTTAGTTATAGAGATCTCGGAATATTCACATTGTAAAAATCATAAACACCTTTATATATTGTTTGAAATTACCAAGTGCTATTTTAAAAATAATACGAATTTTCCAGATATAAAGTTAAATGTTATCATAAGAAAAGGGAGATTTACACCTGTCTGCAATCTGCCTTTTATTACTTATATATAAGAAATATTTTTCAGTGTAGTCAAATCAATCAGAATTTGGTCTTGTTTAAATTGGGCTATAAAATTAAGAAATTGGATTCAGAACATACACTAAAGTGAAAGATACTCTCCTGTGAAGCCAGTCAATCTGCCCACCTCCATGTATGATTATCAGCAAGTTACTAACTTTCTCCCCAAGGAAGACAAATTTCCACTCTAACAGATGCAATTAAATGAAGACCCAAAAGGAAATAAGAAAACATGAGTTCAAGAATGACTAACATCTACTTATCTCTTTATGCTACTTTAAGAAGCAAAATGCCTTTTTTTCAGAGAATGTATATGGGTACAAAACCGTTGGAACATTCCCACCTGTTCTGTCAGAGCTAGTTGGTGCAGGGTCTTTGGCCACTGTTACTGTATATAAATGCTATTCTGTACAACAGCTGACTAGCTGCAAAGGTCTCCTAGTCCCTGCTCGCAGCTGTAACTGACAAGAACTAGGACTGTAGGGACTTTTATTCACTGCTACTGCTCCTTAAGTAGCAAAGTGAGAAAAGTATAATATAAGCAAATAACACATGAAAGAAAATGGTTTAGGTCAAACCATCTACCAGTCTTGCTTTTATCACCATATGAAATAACTTAATGTATTTATTAGGAGTGGGAGAAAAATAAAATTGGTGTCTTGATTAAAAGGGAAACCTAAATCAGATACATAACACATGTAAATCATCTACAGCTCCTAACTTTGTATTTAACTATTCAATTACTAAAATACTCAAAAGACTAGTTTCAGGGTAAATTCATAGAGTATCTACTCTAGCTATTTTCCTACAAAATAAGTGTTCAATCTCTAATCAAGAAAAATTTATACTGTTAAAAAAAAAACTTCATGCTCCCAGGTATCACATACTTAATGACTACCACATGTTTGATTTCAGGCACTAATAGCAAATTAAGAAATTAGCTTATAAGGTTTTTTCAAAAATATCAACTAATACTAGAATAATCTCCATGTAGCAATTTACCTACTTTAGTCATGTACCACAGTACTAAAAGCTTAGTAAGAATTAATATTGAAAGATATAGAAATACATATTAAATTTACTTCAAATGTTTGATGCTATTTATACAGATCTAAAATTTTAAGTTTAAATATAACACTTATCCTTCAATACATTAAGCAATTTGATTCTAAAGGTATTGTTTAAATTTTTAAAAATTTGGAAACTAGTAATAATTCAATAATATTATAATTGGCTAGTCAAAGTTCGAGATTGAAAATGTGAAACAGCACTAATGTTTTAAATTCAGATCATAGATCGAAAAAAAGGGCATAATCTTTTATTTTGCTCCAGATTGAAACAGTAATTTTTGTTTTAATAGCTCAATGAGAAACAAATAATGCTAATAAAAACATATCCTGAAGCCCAGCGGCTAACAATTTTTAATGTGTTCATTAAGTACAAGTCTAATACAATAAAAGATTAACAGCAAAGTAATGGATTATTAAATTATTGTCCAGTGGATTAATCAAGCTTAACAACCACATTTGAAACATGCTACATAATTCCCCTACAATTAACCCTCTAGACATAAAAACAGGAATATAAAATAATATGTTAGTGAAATAGCAAAAATGTGGTTCATGGTGTTGAGAACAGCAACTGTACTTCAATATAACAACGAATTAATTTTCATTAAAATCTTATTATAGTTTACTACCTTTTGAAAATGTTTACAATAAATAAAATTCTGTAACATCAACTTTTAAATAAAAACACTAGAAATATTACGAATGTATTTGCTATTCCAAGGAAAAGCATACATGATACAAAATTGCTTCATTAAGACATTTTTAAAAAGTTATTGAAAGTTGATTTAACAAATCTTTAATATACTATAAAACTTTTATTACAAAAAATGGTCATGGCTGGAAAATTGCTTAAGATATAAGTTGATCTTATAAGCTAGCGTTAAAAATCCCTGATAAATAATGAATAATTTTATGTCCCTACTAACTTCTGTTAAATTACCTGGTCTGCTGTTCTTACTATTGAGTCAGCTGGACTCATATTGAGCCTACATACAACAGAATGAAACACTGCTTAGTCCTGTGCAGCCTCATAATTGTTAGGTTTCACTAGTTTATCCAAATATTCTTTTATTTTGATAAAAATAAAACTTTCTCCCTCTAAAGGTAACTATTTCAATGAAACATATATACTTTTAATATGAATGTAATTTAAAGCGAGTAAGAATTTTTTCTGAAAATGAACAATTTTTAAAACTGGAAATACATTTAATAAAAAAATATATACTGCATAAATGAGTTATGAATCTATTAGAAAAAGGTGGAAATTAACATGTTATTTTCTCCCAAATTCTAGCATTGTGAACTAGATTGTCAAGGTTTAGTTATTTATATATTATCAGATTTGTAAATTTAAATGACACAAAAATCCTTAAATATGCCATTTTTAAAGGGTAATTAGAAGATAGGCAATCACATGTAACAGTAAAAACCCTTATTAACTTGTATCCCAAATAACACATATTACTGACGAGGTTTCGCATTCTGTATAAAATGACCAAATACAAATGTTTATTCTCTTTGTTATTCAATTGCTTACTAATCACATCTTAAAGAAGTTTATGAGTCACTACACAATTATAGACGGGAATTATACGATGCCAAATATTTACGTACAACCAATATGTTTTAAAACCTTCAATGACCACAACTCATAAATTCTCTACATTATGCTTTTTAATATAAATTTAAATGCTCTTTCCTCATTTAATTCATTAAGGTGGTGACTAAAGTTGAACCTGGATATTTTCTGCAATCAGATAATTTCATTTTCATGATTCTTCTTAATATTCTCTAAACTAGAAAACAATATTAAGTCAGAGGAAAAATTCTATTATCACCCTGTCAACCAGGCTTCTTTTTCATACTAAATTCTCAAATTAAACTTGTGGAGGCTAATATTATCTCAGCATTTGAACATTAAGCAAATACTTGAAAAATTGCTTCTAAAAATTTTTACTATTTAAATTTAAAAGTATAAGATTTCTGTTACTGATGATAATTACATTTCATTGGTAAGATTAAATTATACTACTTTTATGAAAATAAACCTTTGTGATTGCTTATATCTTAAATAAATGACGTTAGGAAAATTAGTGTTGAATTTTAGCAAATTTCACTTTAGCAAATGGCTTAAATATGTACTTAATACTTTATTATGCAAAAATTAAACAAAACTGTCCATCCAGTATGTTCATTTTCAAGATACCATATTAAAATTTAATAAACAAAAATCTTATCAGCTGAAATTCCCAACTAAAATAATAAAAATGAAAGTAAGCATCCATAAAATGTTGCTCTGAAAAATTTAAAAGTAAGACAATAAAGGTCACTGGAAGTTTAGGCATTCTATATGTTTTTTAAAAGTTTACAACCTTTGATATGAACAATTTAAATATAGAGTTTCTATGAGTAAACTTGGTTTTAAGAAAGGAAGTTTTTCAGTTTGAACCAAATTGACATTCTTACTTAGTACTTAAAAGTATTTGGAATATTTTAACTTCTCTTAAAACACTCTGATTAATCGAATTTTTACACGCTCTACCTATGACTGTACCTGTCAATTAGCCAAGCACCAAATTACATTTGATTTAAACCTTCCACTTTATAAGCTGGAACATACACTATTTAATTCTTTTACATATAACACTGTGATAATAAGCTTAAGAAAAATCATTACATGTTTACAGTTTGGGGATACATAAATCCAGTTGGGAGATGAATCTACTACAAGACAATGGAAACATTACCTGTATAAAAGTGTATGTGGATTTTAATAAGCAAGGCAGCTGACAACTCAGCCCTTGGAACATCACAAGATTTACATTTAAAAATTTTTTACAAATGGGATTTAGTTTGTCTAAGTTTTAATTTTACCAGTTGTCTACTGGTAAACATACAAAATTATATGCTTTTATGAATCAAATGAATAACATACCTTAATCTTCTATCATGTTCCAATTGATTGAGTATTCAAGTCAAAGAAGTTAGGTTGTTCTCCAGAATTGGCTCTCTTCTAAAGGTCAAAACCTGCAATAAAAATGCCATGTATTACAGCATGAAGACAGTCAACAGATTTCCGCCTCCTGCAGTTCCACAGTTGCTAACTGAACAGAGGGCAGGCCTTGAAATGACCCTAATCTTGCTTATTTCAGAAAAGTCCTGAGTTGAAAATGTTTCTAAAATAGAAATAACTTGATTAGAAATACCTATGATATACTTTTGTATCATTGCAGCCTTTTTAAACAAATTAGATTAATATGCTTCTGCTTTCATTTCTCTTTAGGGCATTCATTTTCAAAGCAGTGTGCATGACTGAGTGAGAGACCAGTAGAAGGACTCAAAAGAAAACATCAGTAATGTTTTGTCTGTGATTTCTGAATTCATAAAATGCATGTTTAAGAAATTACTCAAAAGAGGGGGGGGGGGCAAATGTTAACTACTTTATCCTTCCAACTAATTAAACTGTTTAATGATAACAGAAAGTGCTAGTAGCAATTTTAATCTTCTGCTATGCCTAAATAGGCAATATTAACATTTCCAAGTATCTTAAGACATTAACAGTTCTAAGTGACCAAAATTTAGAACATATATTTTATGAAATTTAAAGTTTTATATATACTAAATGGATTACTACTAGCAAAATTGTTTTCTGAATGTTTCCAAGTAAAGGTTGTGGCCAAATGTGTATGAGGGATTTCAAAAAAGTTCAGGGAATCATGCATGATATTAAAGTGAATGAAATTTTTTCCATGAACTATTTGAAACCTCCAACTAAGTGCTTTTTCAATTACTTTCCTGAATTTTAATAATTTAGTGGCAATCATTAAAGACATAAAATTACTAAAAATTTATAATGGGAATGATGAGTTTTCTATATTTACTGAAGAGAAAGCTTTAGGAAAAAAATGAATGAAAAAAGTTTTTACTCCTCTGTCGACAAATAATTGATTGTTCAGTGATAAAACTCACATACTCATACATAACTAATAAACACCAATTCAGATGCAACACTTAAAAAATTAAAATTACTTTTAATGTCTTCCAAAAAGCTGCAGTTTTCCACATTTGATCACTTCAAAACTTTAAGTTTAAAGTTCAAAAATAGTACAAACCAAATATTCTCTTCCAAATGTAGGAAAATATATTTAGAAGTCTGTGCAAATATTAATATGACAGGGTTAATAAAAAACAAGAAGCTACTCATCTTTTGATATTAAAAATAAAATGGAAATTTAGTATCACACTTTAAAAATTCATGGAAAATTACAATTTCTCTTAATTCAATTTTTTCCATAAAATTTTGGAAGGCTCCTTATATATAAAAATATTTTCAATATTTGGAATTTTTCTTTAAAAAGTGAAAGTTTTAAAAAACATTTCAAAGAAAAGTGGAGGGGAAAAAATGCAAAAATTCATTTCCCTACCAGAAAGCAAATACTTTATCATCTGCAGCTATTTGTACTTCCAATTATTCAAATATATAAACATGTTAGTTAATATATTCTAAAATTGATGTGCTATCATTAAAGTTTTAATAGCATCACTTCTCAAAATTAAGTTCAAATATGCTTTAATATCAGTTACACAACTTATTTGAAATAAAGTTGTAATTACTGATTTTCATTTAATTTTCTTTGGCTTTCTGAGGCTAGGACCCATAATTAAAAAAAAAAATAATTTTATCACAATCCATACATCCATTCATTTGTGTCAAGCAGCTTTATACATATGTTGGCATCATCATTTTCAAAATATTTTCTTTCTACTTGAGCCCTTGGTTATCAGCTCATCCCCCCCACCTATGCTTCATGAACCCTTGATAATTTAGAAATTACTATTTTTTCATGTCTTACAGCAAATGCTGTCTCCCTTCACCCACTTTTCTGCTTGCCTTTCCCCCTGGGAGGGGGTTATATGTTGATTATTGGGCCCATAAATTTTTATCAAGTCAAACTTTGAATCCTAATTATTTGAAAATATTTGTCTAACACACAACATTCTACGTACCCTGAATTTTAAAAAAGTACAAAACTACACATATACTACTACACTCACATACTCTGATAATCTAATTTTGCAGACTTTATCTGCAACTCTAACACAATATGAAAATATTTACTAGTTTTGTTTATCATACCAAAATCTGTTTTTTGCCCTTAAAAAGGGGGGGAGGGAAAAAATAAAAAATAAATAAATAAAAAAAGGGGGGGAGGATTTAAAAAGAAACCAAGGTTATTAAGCTTCATTAAACAAAAGGCGGGGGTGGGGTGGGGTGGGGGTGGGAGGCGGCCAAGTAACAGTATCAGACCAGTAATTGCTTAAATTGGGAAACAAATCTTTATAGAATTTTAAAAACAGTATGTAAACTTATATGATAGCTGGTTTTTAAATTCTAGACCATTTATGCATCATGGACAACTATCTCTAAATAAATTTCTAAACACTTTCTTCCATTTTAAAACCAAATCAGCTGAAAAGTATAATTCTGACCAATTTCTGTGACCACCTGAAAAGCTACAATGTAAACATGTGGAGGCTTCAAAAATTATGACAAGGTTCAGACATTATCTTTTAATTCCATTTGCCATGAGCTTTTTGAAATTCCTTGATATATGTCTCCATATTAAATATATATATAACATGGTGAAACAGGGATTCAAATATAAATTCTTGGTAAACATTAAAATATTAGAAAAAAATGCAGTCCATACAAAACCCGAGGCTAAATCCTGTAATTAACAATAGTTAACAGCATCACAAAGTCTTGTAATATATGCTTTTAAATTAAAAGCAAAAGAACATAACGGGAAGGGCAAATGCTACCAAGTCGATACCTTCTGCTCCCTACTCCCCACAGCATGTAGACACAACTTTCAAAAGTTGAGCCCCTGGTAGCTATAACATCCCTTAATATTATTTTCCAGAAGTAGTAGGATTTTCCCACTCCGTACAATAAAAACAAATGGCAATGATAAATTTCTACAGAGAAACGTGGATCTGACAAATTCATACTTACATGCCCACAAATCTAAATAAAACTCAAATTATCCAGCATCACATAAATGAGAAACATTCTGAATGCTGTGGATCTCATTTAAGCACTAATGTGTTTTCAGCTTTATTTGAAATACTTAAAGGAATCCTTTGCTTCTATTAAATATAGCTTATTAAACAAAACCCTCCATTATTCAACAAAACAACACTTCAAAGCAAACAGTCCCCCCAAAACTAATTAGCCAAAAATTTGATGAAATATTACTAGCATAGAATTTAATGATTCCTATCAAAATAAAGATCTCAGTAATTTGTAATCATTTAAAAATAAAATGAAAAATAAACAAAAAGAACAACAACAAAAAACAACAAGAGCATAAAACAGAACCCACTAGGTTCTGGCACCTTTAGGTATAATTATATTTAAAATAGAAATGAGACTGTCTATAATTTAACTAAATCATATTTTATAGAAATAATTAGCATACTTATGAATATTTCACGAAAGGATCCAAATAAACAGTTTGGGAAAAAAGGTAATACAACAATGGATTCTCTAACAGCGATTCTGGTTAGAAAGGCAATACAAAATTAATATTATAAACTCAGTTATTTCATTTATTAGCATAAATAATATTTGCAGCCCTATCAAAGTCATAGGATATTTTTCGAGTTCAACACTTTCTATGTATATCTTTTCTAATGTAAAGATATAAAATATAAGTTCCAAAATTTCAATTACTACTCGAGAGCATAAATTTTTATCAAATTAGAAAATCCCTTTTCAGAGTACTTCTATTTGTTTATGTAATTTACAGCTTTCCTTTTGAAAATGACACCCACTTTTTCAACAAGAGGCAATTTAATGAAATGACAAGTTCTGAAATAGAAATATATTGATGGGTGCCTCAGCCAAAATTAACCAAAATTCAATGAACTTTCAAATAATGCACACCACATCCACAGTGCTGTAAGACTTAACACTGTTGTATATACTATATTCATAATAAATTCATCAAGGGGATAAAATCACACGTATGCACCTGTCTCTACTTATTTATGGAAATATTTTAAATTACATGTATGTTTTATATTAAAATTTTATGTAAAACGTAGAAATAATTTATCATTTAATATTAAGAAAACTAAGGTTTCCATCTGGTATTTCTGTCAAAATTAATAATTCTCCAATTTGCGTCCAGCAAATTTATGTAGCTTAAGAAAGATTTCTGTCAAAAGAAAATTAAAACCAAAAACAAAACGCCAATTCCTTCACTCGTTCTTCATGATAAAGAACAAGGGAATGTATATAAGGTTTTGTAATTTTGAACAGCAAAAATATTAATTTTGAGGATTTAACCCTTATTTTTACTTTTAATATAAACCTCAGAAGTAAGCCAAGTTCGTTTTTTGGAGGGAAAAAATTCAACTTAAAAACAGAACCTTCTTTTCTTGTTTCATGGCTAATTCTGCGGTTTTCAGGCCATACGCATAATTTTTTTTGAAAAGTCGAGAATTACACTGCAACACCCAGTCCCTCCAATTTCGCTTCGTCCTAGCCAATCACGGGACAAGCCCGGCGTGCGGGGCGCTCCGTTAGATGCGATTGGGAAAACATCGCACTGCGCCCGCTTATTCTCCGAAACGACTCTGAGTGGGCTGGGTCCTCCAGTCCTCAGAGAAATAAGAAATCGCATCCTCTCGGACGTCCGAGGGAGGAAAATCCCACTGGGCAAACAGTCCTCAAGAGTGAGTGAGGTTCCCAGGCGGGGCTGCTCCTCCTTTCCAACCATTGCCGAGCTGCGGCCAACAGATCTCCGGATGCTTCCACAGCGAAACGTCACACCCACAAAGGGTTAATCAAACAGCCTGCAGCGAGGAAAAGGACTAAGATCTAATATATTTGAATGAGGAATTTCTACAAAAGCCATGATGCGCAGTGCTACTTAAAGTTAAACCCGGCACTGGCTCGAATCCGTCTAAAACAGTAGCGTAAGAACTGACAAAAATCACTAGCCTTAAACAGATCCCTCCAGGGACAATGCACCCCGTCCCCTCCAGAACCCCGCGAGTCCCAGGGAAAGAAAGTGGCGCCCGCCGAGCAACCCGCGACGCGCTCCCCGGCCGCGTTCCAAAGGCCGGAGGAGGAGAGTCCACGGAAAAGGCGACACTTGGGGAGGGCGCGGCGGCGTCTCCGCTGGCGCCCCCTAGCGCGCCTATTGCAAGCCGCGTGAGGCGAGGGCAGAGAGGTTTTCTTGGCAATTATTTTTTACAAAAGCTGACCACCAGGTCTTTCTTCCACGGATCCTTTGGAACGGAATTCTGCCGATCTTTTTTTAAAAAAAATATAATAATCTTATTGGGGGCTCTTACAACTCGTTACAATCCATACAGCAATTGGATCCCACATATTCGTACATATATTCCATCGTTCTTTTTGGGACATTTACTTTCCATTGAACCCTTGG
>NW_022111367.1:7347352-7355046 GCF_000313985.2 Echinops telfairi | reverse complement strand
CGCCCACTCTCAGTCCCCCAAGATACCCCAACTCGGTGTCCTCGGATTTGAGGCTACAGAAGTGTGAGCGGGGCTGACGCCCACTCCCTGCCAACTCCACTAACGCCGACCAGCCCCCGCCACTGCCAGCCACTTCACGAGTCTCGCTCGGCTTTTTCGAGCTCTTACCCAGATTCCGCGCATAGTCCTCTGCTAAAAGTAATTTTTGGAGATTTTTCGATGATTTTCCGGTGAAGTTTTCGTGGTGCTGTCCTCTCGAATAGGGGAACCCGTTTCTTCCGCTAGGTTGAAGCGGTCAGGCACCACTCGAAAATGGCGCCGAAAGCGCTGAGGCTCCTCATTCAAATTCGTTAGAGCCAACCCCGCCGCCGCGGAGCATGCCGGGAACGCGGGCTGCCCCCACAGCTGTCAATACAGCCGCTCCACGCCCCTTCCCTAACTGGCCTGACCCTTTTGCTCATGCGCAAACTAGTACCCCAGGCTCCACGCTTTACACATGCGCAGAATCCTTAAACGGGGTTCTCGCTCGGCCGCCTCGGCCGCCTCTGCGCTTGCGTACAGCGCGGTCTGCGGCCGGCCGCGCGTGAGAGGTCACAGAGTGGGGGCTGTGAGCCCAAAGGTGCACACGTCCATATCAGTGGATAGAAAGGTATTCCACTGTTCGAGGGTAGCAGACAGGGGTCATCTAGGCCGAAAAGAACACCAGCTCTCAGCTAGAACCTAGACAGAACAGCGGAATGGGTTTTTGAGACCGTGTGTACAAACCTACAGGTCTCGCTAATGTATTGAGCGCTTGCTTTACTTCAACTGTGGCTGTGAAACTTCAGATCAACTTTTACCAGGTAGGTGCTATTATTTCTCGGTGTACAGGCCACGAAGGCAATGCTTTGAGGCATTTAGTAATTTGCTTTAAGCAGCAAAGATAGTAAGCACATGGTCTGGATCTGTTAGAGTCTGGAGTCTGAATCAAACCTGGAACGCACAAGAGGCGTGGTTGGATTTAAACTTCAAGTACAGCCGAGAGTTAGTGATTATTGAAGTTTGCTGGAGTCCTTCCTGGTAACAAGCTGCCTTTTAAGAGAGAGCATTCGTCGAATATGTTCTCACACCTTCTGTTCCTTAAACATTCTGCTCAGTTTGGGAGATGTGAAAGTGGCAGGCTTTGAGTACCACCAGTGCGACATGGTAAAATGGTGTGCTGAGTAAACTGGATGTAGCGAAGATGGGTTTCTGTCTTGGGACATATTGATAAAGTAGTATCAGCATGTATTGGCTGTATTAAATACCGGGCACTCTGCTAAAAATGTTTTGTGTACTGTATTTTCCTCTTAAAATACTCCTTTGAAGTCAGTATTATATCATTTTACAAATGAGGACAACTGAGGTGCAGATTAAGAAACTGGATCCAAAGGAAAGTAATTGCAAGGATAAGAACTAAGTAAAACTGTTCCTCTTCAAAAACTGGTCACAATGATAGGCAGTAAATGATGATCATACTTTAGTTCCTTTTTTTTTTTAATCGTTTTATTAGGGGCTCATACGACTCTTAGTACTTTTCTTAAAAACGTTTCATAGTAATTTATTTGGGAAAGCTATCCTACCTGCCACGGGGCTAATTATGAGGAAACTGTAAAAACTTCATTGCTTAGACTGGATTTTAGCGTTGTTGATGATTTTTGTTTTTTTTCACCTCAGATCAACAGTTTAGTATCTGAGGTATTGCTATATTTTTCAGTTTCTGCTGTAAAATTGCTGTATCTGGGCTGAACCACTCAGTATTCATTGTTGTTTTCCAGTGATTGCCTTTTCTACATACAGGTGCAGCATAAGCACAAGTACGTGTTCTGGAATTCAATTCTTGGCTGTACTGTTCACAACTTCCTATGCTCCACACAGTTTAATGCCTTTGCACAGTCAGTCAAACACAAGCAGGCATCTTTCTGGGAGTCTCTGTGTGCAGTCGCATTCCACCTAGCACATCTTCTTAATCCAGCTAGAATTTCTGGCGTTTCACTAGTCATGTGTTAGGTACTCTTGAGCACCTGACCCATAGCAACCTTATGCACAACCGCACCAAACATTTCCCTGTCCTGTGCCCTCCTCACAGTCGTTCCTATGTTTGAGCCACTGTGTCAAATCCTCTCCTGGAGAGGTCCTCCCTCTTCGTCTCTGTCCCTCCACTTTACCAAACACGATGTCCTTCTTCAGGAACTGGTGTCTCCTGACAACATGTCCAAAATAGATAAGATGAAGTCTTACCATCATTGCCTTTAAGAAGCACTCTGCCTATACTTCTTTTAAGACAGATTGGTTTGTCTTTTTAGCAGTGCATGGTACTTTGAATATTCTTGTCCAACACAATAATTCAAATGCATCTATTCTTCTTGGGTCTTTGTTATTCAGCATCCAACTTTTACATGCTTATGAGGCAATAGAAAATACCATAGCTTGGGTCAGGTGTACCTTAGTCCTCAAAGTAACATCCTTTTGGTGCATATTGTTGCAATCATTTTTTTAAAACCATTTTATTGGGGCTTGTACAACTCTTATTGCAATCCATATATACATCCATTGCGTCAAGCACATTTGTACGTTTGTTGCCCCCATCATTCTCAAAACATTTGCTTTCCACGTGGGCCTTGGAATTATTGTTTCAATCATTTGAAAATTATCTTTGGCATAATTTTAGTTGTGTGTGACATCATTCTATAAGTTCCACATTCCGTTGGGTTGCTTTTCTTTAGAATGGGAACAAATACAGAACTCTTCAGATGGTTGGCCAACTGCCCTCCGTGTTTTCTAGATAGAGACTGATGAGCACCTCCAGAGTTGTATCTGATTGTTGAAATGTCTCAATAGGTACTCTTATCAAATTCTTAGATCCTTGTTTGTTAATGCTTTGACTGTTCTCTTAGACTTCTTCCTTTAAAACCATTGGTTCTTGATCATAGGCTCTCTCCTATAATGGTTGAAGGTTGAGCACTTTTGTACAGTGACTGAATACCTCTATCTTCTTTTGATGCTACCTGCGCCACACAATATTTTGTCCATAGAATCTTTCAATATTGTAACTCAAGGCTTAATTTTTTTCTTCAGTTCAGTATGAGAAAGGTCAAGCATATTCTTTCTTTTTGGTTTCCTAACTCCGGATCTTTTATATTTCTTTATAATACTTTGTCCTCTTCAAGGCTTCCTTTCTGCTAAACTCTTTTATTTTGACATTTGTTTTATTCACTTTTGCTACTACTTTGTGTTCAGGAGCAAGTTTTCTAGTCTCTTCTAGCATCCATTCTGGTCTTTTCTTCTCCTTTTGTGCCCTTTCTTCATGTAATGGTGTCCTTGATGTCATCTCACAACTCGTTTGCTCTTTGCTCTTTAGTAGTCATTGCATAAAATTCATTCTTCAGATGGTCTCTACACTCAGGTGAGTATACTCAAGTTTGTATTTTAAATTTTGGTACTTGTTTTAATTTTTTCATCTTGATCTTGAATTTTTACATGAGCAATTGAGGTAGGTGCAATTATTACCTTCACGTTGAACAGATTAAAGGGTATGTAGTGTTTATCATTAGAATATTTAAGACATGCTTTAGTTAAAATACTATTTAGCGAGCTAAAATGTTTAAATAAAACTTCTAATTCACTGTAACAAATAAAAGCAAATAGCATTGTTCTTATCTTGTGCCTTAGAAAAGATGGTCACTAGTAAACTAAGGATTTCACATTTGACCACAAGGGGGCGCTAATTCTTGAATTACTAAATTTCAGAGAAAAAAGGGAAGGGGGCTTTAGTTTAAGATATCGAATTCAGAAATTGAGTGCTCCACAAGATAATGTACTTTATGGGGAAGAAAGTAATTATATAAGTACTCCTTTAAAGCAGTCATTTTCAGTTTTCTTTCTTCAGAATCATTCTTTTTCCACCCACCCACTTTGCATCTCAGGATAATCCTTTATATAATAAAGGAATAAGGTTGGAAAAATAAATTTAAATTTGGGATTTTACTTGCAAACTGTGATACAGTCATCAGCAAATAAGTAATAAATATGGGTAGTGTGGAAGTCTTACATTTCAGTGTGTTGTTCCTGTTGTTTTTAATGAGTAAACTATAGCTGATGCATTTTTATCTCAAATTATCTTACTTAAACTAATAGTACTGGGGACTTGAAAACTGAAGTCCCCAGGTGGCACAAATTGTTATATGTTATGGATGTGCTTCTGAAAGGTTACTACCTTAAAAATCTATGAAACTGTTTTAACTCTGCACACATATGTTATCACCATAAGTCAGCTTCAAGTGGTCAGCCTTCATTTGGGTTTCAGTAATTCATCTCGGTTACATTGCCCTTGATCAAGCCCTACCAGGCCTCTTACACCCTCCTTGCCACTGGTTTTGGATCACTTGTTGTTCCCTTGTCCCTGGGTATGTTAACATCTTATTTATTTTCCCCCACCTCCCCTTCTCCCATGTCCCCCCAGAACCATTGAATCCATTGTTTTCTCCTCCTGATTGCTAGATAGATATGCAGAGATAATAATATGCTCATAAACAAGACAGAGCAAAACAAAGCAACAAAAGAAAACGGAACCACCACAACAAAAATCCAATGACAGAAAAAAAGGCCTATAACTAGTTCAAGGTCTGTTTGTTGACCTTTAGGAGTGTTTTCCAATAAAATCTGATGGGGTGCCACACACTGGCCCTAAGGTCTATTTTTGGTATTCCCTCGGTACTTCCTTACTTTGTTCCCCTTGCTGTTCTGTTGCATGCCCTTAGCGTTTTGCCTTGGTGTGGTGGGGTCAGATCGGGCACAATTCCCACACTGTCTCCAGTGTTGTCCCCCGTAGGGCTATGGGTCATTGAGTGATGTCATGTCTCATAGTGGGGCCGGCCATGTGGTCCTGTCTGTGCATTGACTGCTCTGAGCAGGGATATTGTCCGCAAGCCTTGGTGAGTCAGGATGTGCTCCACTCTCTCTTCCTCCCCCTTCATTTGCTCCTGTGTGCTCTGATCAGACATGTCCCTCTCTCCCTGAGCTGTAGCTTCAGTGCTGTCCTCTGAAGTAAATTCTTTTGGGGGGAGGTGGAGCTGTCCATGTAGTTGGGTTTGGGGCCAGCCCCTGAGACCTCTCTATTGGTTCCTTGCTTCATGCCAGTATGTTGCATTCACATCTTGGAGCACCGAATTGAAGTCTGGTCCCTCTTTCTCTGTAGAGATATAAACAATACCCTCGCCTTGGGTGGAGCATAATAGTGGGACAAGAGGAAAGTAAAAGGAAATAGAGGAAAGAACTAGGAGACAAAGGGCATTTATGAAGGTCTAAACACAGGCATGTACATATGTAAATATAGTCATCTATGAGGACGGGGAAATAGATCTATGTGCATATATTTATAGGTTTAGTATTAAGGTAGCAGATGGACATTGGGCCTCAACTCAAGTAATCCCTAAATGCAAGAACACTTTGTTCTATTAAACTGGCATTCCATGATGCTCACTTTCCCAACACAATCGCTGAAGACAAAGCAGGTGCATGAGCAAATGTGGTGAAGAAAACTGATGATGTCTGGCTATCAAAAGATAAATCATCTGGAATCTTAAAGGCATGAAGATAAACAAGCAGCCGTCTAGCTGAGAAGCAAAAAAGCCCACATGGAAGAAGCACACCACCAGCCTGTGTGATCATGAGGTGTTGATGTGATCAGGTATCAGGCATCAAAGAACAAAAAAATCATATCATTGTGAATCGGGAGTGCAGAGTGGAGACCCAAAGCCCATCTGTAGGCAATTGGATGTCCCCTTATGGAAAGTTCTCACAGGAGAAGACGAAGCCAGTTAGGGTGCAGTGTAGTAACAATAAAACATACAACTTTCCTCTAGCTCTTTAATGCTTCTCATGATCCCACTGTCATGATCCCAATTCTACCTTACAAATCTGGCTAGACCAGAGGATGTACACTGGTACAGATAAGAACTGGAAACACAGGGAATCCAGGACAGACAAACCCCTCAGGACCAATAATGAGAGTAGCTATACCAAGAGGGGAAGGGGAAGGTGGGGTAGAAAGGGGGAACTGATCACAAGGATCTACATAACCTCCTCCCTTGAAGACGGGAAAAAGAACAGTGGGTGAAGGGAGACGTCAGACAATGTCAGACAGGACAAAATAATAATAATGAGCTGATACCAAGGGCTCAAGTAGAAAGAAAATGTTTTGAGAATGATGATGGCAACAAATATACAAATATGCTCAACACAATGGATGTATGTATGGATTATGATAAGAGTTGACGAGCCCCCAATAAAGTGATTTAAAAAAAATTTTTTCTTCAAGTAGTTGTTAGTTACGTAGACTAAAGCAAAGGGCTCCAATGTGGCAAAGTAGAAGTGCCTATTAGGGGTTCCTAGGCTGCATTCCTGATGGCCAGGTAGTTTTCTCCCATGTGGCTATTAAACTGCCAATCTATTAGTTAGTACTTGGGTGATTAAGCACTGTGCCATCAGAGTTCCTTGACAGCACTAGTAAATATTAATTTAAAAACAGAGTCTACAGACTGGGGGGAAAAATCTTTAGCAATAATATAATGGACAAGGGACTAAAATCTATAGACCTACGCAACACCTCGTTAAGAAAAAAAAAAAACAACAAACCCAGGGACAAGGGAACAACAAGTGATCCAAATAGGTGGTGAGGAGGGTGTGGAAGACCTGGTAGGGTGTGACCAAGGGTAATGTAACTGAGAGGAATTACTGAAACCTTAATGAACGCTTAACATGATAGTGGGACAAGAGGAAAGTCAAGGAAAATAGAGGAAAGAACTAGGAGGCAAAGGGTATTTATAGAGGTCTAAATAAAGGCATGTACATATGTAAATATATTTATATATGAGGATGGGGAAATTGATCTATGTGCACATATTTATAGGTTTAGTATTAAGGTAGCTGATAGACATTGGGCCTCCACTCAAGTACTCCCTCAATGCAAGAATACTATCTTCTATTAAAATGGCATTCTATCACACAACCTTCCCCACACAACCACTGAAGACAAAGCGGGTAAATAAGCAAATGTGGTGAAGAAAGCTGATGGTGCCCAGCTATCATCGGGTCTGAGGTCTTAAAGACTTGAAGGTAAACAAGCGGGCATCTAGCTCAGAAGCAACAAAGCCCACACGGAAGAAGCACACCAGCCTGCGTGATCACAAGGTGCCGAAGGGATCAGGGATCAGGCAACAAAGAACAACAAATCATATCATTGTGTGCTAACCTCCCAGATATGATTGCTGAAGACAAATGGATGCATAAGCAAATGTGAAGAAAGCTGACGGTGCCCGGCTAAAAAGATATAGCGTCTGGGGTCTTAAAGGCTTGAAGGTAAACAGGTGGCCATCTAGCTCAGAAGCAACAAAGCGCACATGGAAGAAGCGCACCAGCCTGTGCGATCATGAAGTGTTGAAGGGATCAGGGATCAGGCATCATTAGAACAAAAAAATCATATCATAGTGAATGAGGGGGGGAGTGCGGAGTGGAGACCCAAAGCCCATTTGTAGGCCACTGGACAACCCCTTACAGAAGGGTCTCAGGGAGGAGATGAGCCAGTCAGGGTGTGATGTAGCAACCATGAAACATACAACTTTCCTGTAATTCCTAGATGCTTCCTCCCTCCCCTCCCCCCAACCACCCTTGATCTT
>NW_022111367.1:7339227-7347252 GCF_000313985.2 Echinops telfairi | reverse complement strand
AGAGGATGTACACTGGTACAGATAGGAACTGGAAACACAGGGAATCCAGGGCGGATGATCCCTTCAGGACCAGTGGTGTGAGTGGCGATACTACAAGGGTGGAGGGAGGGTGGGTTGGAAAAGGCGAGCCGATTACAAGGATCTACTTAGAACCTTCTCCCTGGGGGACAGACAACAGAAAAGTGGGTGAAGGGAGATGTTGGACAGTGCAAGATATGACAAAATAATAATATGTAAATTATCAAGGGTTCATGAGGGAGGGAGGAGCAGGGAGGGAGGGGAAAAATGAGGATCTTATGCCAGAGCTTTGGGCAGAGAGCAAGTGTTTTGAGAATGATGAGGGCAATGAATGTACAAATGTGGTTTTCACAATTGATGTATGTATGGATTGTGTGATAAGAGTTGTATGAGTCCCTAATAAAACATTTAAAATTAAAAAACAAAAACAATCCAAATAAAAAGTAGGCAAAAAACAAGCAAAACCCAAACTCACTGCCATCACGTTGTCAACTCATAGCAACCCTGTAGGACAGAATAGAGCTGCACCTGTGAGTTTCTGAGACTAACTATGTATGGGAATTAAAAGCCCTGCCTTTCTGTTGTGGAGGGGCTGCTGGTTTTGAGCTGCTGACCTTGCATTCCGCAGCTCAATGTGTAACCTCTACATGACACTCAAATGGCTAAAACATGAAAAACAATCATGATCAGTAACTCTCCTGGAGATAAAAATCAAAATGATAACGAAATAACCTTGCACCCACAACAGTTGCCCAATTCAAAAAGAAACTGAAAACAAATGCTGGGGAGAGTGTGAAGAAGTTGGGGCTCTCATACATTGCTGCTGGGCTTGTAAATGTACAAGCATTGGGTAAAGTGATACACAGTTGCCTAGAACAACTAGGAATGAAAATTTTATAGGACCCAATAATACCAGAAGTAAGAGACACAACACATGCTCTCCCATGTTCACGGCAGCACAATTCACAATAGCAAGAAGCTAGAAGCAATGGCAGAAGGTGGTAGGGAGCCGTTCAGAAAAAGTAGCAATACTTGCACCAAAGAATTAGCAATATGGGTGTAAATACATGAATTATAAAAGATGTTGGATTTATTTATTCAGTATTTATGTAAGTATTCCCAAATAGCTACTTATTTAGCAGCTGCTTTACCATATGTGAGAGGAGACCTGATGGCATAGTAGGATACACACACACACACTTACATATATATGTTTTTAAACTCCTTTATCTTGTTGATCTTGTTTTTCTGATAGCACTCCTCCAGTATAGCACCAATTTTAGGGTCAGTTAGTACATTTAGTTGTCATATCTCTTTAGTCTACTTTAGCTTACTTTGGCACACTTATATAACCTTTGTCTTTTATTAGTTTGATGACTACAGTTCTATCTCATATTCTACACTGCTCCCACTTTGATAGTTCCTCATTCTGTATTTGTCTGATGTCAGGGTGCAGCATGGCTTTTGTGCAGGTAATGTTTCTGCCTTCTGATGTTATCCCCTCTAGAACAGGCTTACCATTTGTCCTATGATGTTGTTAATTTTGATAACTAAACAATAACAGTCAATATGTAGCCTGCAGTTTCCATTATACAAGGGGGTACCTAAAAAAAAAAAACCCCGGAATTGTGCTGTGCGGACCAGAACTTTCATAGAACGCATTTTTCTTGCTAGGCAAGCCTCAAGCAACTCACTCTGAGTTAGTGCACCCAGTGGCGTCATCTGGGAAGGCTCTCTCTGGTCACAGTTAATTTTTTTCATAAAAGCAGTTTTCCTTGAACCTCGTTTTTTTGTGAAGGCTGATTTAAGAAAACAGCAAGCAGCTGTGAAATTTTGTTTCCTGCTTGGGAAAAATGCTGCAGAAACTGTTGTGATGTTGAACACACCTTACGAGGACAGTGCTCTGGGAAAAATTCAAGGTTTTCTCATTTCAAAAAAAGATGAAATGTCGATTGATGACAAACCTCATTCTGGACATCACCTTCCCAAATGGATGAAAATGTTGACTTGTGCATTTAGAGTTCGTTCTATTAGATTAGACTGTTAATCAAACTTTCTGTTTAGAGGTTCTAAAAAGATTGTGTAACAGTGTGCAAAAAAAGGCCTGGTTTGTGATAGACAGGGCTTGGTTTTGCCACCACAACGATACACCTGCTCACACAGCCATCTCAGTGCACTAGTTTTAGGCAAAAACCAGCATGCCTCTTTTGCCCTATACACCTTATTCTCCTGACCTGGCTCTATGTGACTTCTTTTTGTTTCCACAAATGAAGGCATAGAAGAGGTGAAAAAACAAGCGAGGTCGAGTCAGCCATCCAAATAGATGAGTTAGAAAAATATTTCCAAGAATGGAATTGTAGATTTGACAAAAGTGTAATGGAGAGTACTTTGAAGGTGATAAGGTTGTTTTGTAAAAAGATTTAAATACATAGCTTTGACAAAAATTCCTGGGTTTTTTGTGTATCTGCTCAGATATATACCAAGTTGGTCTTTTAAATTAATTATTCTTCCTGATAATTAATAACTATTCATGAGAAAACATTTAAAGAGTGTGTAAATAGCCTGCTTCTCATCAAAAATTTCCCTGAGATTTAGCATCCATTATAGCTGATAAGATTTTACAATAAAAGTTGCAAAATGATGATTTAACATGCTCTAGCGCTCCCTTCACATTTTCCACTGGGCCCACAGCATTCTCTTCCAAGCAAAGAGCCTTTTGTCCACCCACATTTTTTAATATCTATATGAACTGTTGGATTCCTACGGTTTTCCATTTCTGTATTTGCTTGTTCATATATATGCCTTCTCTATATGAATGTTTATATAGTTATGCATTTTTTCCTAAACCATTTGAGAGGTAGCTGTATGTACATCATAGCTTTCATCTCTAAATACTTATATATTTAATGATTTTGGTGATTAATTGTCCCAGATTTAGCTAGTAGTAGTAGTACCTTCAATCTGGCTCCTGTATCTTTGTAACGTTCCCACTTCCTTTTGGGTGGGGCACTTCCTAATAGTACAGCAAAATCCTGAGAGTTCACTGTGCACTTACCCTGGCCTACCCTAGAATGAACCCTTTCTCTAAGGAGCTGTGCTTCCTGTTGGTTGAAAATGGTATTAAGAGCTCAGTGGTAGGTGTGCTAACTGTATTTGAGGTGCCTTAGCTTACAGGGTCTGTCAGGGAACAGAGCTAGGATATATATTTACTCACATACAAACATATAACTACATAAGCTTATGCAAGGAAATAGATTTAAGTTTCTTGTTGTTATTGTTGTTAGATGCCACTGAGTTGATTCCGTCTCATAGCGACCCATGTACAAAACAAAACACTGCTTGGGGCTGCAAAAGTCTCACAATCGTTATGCTCTAGCCCATTGTTACAGCCACTGTGTCATCCATCTTGTCAAGGGTCTTCCTCTTTAACTTTAAATTAGTTTAGCCACCATTGAGAAGATAACATAGCAACGTTAACCAAGGTCTGAATAAAGGCAAATAAAATCATACTCTATCACTTAAACACTCATGTAATTTTCATTTTCTCTTGTAGCCAGTGTCTACATCTACATAATTCTATATTGTTTTAATGTGATATAATTTTCTTTGAACTTTTTTCACTTAACATGTCTTAGCATCTGAGTTACTATAACATTTTCACTATCTTCATTCTAATTTTTTCTCCTACATATAATTTAGCAGCTTTTACCATTCCGCTGTAGATATTTAAAGTTTCCAATTTTATAAATTACTCTGAAGTTTCTTTTATACAGATGCCTTTTAAAATTTATTTTCTTTATTAATTGATCGACTAGAAATTATAATGTGAAAAATTTTAGAGGAGGATTCAACCCATGTTCAGAATAAGTGCTTCAGGACAGTTTTTTGGGAGGAGGTGACAGTTGAGCTGTGTCTTGAAGGATACCTGGTTGGGCTTAAAGATTGGTATATGTTATTCCCATGCAGACGAGAGGAGAAATAGGCCACAGAAAATATTTTAAGCAGAATCACTTGGGTGTAAGAAAGTAAGTAGTCAGAATCTGGAATGTTCAAGAAAATTTGAGTAGTTTGTTTTGATTTGTAGCCTAGATGCCTTTGGAGGAGTCAATGGTAGAAGTGAAATTATGAAGGGCTTCCCATGGCATTGTATACTGATTTAATGGAGAAATCCTAAACCAGTGAGTAATATCATATTTATATGTCAGAAGTTCATTATGTGTAAGAGTGCTGAAAAAACAAATTAGAAAACACAGAAGGTGGTAGGGAACCCTTCAGAAAAAATAACAACACTTGTACCAAAGAACTAGCAATGTGGGTGAACCCACATGAATTATAAAAGACGTTGTATTTATTCAGTATTCATGTAAGCCATGTATTTAGCGCTTTGCTCTACCATGTCCCAGAAAGCCCTGGTGGCACTGTCGGTCGGTCAGTCAGTCGGTCGGTCGGTCAGTCGGTTACACACTGGGCTGCTTGACGGTCAGCAGTAGGAAAGCACAAGCCTCTCGACAGGAGACAAAGCAAGGCTCTCTACTGCTAGAAAGAGGTATAGTCGCAGAAACACACAGAGGGAGTGCCACCCTCTCCTGCAGGCTTGCTGTGAGTCAGAATTGACTTGATGGCAGTGAGTCTTTTCTACTACGTACTTAGTATGCACTGAGCATATAGGAGTGAACAAAGCAACCAGTGTATTTCCCCTTGTAGTCTAGCCTAGTGAGGGAAACAAACATTAAAGTGATAATCATACAGATGATAACTGATCAGTACTATAACAAAATTTACCATAAATAATACAGGATGTTATGAAAGTAGACATCATGGAGACCTATCATTGGGGATTTAAAAAAAAAAGGTTTTTAATGGTGGATCAGTTACATTGAAAATGGAAGAATGAACAGGAATTAGGCCAAACAAGATGGAACGTTATATTAACTGAAGAGCACATATTAATATCTTGAGTAAGTACAACTAGAAAATGCGAATTCCATATCGCTAGCAGAGTAAGGTTGGAGAAAGTTAGATGGTAAGACGGCTCAGTCACCTGTTAAATGAGGCCGTGCTCCGCGTGACTTCTAGGGTTCTAGTGTGGGCAGCCGAGTAGGTCTTGGTACTATTTTCTGAGATAGGAAAAATAGAACAGGTTGGGTAATTTTGGTACGTGGCATTGATTTTGAAATGCTTGTGGGCTAAGTAAAGGAGCCCTGGTGGTGTAGTGGTTACTCCTTGGGGCTGTGATCCGAAAGGGTCAACAGTTTGAAACCAGCCAGTCTGAGAAGACCCATTCACAGTTTCAGTCTGGGAAACTCATAGGAGCAGTTCTGCCCGGCCCTATAGGATCACTATGAGTTGGCACTGACTCAATGGCAGTGAATTTGGTTTGGTTAGTTTGTGAGCTAAATACATCTCCCCCACCTCACTGATAACTGGAGATAGGGCATTGGGATTGTTGTCTATATATTAACAGATGTAGATGGTAGTTTAAACTCTGAGGTTAAATGAAATTACTGAGGGTAGTGTGTAGACTGATAAAAAGGTTTAGCACAGAATCCCAGTTAACACTGGTAGCTAATAGGTAAAATTTACCATAAATAGTCAAAATCTATGACAGACTTTGAAAAATATTTGCAGCATATAACCCCCAAACAACCCACAGCCATCAAGTCGATTCTGACTCAGCGACCCTATGAACTGTATGTAAATTGTTACTGGACAGTAGCATCACCTTTCTCCCTAGGATTGGCTGGCGGGTTTAAACAACGGAAGCCAAAGCCATATGCACTGCCGTCAAATTAATTCAGACTCAAAGTGGCCCAATAGGACAGAGTAAAACTGTCCCATAGAATTTCCAGTGCTGAAATCACTGCCCCACCATTCTCCTGAGGAGTGAGTGTGTGCTTGGTTTGAACCCTCAGCGCCTTCCAGTTAGCACCCAAGCACTAACCACAGTGCCAACAAGAGCTCCATGCAAAATAGACAGTGGGTTCATATCCTCAGTACATAAAGAAACATATATACGGAGAAAAAAACCAAGATAGCTCAATATACAATTAATAATAAAACCAACCAAAAACATCTAGTGCCATAGTGACCTTATTAAGGGATTCCAAGACTAGAAATCTTTTTTTTAAAACAGTTTTATTGTCACTTCATCCACATGATACAATTGAGCAGTTCAACCATATCAAGAAGAGTTGTACAATCTTTACCACAGTCAATTTTAGAACATTTTCTATTGCCCTATACTCATTGTTATTCATGTATTTTTAAAAATTTTGTCAAAAATAGGAACAAAGTATTCACCAATTCAGCAACTTTTATATGTATACTTCAGTGCCATTGATTATACTCTTTTTTTGCACAACCATTATTGTTAACTCTCTCCAAATTGTTCCACCACCATTAAAATGAACTACAAACAAACAAATAAATAAATAAATCATGAAATTAACTCCATCCCCCCTAAGCAAAATCTTTTCCTCCTTCACACATGGTAACCATAGGTCAAGTTTGCTTTTTCATTTTTTGTATAATATTCACATATCATACCCTTCTATGGTTAAACCGCTTCTCAAAAGAGTTGTGTATACATCATCACAATCAGCTCTAATGCTCCCTTCCCTCTGCAAATCTTTATAAAACCAAACAGCCGCATCTTTCTCCCTCAAGTGGCTGGTGAGTTTGAACCATCAACCTTTCAGCTCACAGCCCAAGAATCAAGCCTGTGGTGTTACTATTTTACACTAAGCTTAAAAATGAACAGTGCATATTTTGCCAGTTTTTAATACCCAGAATGTGTAAGAAAATTGGGTCTATTAGGGAATATATCAGATTAATTTTGAAAGTTAAAGCTACTATGGTTGTGAGCTGTGAAAAGTGACTATTGTTAAAATTTACATAAGAATAGTCAGATTTGTAGGTTGAATTTTAATTAAGGAAAAGCTTTCATAAACATTTAAATTACTGTGAATATTCTTCATGGTGCAAAGGACACCCTAAAAGACAAAAAACTGTGTATTGATAATATCATAAAGACTGGTGGCAATGTAAATTAAGAGTCCTTTAGAAAATGATTTTATATATATATATCTGTTCATGAGTTTGCTCCTGTAAAGACTTACTGTCTTGGGAAGTGTGTATGAGGTCACTGTGAATTGGAATTGACATGATGACACTGTTGTAATTTAACTGTCCAGATTTTGGTGATTAGGGTATGGACTTCTTTAGGGTAGAGGAGCTGCTATGCCCCCTACCATTCATACAAAAAAACATTTGCCAACTTAGAGCAGCCCTATATATATGAATAGCTTTTCCCTATATTCCTTCAGGAACTCCAGGGAGCATCATTGATCTCCGAAATTATATACCAACAATTTTGTACTGTGGATTATAAAGATAGTTTATACAACATTCAAGAAATCTTAAAGCTTAAGAATCATTAACTTACTCATAATGTTCCTTAGAAGCATAGCTTGGCAATGCCTTTTAAAGTATATTACATTAAACCCAGGTAACTTTGTTGTTGTTTTGTTTTGCTTTGTTTAGTTTTTGTGCTTATTATTGTTTTTGTGTGTCTATCTAGATAAGATAGGTGGTATAAACAATCCAAAGGAGAAAACAATGCTACTGACAGGGTGGGGGGTGGTAGTGGTGAAGACCAACACAGGATAGGGGGAGGTGAGGGAAAGGAAAGGGGATGCCAACAAATCCAGGGATAAGGAAATAAGTGATCTAAAATTGCTGGTGAGGAGGGCACAGGATGCCTGGTGGAGTTTGATCAAGTGCAATGTAACCGAGAGGAATTTTTGAAACCCAAATGAAGGCCAAACATGATAGTGGGACAAGAGGAAAGTAAAGGGAAATAGAGGAAAGAGCTGGGAGGCAAAGAGCATTTATAGTGGTCTAGATAAAGACATGTACATATGCAATATATTTATATATGAGGATGGGGAAATAGATCTATGTGCCTATATTTATAGGTTTAGTATTAAGGTAGCAGAGGGACATTGG
>NW_022111367.1:7316961-7336007 GCF_000313985.2 Echinops telfairi | reverse complement strand
CAGGTTCTTTAATGCTCCCACCTCCACCACCACCACCACCACCACCACCACCACCACCTCACTATCATGACCTCAATTCTATTTTACAAATTGGGCTAGACCAGAGCATGTACACTGGTACAGATAAGAGCTTGCAACACAGGGAATCCAGGACAGATAAACCCCTCAGGACCAATAATGAGAGTAGCAATACCAGCAAGGGGAAAGGGAAGGTGGAGGAAGAAAGGAGGAATCCATCACAATGATCCACATATAACCCCTTCCCATGGGGACAAACAACAGAAATGTGGATGAAGCGAGACAGCAATGTAAGACATGCAAAAAGTAATAATTTATAAGGATTCGTGCGGGGGTGGGGTGGGGGTGGTGGTGGTGGTGGTGGTGGCTGAGCTGATACCAAGGACTCAAGTAGAAAGAAAATGTTTTGAAAATGATAATGGCAATGTGTACAAATGTCCTTGACAGAATGCATGTATGTATGGATTGTGTTAAGAGCTGTAAGAGCCCCCAATTAAAAAAAAAATTTTTTTTAAAGAAGGAACTTTGGTGGCATAGTGGTTATGCATTGGGCTGCTGACCCCAAGGTCAGCAGTGTGAAACCACAAGCTCCTTCATAGGTGAATGATCAGGCTTTATAATCCCGTAAAAGAGTTACAGTCTGAGACACCCACAGGGGCATTTCTACCCTGTCCTATAGGATCATTAATGAGTCAGAATCAACTCAATGGCAGTGAGTTCGGTTCAGTTTGGTTTGGGTTATATTAAACCTCCAAATTGCTTGAGGAATAAGTTGCCTCCAATCACTTGTTTGAAGGAGCTAGATTTGCATACCCATGGAGCTAGAGCCCAGGCTTATGGGAGTTTCCTGATCTTTGGGAACCTGGTAACATGACCTGAACAGGGCAGAGGCTAAGGGGCCATGTAGCTGAGAAGCTGGGGACCATAGAGAGGTGTGCTTGTAAACGGCTGAGAGGAACTTTCCCGACTGGAATTGTAGCCTATTAATTTTCTTAATAAATGCCATAGTTGTAAGTATGGTCTGTGAGTTCTTTGTCATGAATTATTGAATCCAGGAGAAAACAGAGTGCCTTGGGAGAGATAGCTTCTCTTAAAACTGGTAAAGACGGTTGGAGGGTAGAGGATGTCTGACTTCTACTTCATGGTGCTAATGAATTTGACTCTTTCACGGTGGTCTGATGAAGAGCCCTGGTTGCATAGTGTGTAACACCTAGGGCTGCTAATTGCAAAGTCAGCTGTTGAAAACCACCAGTCGCTGCGCAAGAGAAAGATGAGGCACAGCTTCAGAAACCCACAAGGGCAGTACTACCCTCTTGAGTAGGTTTGCTATTGGCATTAACTCAACAGCAGTTGAGTTTTTTGGTAGTGTAAAGGGTGTGAGCCAAGCCACCTCCTTTTGTTTCCTTGAGGATATGGTTTGTTAAAAGACAAAAACCAGACATCAAACCCACTCCTCTCTGTGTCAGAGCCATCTTAGAACACAGACAGAGAAATCCCAGGGCCATCAGAAAAAGAGACTTTTAAGAGAACATGTTCGAGATCTCGCTCTGAAGTGGTAGAGACCAAGACTGGAGAGGTGCTTGAGGCTACAACATGGAGAAGAGGGGATAGATCAGATGAGTGGCTTTGAGACTATTTGAGGCAGAGCAGTGGGCTGGCTTCTTTGCCCACAGAAGAGCCAGGGGGATGACTTAAAAGCTGTGAGGTTGAGGACCAGAGACTTGACTGCTGGCTGAGAAGCGGTGCTGCTTTGGACCAATAATTGTATCCTTACTGCTTACTGATTCTGATTGGTGGTAAACAGTTAACTTCCCTAATAGGCCTCCATAATTGTGAGTTTTGTCAGTACGTTCTGTGTGGCCATTGCAATGAAATAGAGAGCCCAGAGCAGGCGTGCTGTGGGAAGAACTGCCTCCTGGCCATAGGAAAGTTAGACAAGATCAAATATGGTCCTTGTGTGCCGCTTACCTATCAAGTGCCTATCAAGAATAAGGTATCCTGGGTAAGGCTCTTTTATGTAAGTTTATTATCATATATTTGAAACACTATGATATAAATGCCCCCCCCCTGCCTTTCGAGGCATATTATAACCAATTAGCTAGCTAGAAGATTACAATAAACGCAAAAAAGCCAGTGTTAATAGTGCCTGGTTTAAAATTTATTTATAATATTGGAAACAACTTCTATTCAATTAATAGATAAACAAAATGTGATATATCCGTAGAATGGAGTATTTTTGGCCTATAAAGAGAAATATAGTTCTGATACATGTGGCTAATCCTTGAGAACATTATATGAAAGTGAAATAAATCAAACATAAAGGACAAGTAATGTACTATCTTATCTCACTCACATGAAATCTAGAATAGGTAGACCTATTGAGACAAGTTCAATAGAGTTGCCATGAGTCATAACTGACTCAATGACAGTGAGTTTGGTTTCATTGAACTTATTGAGACCAAGTAAGATTCATGGTTACCAGTGGGTGGGGGAAGGAGAGGAGAGAAAAAAATTTGGCATCAAGATTCTGCTTGTAAATGCAAAAATTAATGGCTCAGAAAAAAATATAGCAGAGTTAAGTAAATTATGAATACCCACAATTCTCAAGTCAATTTTGACCATGACAGTCTTATCGGACAGAGTTGAACTCCTACTTTTTTTCTCATGCACAGGAGCTGGTAAGTTCAAGTTGCTGACCTTGTCAGGAGCTGAGAACTTAACCACCAGGGCTCAGATTATGAGTAAGGTTTTGTTTCTTGTTATTAAGTTTAAAATCTGTCTTAATATATCTATTTTTCCCCCAGAGTTGCTCATAAATGCTTATTACACATTTCAGTGCCAGTCATTTCTTAAGACTAACATTTAACCTTGCAATGTAGCTAATACTAATTCTATGGGAGTAGATTTTGAACTTTTAAAAATAACTGAGTAAAATGAATGCTGTTGTCATCAGATTGGGCTTGGAGCAAAAGAAACATCAGATTCTTTCCACGTAATAAAACATCAAATAAAGCAATTGTGATGATGACATTACTTTAGTGCTTTATGTAATGTTTATTTTTGAATTCATTTATTCCTGAAGCTCATATATCATCTCTGAACATCAGACATTTTCATATCAATTTGACTTTTTAAATTATTGTAGCAATTAAAAAATTAGTAATTGGGAGTTAACACGTATATTATTCCATAGTCCAATCACATCAAGCAGAATTGTATAATTGCTACCACAATCAGTTTCCAAACATTGTTTTTCTTGGACTCCTTGATATCATTTCTCTTTTACCTTCCCCGCTACCACTGTATTCCCCCACCATGAAGCCCTTATTCTGCTTAATCATCAATCCTGGGTTTCAGTACTGAAACACAAAGAAACATATAACACAACTTCAAGAGGGTGACCTCTAGTGACATAACACCTCTGAGATACACCCTAATATGAACAAACAAAAACAAAAACACAGAAGATGTTGAGAACCAGCTCAGGTCCAGCATCCATCAGGCAGAGAACAACTGACAACGTTTTAACTGTTCATTAAATCTCTTATATTCTTAGCTGTTTTTTACAATGAGTTTTTTATTTTTCTCATTTGATATTTACTTGAATTGTTCATGTTAAACTTTGTTTTAAATGTACATTTTATTTTCTATAGTATCAAACTTAATTTTTAACAATTTGATTTTTAAAAAGTGTTTTCTATGTTTTTTAGGCCTGTGAACCATCAGACATCAATTTGGCCAAGGGCTGTGAACTGAGACATCAAGATGGTCAACAACTAAATGTTCAATGCAGCGTTTAGTCTAATACTGGAATCATACCCTACTCAGCACTTAGAGGGCTCTGATAATGTAGTGATTAAAGCCCCTGTCTGCAGCTGGAACTCACCATCCATTCTGTGGAATAAAGATGTAGCAGACTATATCCACAAAGATTACATCTTTGGAAATCTTAAGAGGTAGATCTACTCAGTCCTCTATGATCATTAAGAGTTGGAATTGACTCGGCAAGGATTTTGGGGTTTTTTAGTACATCATTTATATAAATTTGCCTTTATGAAATGTGATGAATTATTCCACAGGCTCACCTATCCATCTTTCTCTTTTTTTTTTCCAAATGTTGACAGTATCTGTTTGGTAAGTATCTTTGATAATTCCTTCTCCCTGTAGTCAAGTACATGTTAAAAATCCATTAGAAAAGTATTGCATAACTATATGCTTTAAGTAATTAGGTATCCAAAGAGAATTTACTGTTTAGAAACATAAATTTATTTTGTAGTTGGGTAGTTTCTTTTAATGAAAGATCAGTTTAAGTGCTTCATGATGCATAAATGTAAATAACTGGCAAAAGAGTTTCTTTTGCCTTACATGATTTTTAATGTCAACCTTTACACTGGGGAAAACTTATACAGGCGTTCATATAGGAAATGACCTTAGGGGTGGTATACAGGGAGGTTAGGCAAAGGGTATTCCTCTGGGTGTTTGCTCTCCAGACTTGGCTAGTGAGTGGAGAGTGGGCAAGTTTCTCTCTCTGCTCCCCCTCCCTCTCCGCTCCTGCCACCTTGGCTATCTGGTACTGCTCTTGCTGCCACCATCTGTTCTATGGCCTCTGTCAGCAGTTCCAGTAGCAACAGCGATGAGGTTGCTCATAACCTTCTAATGTGATCTCATAATGTCCAAATCACATAACATCCTTTTTCACAGAATGCAGCATGGATTTTAAGTGACGCACACCTATATAACATCTTTCAGCTGTGATGCTGTCAACCCGGTGGTTGGAGGCCATTCTTCCTATGTGAAGAGCTGCTTCATTACCATATTTGGGCCATAAATAGGCTGAATGAAAATTCATATACAGGTTAGGACTTCTTATGGCAGTGTGACTTTTTTTCCTCTATCAGTAAGGATTCCTGAAAAGGGATAAACATTTGTGTCAGTTATCTACTTTCTCAAACTAGTGTTAAAATGCTGACTTAGATGAAATGTAAAATGCAATGGTTTTTAACAGCAATGGTTAGGAAAGAGGAAACCGATTACAAGGAACTATATGTGACCTCCTCCCTGGGGGACGGACAACCGAAAAGTGGGTGAAGGGAGACATCGGACAGGGCATGATATGACAAAATAACAATTTATAAACTATCAAGGGCTCATGAGGGAAGGGGGAGCGGGGAGGGAGGGGAAAAATGAGGACCTAATGCCGGGGGCTTAAGTGGAGAGGAAATGTTTTGAGAATGATTAGGGCATTGAATGTACAAATGTGCTTTACACAATTGATGTGTGTATGGATTGTGATAAGAGTTGTATGAGCCCCTAATAAAATGATTTTTTTTTAAAGTTATATAAGTGCAATAAGAACTTAATAAGGAAAATTTAGCCTACTCAGGTGTGTGGAATGATGAATTCTTATGAAAGCTAAAAGTTGCCTCTTTGTTATTGTCATCTATTGTTGAAATGCCTTCTTGAGCTATTGAGGAATACATGAGGGAGTACCAAAAAAAAAAAAAGATTTTCTCTCCCAAAGCTATGTATTTAAATTTTTTATACAAAACAACCTTATCACTTTCAAAGTACTCTCCATTAATAAATTTGTCAAAGCTGTTATTCCATTCTTGGAAACTCATCTGTTTGGATGGCTGACAGCACCTGCCTCATTTTTTTCCCTTCACTTCTTTTAAGTTATCAAATCACTGTCCTTCACGTCCCTTCTTGTGTGTCAGGTGCGTGAGGCAAGAGAGGCATTCTTTTTAGTTTTGTTTTGTTTTTGCCAAAATCTGTGCGTTGAATTGGCTGCGTGAGCAGGTGCATTGTCGTGGTGGTAAAGCCAGTTCCCCATCACAAATCAAGCCTTTCTTGTATAACACTGTTACCCAATCTTTTTAGAACCTCTAAATAGAAAGCTTGATTAACAGTCTGACCTGGTGGAGTTCCAAATGCACTATGAGTTGACATGTTTGTTCAGGAAGTTGACAGACGTCCAGGATGAGGTTTGTCATAAATCGACATTTCACCTTTTTTGACATGAGAAAAACACTGTACACTTGAATTTTTCCCATAGTGTTGTCCTTGTAAGCTGTGTTCAACATCAAAACAGTTTCTGTGGCATTTTCTCCTAACAGGAAACATAATTTTGTAGCAGCACACTCTTCTCTTAAATTGGCCATCCCAAAAAAACGATGTTCAAACGAAACTGCTTTTACAAAAAAATTCACTGTGACCAGAGAGAACTTTCCCAGGTGATGCCACTGGGGCACTAACTGAAAGCGAGTTGCTCAAAGCTCACCTAGCAGGAAAAATGTGTACTACAAAAGCTATGTCCAGTGGAGCTTTTCCTGTGTTTTTTTTTTTTTGGGGGGGGGGGGTTGCCCCTTTTATGCTGAGATGAATGAAACAAAACGACGAGCAGAGTTGGCATGGCAGAGCAGCACTGTCACTATGGCAGTGTGAATGGTCTGTGTCCTGGGGGCAAAAAGCAACAACCTGGTTTTGGTGGGTTTACTTGGATTTGCAGGCTTGCCAGTGTTTGCCTGGGTATGTGTGTATGCTCAGAGTATATCGGGCTGTACAGGAAGAGGCAGTGGAGTCAACAAGTGGAGGAAAAAAATGAAACAAAAATATAAAAAGCAGAAAGTAAAAAATAATAGCACGTTTGCATGGGGTTCCTGATCTATTGGCAGTGTTTCTGTGTACATGAGTCTTCCATATGGAAGGGGGGCGGGGACATGTGGGGGGAGGGGCATTGGCGAAGGAAGAAACGTTGTCAAGGGGGAAAAGCATTGCTTGGGTAGTTCGGATGTGTGCACAAAGCTGCCCATGCCATCTGTTATCCAGAAAGTCACCCAAAAGCTAGCAAGTCAAGAGGTTTTGCTGTGTAGGTTGAAATGGGCAGGGACGGATCAGCTTGTGCATAAGAGGGAGGGTGCAGAGAAGCACCCTAACTGCTGCTCAATGGTAACGATCAGTAGGCATTGCTGATCTCCAGTTATAAGAAACTTTGGTGTACTTAGCGTTTAGATTATTTTTTTGACTTCCGGGGAGTATAGGAGTTCTCTCCTGGTGGGTCCTTTTTGGTTTTTGCTGAGATGATCTTCCTATGCTTGTTACTTGGCAGCTATATTCATCCATTCTCCATAGACTTTAAAGTTTTAATAAACTAAACTTTACATTGAATTAAAAAACTTAAAAATTGCAATTTATGACCACTTCAGGCAATATCATGTCTTAGGATGAACCTGGTCCTGGAAGCTGGGGAAGGTAGAGAACCAAGATTTGATAGCACTAATCTATGGGTAAATAAGGAGAAAGAAAATAAAATGCAGCAGTTCCCCCCGCCCCTTAATTTAAACAATTTTAGTGATATATAATTCGCATACCATAAAATTAAATGATTTAAATATATTTGAGTACAATCATTACCACAATAAATTTTAGAACATTTTCTTCATTCCTGTACTCATTGTTATTAGCTCTCCAATTAAGCTCCCCTGCCATAACCCTAAGACACTATTAATCTAGGTACTGTCTCTACAGATTTACCTGGCACATTTACTTTTGACTAAGAAACACAGATGTAAAACAAAGTAAACTTGTTAAGGCATCTCTGAAAGAAGTAATTTAAATAGGTGGGCAGGATATACCTCTTGTGGAAACAGTTTTTCCTTGTTATAGGATTAGGCCCTATGTTTTTAATTTAATTTTTAAAAATTTGCTGTTAATATTTAAGTTATTTGATGGCCCCATACTATTATTAAGCTTCGACCCACTTAACTAAGATAATATATACAAAGTGCAATTTTAACAAAACTCTTAAAAATAACGAGACAGGTCTGATGTGAAGTAAGAGTCAATTCATTCCAACTTTCTATATAGAGTTATTAGATCAAATAATTTTCACCATGCTGAAGGATGTATCTTTTAAGCATAGAGAATTTTATACAACTATAAGTTTGTGCCATCAACAAAACAGTCCTAAACTGATGTGGATTAACTGCAGTAAACTAAAGACAATGTAATACAATACATTGGATATTAAACATTTTCCTAACATTCTTGTATGCAACTAAATTTCCTGTCTACTGTTATGTTCAGATTTCCTTTTATATAAAGTTGAGTTCTTTAAAAATAAAATAAGAGGCTTCAAAAAGTTCATGGAAAAATTGATTTAATATATAATGGAATTTTCTACTCTTTTTGAAGCCCCGTTGTACATGCAGTTCAGTTTTTATTTATGATACCTCAATGTTCATTATTAAGCACTTGACATAAAAAATGTTTTATATATAGCTTTACTTTTCCCTTAAAACTATACTTGTAGACTTTGACCAGTTCCCTCCTAGTTATAACATACATAGAGGAGATTGAAGGGTGGGATTCAGAGTGTGCCATTCTCAGAATGATGTGTTTGAGCCCACTGTTGCAGCCAGTATGCCAATCTATCTCACTGAGCTTTTTCCTGTTGTACATTCACCCTCTACTAAGCATAAGTCTTCTTCCAAGGATAGGTGTATCTAAAGTATGTTAAACGATGACTCGCCGTCCGTGATTTTATGAAGTATTCCGACTGTACTGCCTTGGAAATTCATGGTTCAGTTCTACTCTGTCCTGTAGGCTCACTGTGAGTCAGAATCCGCTTGATGGCAATGAGTTTGGTTTGGGTTTGGCTTAATGTTTGCCATGATATTTGCATTAAAATGATGTCAAACTCCTGTCTGTATTGGGTGGAAAGGCATATTAAAATCAATAAATAGTACAATAGATTTACTATATTTTTGCATTATAATGTTCTACATAAATAATATGCACTTACATATCCCATGCATAATACATACTGAAAACTAATAGCAGGTTTCATGGTGTACAATAGCTATATAATGTATAGAATACAGTATGTTATTTAAGTACTCTTCATTCTTCAAAGCAGAAAGAAAGAATAATAAAGGTTTATGAGATCCGAGAAGTTTACCATGTTTCTAAATTGTAGAGTGTGGGGAACAGAAGGAATTCTCTTAAGTTGTCTCCCCAAAATATGTACCAAACTTAGCTGCTTAAGAGTGACTGTGGGCAAAAGTAGGTCAGAGGTTATCCTCCTTAACATTGGCCATCTGTAGTGGCTAGACTATTAGTCTGACTCACCCTGAATAAGACCCACTCCCTTCTGATAAGGATAATGGTGGTCTATTCACTTGCAGACTTACCAGAGAGGTCAAACCCGCCCAAGGGTGACCAAGGTTAGTTAGCCATTATCAGCTGTCTAGATCAAGCAGACACCACAGTCTATTCCACAACCAATGTGGGCACACCCCTGGGTGATTCCCCTCCTATTGATTGTATTGCCTATGTTAATATCCCTCCTGGTGACTATCAGGGAACTTGCATGCCTCCCAGAATAGTAATGGTCTGCTTTATTATGTGAGACATTAGAGTGATCAAACTTGTTCTAGAATGAATTGTATAGCCCTTTATGTGATGTATAACTCTATGATGCGTGGTTAGCAATAAATATCGAGGCTCCCTGGTACTCGGGAGGGTGGCCAGAAGGTGACTAAGGAGGACGAAGCAGCGGCTTCTTCTCTGACAGCTAAGCCCCCTCCACGAGGACCATCAAGCCGGGCGGAGGTGAGATGATACCATGAATTGCGTCTGACTCCAGTACTTGACTCTATCTTTTAGCTCTCATGCTCTCTATGACTTTACTATAATCTCTACTTATTATCGCTGTACAATTGCGCCTACCAAACCTGTGATGTTTTGTGGGGTTCCCTCTTACCCTTAACCCCACAGTAGAGTAA
The DNA here is from genome assembly GCF_000313985.2 of Echinops telfairi. Taxonomy (NCBI): domain Eukaryota; kingdom Metazoa; phylum Chordata; class Mammalia; order Afrosoricida; family Tenrecidae; genus Echinops; species Echinops telfairi. The sequence goes on along the minus strand of NW_022111367.1, from coordinate 7,326,204 downwards.
GTCAATAAAGAAAGAAATTTTTGTAAAGGAAGAATAAAAGTGAAACAAGATTCTGTAGGACATGAGGTTTATAATCAAGGGTGTAACAAAATTAGAGAATGGATACCTATTCCTTTAAGTTAGAAGGATGGAGGTGATGGTTGTTTGTAGATGTACATGATGTTGAGGGGGTTCGTGACTGGGATTTTCTCTGATAAAGCATAAAAAGAAAACGGCATAGGTGAAGCAGCAAGTTTGAGTTGACATAATGGTATATAAAATATATGTTCTGGGTAATAAGAGAAGCAAGTGCCTAAGGCTCAAGGTTATTAAGAAGATAATGTTCGTTATCTTCTTAAGACAGGGAAAAGATACAAAGTGATGTGGGACAAGGAAAGGTGAAATTAGAGGGATGGAGGTGAAAAGCTGGTGATTTAGAATAATAGAGTGAAAAAATGGAAGGGTAAGTGGTGTGGTCTGGCATCAGTGTACTAGAATCTAGGCTGTGAAGTAGTTTTCTGGCTATCAGAATGTTAAGGATACAGTTTGCTGAATGAGGTAAAGTGATTGTAAAGGCTGTACTGATCAAGGTATGCAAGGGGGTTGGGGTGGGGTGCAAAGATAACTGTGAGCCAAGTTCTAAAGCCACCAGTAACGGAGGGAATGACTGGGTAATAAATAAAGATGACGTCTGTAAACCCGTGGAATAAAGAAAACATACTTGACATTTCTCAAGCTGAAAAGACATTTTTCTAGAACAGAACAAAAAAATGCAATCCTTGAGTTGCATTATTGAAATATTCTGCCAAAATATTAATTGATGTAGGAAGCATCAGCAGAATAAGAAAGGAAGATAAAGAGTCAATGTTACAAAAATAATTGGTTGATGGTCAGCCATTTCAGGAGGGAGCACGTGATCAAGAACCAATGGTAGTGAAGGAAATTCAAGCTACACTGAAGGTAGTGGCCAAAAGGAAGCATCCAGGAACTGGTGGAGCACTAATTGAAATATTTCAACAAACTAAAGCAATGCTAAAGGTACTCACTGTTATTTGTCAAGAAATTTGGAAGATAGTTACCTGTTTAGAAGAGATCCATATTTGTGCCCGTTCCAGAGACAGGTGATCCAACAAAATGTGGAAATATTTGAACAATATTATTCATACACAAGTAAAAATTTACCCTGAAGATAATTTAGAAAAATTTATCCTGAAGATAATTCGCAGAATGCTTTTTAGGAGCAAGGATTGTGAGACTGTCTGACCCACTTAAGACATATTATCAAAAGAGACCAGTCTTTGGAGACGGACATCAGGCTTAGTAAAGTAGAGGGTCTGCAAAAAAGATGAAGACCCTCAACCAAATGAATTAGCAGTGGCTGCCTGCCGCAGTAGATGCAAACAGCAATGAGTGTGAGGATGGTACATAGGGTTGCTAAGACTTGGAACCAACTCTACAGCACCTAGCAATTCTTTTTCAGACCTCTTTTATCCATTGCACAGAGTCATGGTGGTGCTGTGGGTTAAGCATTGGTCTGCTAACCAGAAAGTTAATGGCTAGGTAAATGCATCAGAAATAGATGCGACCATCTGCTTTCATAGAAGACTTAGACTTCAAAAGCAGCAAAGCCCACATGGAAGAAGCACACCAGCCTGTGTGGCCACGGGGTGTCAAAGGGATGAGGTATCAGGCATCAAAGAACAAAAAAATCTTAGCATTGTAAATGAGGGTGAGTGCAGAGTGGATACCCAAAGCCCATCTGTTAGCAACTGGACACCCCCTTACAACGCTTTACAAAGGTCTTGTGCAGCAGATTCACCCAATGCAATTCGTCTCTGATCTCTAGACTCCTGCTGCCATGAGAATTGATATTGTGGATTCAAGCAAGATGAAATCCTCAATCTTTTCTTCGTCTTTCAAGATGTGACCTATTGGTCCTGTTGAGAGGATTTTTGTTTTCTATATGGGTAAATATATTTACCCATACTGAATGCGGCATTCCTTGATCTTTATCAAGTGCTTCAAGTCCTCATTATTTTAAGCAAGCAGGACTTGTCTTCTCTGTATCACATATTGTTAGTGAGACCTCTTCCAATCCTGATGCTTCATCTTCACATAATTCAGCTTTCCTGAAGACACACTTTCTCTTGGTGTCTAGGTTTTGGGGCTTGTTCCTGGGGTTGTCTGGGGCACTCATTCAGGAAATTTCATTTGACTGCATCAGCTCTAGTTTCTTTTATTTATTTTTATTAAATACTTTTATTGGGGGCGCTTACATCTCATCACAACCCATACATTCATCCAATGTGTCAAGCAATTTGTACATATGTTGCCATCATCATTTTCAAAGCATTTTCTTTCTACTTGAGCCCTTGGTATCAACTCATTTTTCCCCCCTCTCTCCTCCCCCCCCTAATGAATCCTTGATAAGTCATATACATTATTATTTTCATATCTTACATCATCTTGTCACCCTTCACCTACTTTTCTGTTGTTCATCACCCCCTGGGAGGGGGTTATAGGTCGATCCTTGTGATCGATTTCCCCTTTCTCCCCCCACCTTCCTTCCTTTTCTTCCTGGTATCTGTATTTTCATGGTTGGCCCCGAGGAGTTTATCTAGCCTGGATTCCTTATGTTTCAGGCTCTTATCTGTAGCAGTGTGCATGTTCTGGTCTAATTCAATTTGTAAGGTAGAACTGAGGTCATGATAGTGGAGAGGAAATAGAGAACTAGAGACAAGTTGTGTGTTTCATCAGTGCTATACTGCACCCTAACTGGGTCATCTCTTCCTTGTAACCCTCTGTGAGGGGATGTCCAATTGTCTACAGATGGGCTTTGGGTCTCCACTCCTCATCCGTACCCCCCATTCACATTGTATGATTTTGTTCTAGGTCTTAGATGTCTGATACCTTATCCCATTGACACAGGGTGGTGTGCTTCTTCCATGTGGACTTTGTTGCTTCTCAGCTAGATGGCCACTTGTTTATCTTCAAGCCTTTAAGATCCCAGTCGCTATGTCTTTTCATAGCCAGACACCATCAGCTCTCTTCACCACATTTGCTTATGCACCCATTTTTCTTCAGCGATCATGTGGGGAAGGTGAGCATCATGGAATGCCAAATTATTAGAACAAAGTGTTCTTGTGTTGAGGGAGTACTTGAGTCGAGGCCCAATGTCCATGTGCTACCTTAATACTAAACCTATAAATATATGCCCATAGATCTAGTTCCCCATCATCATATATAAATATATTTACATATATACGTGTCTGTATTTAGAGCTCTATAAATGCCCTTTGCCTCCTGGTTCTTTCCTCTATTTCCTTTTACTTTCCTCTTGTCCCACCATCATGTTCGGCCTTCATTTGGGTTTAATAATTCTTTGCTGTTGCATTGCCCTTGATGAAGCCCCACTAGGCATCCTACACCCTTCTCTCCATTGATTTTTAGTAACAACAAAAAGAGCCAATGACAAAAAATGAAAAGCCTATAAATAGTTCCAGGTTTGTGTTTTGATCTTTAGGAGTGTTTTCCAGTCAAGTCTGATGGCGTGCCACACTGTCCCCAAAGTCTATTTTTGGTATTCCCTGGGGACTTCATTACTTTGCTCCCCTTGCTGCTCTGTTATACGCCCTTGGTGTTTCGCCCCAGTGTGATTGGGTCAGATTGAGCTCAATTCCTGAACTGTATCTCCAGTGTTGTCTCCCATAGCACTATGGTTCAGTGAGACGTGTCTCGTGGTGGGGCCGGCCCTATAGTCCTCTCTGCATTGTCTGCTCTGAGCAGAAATATCATCCTTGGGGCTTGAAAGGCCAGGATGTGTTCCCTCACTCTCTATTTTTCTTTGTTTCTCCTGTGTGCTCTAATCAGACATGCCCCGCTCCCTAACCTATAGCTTCAGTGCTGTCCTCTGAAGTGCATTTGTCTGGAGGTTGGGAGGGGTCCACATAGTTGGGATTGGGCAGGCCCAGCAAGCTCTAGTTTCTTACATATAGTGTTCCATTATATTTTCAGCTATGGAGTTAGTATACTAACTTACTAATTTAGCACCCTAGTTTTAAATGTGAGAATAATTCAGATCCACAAATTCTAGGTTAAGACAATAAAGGTAAAAATATTTTATAAAGAATTAGGTATTAAGGGACTTACATGGGAAGCTGTATATGGAGCTCTGGCGGCTCATTGGTTACATATTGAGCTGCCAATCATAAGGTCAGAAGTTCGAACCCACCAGTTGCTCTGCAGCTTTTGAAAGATTTAAATGTTTAAACACCCTAAGGGGCAATACTTGTCTGTTACAATTCATTAGATGGCAACAGGATTTTCTTCTTGGTATGGGAAGGATGCTGTGCAAGTTGGATACTGCACAGCCAAAACTCAACTTGAGTATGGAAAATTTTTTAAAAATTGAAAAAAAAAACAGGGTAATAGAGAAGAATATTGAACATGTAAGGCATCATAGCAATTATCGTAAATATTTTGAAGATCTAAAATTTTTTTCCAATTATGCAATAAAAATTTTAGAATCTATTTAAATATGTAGAAGTAGGACTAGAACATGTTATTTTTAAGAAAGGAGTCTAAACTCCTTTGGGGTTTCAGAACATTTGAATCTCTACTTACTGTACCAAACTCATACCAGCCACTCGATCACAAGTCATAGTGACCTTATAGGACAAAATAGAACTTCTCCTGAGGGTTTATAACCATCTAAATGTATGGGACTGGAAAGTGACATCTATCTCTTGCAGAATGGCTGGAGGGCTCGGATAGCTGACCATGTGGTTAAGTCAGAGCCACAAACCACTACACTATCTGGGCTCCTTATTTATTGTACAAGAACTCTATTTCTGGCCCCATTTTAAGATAAATTAGAACTGTCTGCTATTCAATTTCCAATAAAGTGAAAGAATACTTGGGGAAAATTCCAAGTTCATGTAATTTGTACGGTTCAAATATATCTTTGGATCAAAGGACACCATGTGAAGCACAACATGAACTAAAATATTTAGTACAACACAAACTAAATAAAGCCTGTGTACTTTTTCTGTCTTCGGCTATCAAATGCTACATTAAAACATCCTGCTTTTTTGTGGGTGAGCAGCGTGAAGAGTGGTATGGGCATATGTTCTATATCTCAAAGACTATACTGATAAGAGAAAGCTATTACCAGTTTTGAAATCAGCAGGTCAAATATACCTAGAAACAAGCCTAACATGAGGCACCAAAATGTGTGTAGGCCAGTGTTAATTGCTTAGCATACAGACTAAATAAGTATGGTTAAAGGACACAACCCTGACATACATCTTTTGTTCTTTAAACCATGCAGTATTCCCTTGTTCTGTTCACACAACTGCCTCTTGATTCGTGTACATGTTCTGCGGAGCACAACAGGTGCTTTGGAATTCAGCCATCCATGGTTTGCTAGCCACACAGTCTACCACTCTTACATAGCCAACAAAACACAAGTAAACATCTTTCTGATATTCTCTGCTTTCAGACAAGACCCGTCTGATATTAGCAATGATAACGCTTTTTGCATGCCTGTTCTGAATCTGGTTTGACCCTCTGGCAGCTACCTGTCAATACACTGCTGGATTCATTGTTGAATGATCTTCAGCAAAATTTTACTTGCATGTGATATTAATGATACTTTTCTATAACTTGAGCATTCTATTGTGTCACCTTTCTTTGGAATGGGTACAAATATGAATCTCTTCCAGGAAATTTGCTTACTGTCTTCCAAATTACTGGCATGGGACTAGTGTGTGCTTCTAATGTTTCATCATCATGTTGATGATGAAATCAAATTTCATTTGATATTCCATAAATTTTAGGAGCCCTGGCTTTTAGTTAATGCTTTCATTACAGCTTTGATTTCTTCATTCAGTATCATTAGTTCTTGCCTCATATGCTACTTCTTGAAATGCCTGAATGTCAACTAGTTCTTTTGGGTGCAGTGATTCTGTGTGTTCTTTCCATCTTTTTTGTTTGTTTCTTTCCATCTTTTGATGTTTCCTACATCATTTCAATATTTTGACAATAGAATCTTGGTAAAATTCCTCAATTTCTGCATCACCAGCTTTAGAGGTTGATTCCTGAATTTGAATAACATTTATGTAGATTGCATTTCCTTTATGTGGGTAGACAACAATATACATCAAAATAAATCTTGAAATGTCTGTTTTGATGATGAATACACAATGTCATTCCTCTTTAAACTATCATTCTCAGCATAGTAATCCATATGACTGCATGATTCAAACTGGCCAATGCCAGTCTATTTCAGTAACACCTATGATAGAGATCTTTATGCATTCTACTTCATTTTTGATGGCTTCCAAGTTTCCTAGATTCATACGTCTTACATTCCAAGTTCTAATTAGATGTTTGCAGCTGTGTCTTCTCATTTTGAGAGGTGCCTCATCAGCAAATGAACATTTCAATGACTGCTCGAAGACTTTACTCCATACACCATATCTATAGCCTCATCACACTCTCAGCCAACTCATAGCTTACATGATCACTGGAAAAAGCCCCGACCACAAGCTCCAAAATAAATAGAACATCTCTCTCTGGCTGACTGCCTAGAGTGCTTCTGCTCCTTCCCACCTGCTACTACAGATGGATGGCTCCACTAGGGCCCAGATAAACCCACTACCCCAGCCAATATAGAGTTCTCCTATGCACTGGACATGCTCCAATCTCTGACTTGGGGGTGGGGGTGGGGAGGAATAGGGCAGATTTTGCTAGTGGGTTGTTCATATTGCATAGTAAGATTTAAAGCTGTGCCCTCCCTAAGGTTATATTGTTTAGTGCGTATTTTCTGATCCATCTGGGAGCTGCTGAGAGACAGAAACCTGAGGCTGGTCTGAACTAGAGATAAGGGAAAGAGAAGTAAGCCATGTCTGAAGGTTGTTCCCGTCTTCAGAGTTTCTTGGAGGAATTAGCACTGCTGAAAGCACTGTGTATTTGTGAGAAATGAGAAAGCTAACACCTTATAAAATTAAAATGTCTCAGATACAACACCAAAAGACCAACCAAGCACTTAGAGAAACTGGAAATGATGTGTGATTAAACTGAACTAGACAAAGGAAGAGAAATCATATTTTGAAAGCACAAATTAACTTATTGGAAAATATAACAATAATAAGCTCAAGGAACTAGAAAAAAGTACTAAAGAACTAAAGAAAATCAGGAAGATGATGTAGGGACAAAAGGAAGGCTGCAAGTAAAGAGACTATAAATAAATAGACACAAGAACTGAAAGATTATAAGGTAGTCTAAATCCTGGAGGCTAGGAACAATAAAATTTGCTCAAGCCTATACACAGTACAGGATAATGAAAATGTCGTATGCCATCAAACAAACATACATCATGAGAATCTCAGGAGAGGAGAGAAAGGGTCAGAAAGGATATTTGAAAAAAGAATGGTGAAAGAATTTTCAGTCTGATAAAGGATATGAATGTAAAAAGCTCAATAAACTCCAAGTAGGATAAACTCAAAGAGCTTCACACCAAGACTCATTATATTCACGCTCAAAAGCTGAAGACACAATCCTGAAGGCGGCGAGAGAAAAGCGAAGTTATATACAAAGGATTATGCAAGATTAAGTGTTATTTTTGCCTCAAACACTGGAGGCAGATTGCAATGAAATGGCAGTTACAGTGCTTATCAAAAAATAATTATCAACAAAGAATACAATGTTTATCAAAACCATCTTTTAGACTGAGGGTCATATTAAGACATTCCCATATAAACAAAAGGAGCCCTGATGGTGTAGTCCCACGTTGAGCTGCTATCTGCATTGTTGGTAGTTTGAAACTACCAGCAGCTCCACGAGGAGAAAGGTTGGGCTTTCTACTCAAACAGTTATAGTCTGGGAAACCCACAGGAGGTCACTTTGAGTCAGCATTGCCTCACTGGCAGTGAGGGGTTTTTTTTGAGATAAAAGCTAGGAGAGTTCATAACACCTAGTCTTTTGTAGAAGATATACTTCCCATTTCATTGTTGAAGTCAGCATTATCTTGGTATCAAATACAAACAAAGGAAAACTACAAATCATTATCTTTAATGAAGTTTGGATTAAAACAGGCAGATACCTTAATGAATAAGTAACTGTGCTTTTGGGCTTAGGTTCACAAGGCATCAAGACCAGTTGGGATAACAGTTCACAAAGGATATTCTTTATTATTCTGGGGTGAAGTGACGGGTTATTAAAATTCTTAACAATATATAAAAGAGATAATATGATCAAGTTATGTGGTGAATTACACTGATTTCACCATATAAGTTTGGTTTAAGTTTCAAAAATCAATGTACTTTACCATATTAGAGTAAAAAAGAAAAGACATCAACTGAATAGAGGTTGTCTTATGAAAGAAATAATACATTTGATGAATTGCTGAGCTATCAAAATAAGACTATCATAGTATAGTGGTGTTTTCTATAATGGATTTTAAAATAGTTAAATGTAGTGTCATTTATTCTCTTTTCTCTTCATTCACATCTTCTTCTAGCAACATTGAAGCTGCCTGACCTACATATAAAAGCAATTTCTAATGATTGCTAAGTTACCAGTTTCTAGATCATTTCCATTCTCATTAAGAAAGTACACAGCATTTAGATTATTCTACAAAGTTTTCTGATAACTAGATTGTCAAAGAAAATTGATCAGGTGGTATTATATTTGTCTTTTTGCAATCATTCTAAATAACACATGAAATCAGACAAAAACTTAAAATCACTGCCAACTACCCTTAAACTTACTATCATCTTTTTTGTGAATGATAGCTTTGTTGTATAAAAAGTTGAATATTTCCAGGACACAAACCTTCCCGAATCGATTGCTGAAGAAAAATGTGAACATAAGCAAAGGTGGTGAAGAAAGCTGATGGTGCCCGGCTACCATAAGATATAGTGTCTGGGGTCTTAAAGGCTTGAAGACATACACGCGGCCATCTAGCTGAGAAGCATCAAAGCCCATATGGAAGAAGCACACCAGCCTGACTGACCACGAGGTGTAGAAGGGATCAGATATCAGACATCAAAGGACTTAAAATCATATCAGTGGGTGCCCGCTCTACTGACAAAATCACTGAAGACAAACGTGCATAAGCAAATGTGGTGAAGAGAGCTAACAGTGCCCAGCTGTCAAAAGATGTAGCATCTGGGGTCTTAAAGGCTTGAAGATAAACAAGCGGTCATCCAGCTGAGAAGCATCAAAGCCCACATGGAAGAAGCACACCAGCCTGTCTGACCA
>NW_022111367.1:7311167-7316089 GCF_000313985.2 Echinops telfairi | reverse complement strand
CCCTCAATAAAATAATTTTTAAAAAAGAATAATGAGGGTAACAAATGTACAAATGTGCTTTATACAATTGATGTATGTATGGATTGTGATGAGTTGTATGAGCCTCAAAAAAAAATCATAAATAGTGTAGTTGAAAGGTAACTTGATGCTCTTATAACCCTAAAACTCAACTATACATGAGTCTTGATTTGTGTTTGACCATTGGTTTTCTTAAACTAAACCACAAGCCTTCTAATACATAAAGGGAATACTTGCAAATGTGCTTTTGGATAATTTTGACATTCCAGCCGAGTTGGTTATTATTATGTATGAATTAACCATTATGTTGTATGGAGTGAACTCGGAGCTCTAGTGGCACACACAGTGATTAAGCACTGGGCTGCTAACAAAACCATCTGCGATTAAAACCCACCGGGCACTTTACAGGAGAAAAATGTGGTAGTCTACTTCCCTAAAGATTTATAACCTATGAATAGAAATAACTCAATGACAACAGGTTGGTGGTGGTTGCTGTTTTTTTGGAGTGGTGGTGGGTATGCGGTGGGGGGCATTTAGGAAAACGGTAGAGGTGAAGGTAATTCTTAAATAAAAAAGATGAGGCTCATAAAGATTTTGGCCTCAGAAACAGAGCAGTTCTACTCTGTCCTAGAGGCATGCTAGGAGTTGGAATTAACTCGGTGACAGTGGGGCTTGCATACATACAGGCATACATAGATATTTCCCCCAAAGGAATTGTGCAGTCCTGTAGTTTGTCAAATTACAACTTTTCTCCTCACTTGGATTTTATCGCATGTGGGCATTTACCTTTTATGTCTGAGATAGCATGAAAAGATGGAATGGATTGGATCATTCCCTAAGTATAAAGGAAAAATGTATATTTAGATCCAAATCAAATTTATTTCTTGTGTCTGTTGACCTGCATTGGCCATATACAGTACTTTTCCTATAGCCCATTCCCTGACAATCAAAATGCAGTGTTTGAGAACCTTACTATTCTTAGTAGTAAAAATGTTGGGTTACACTTAGCTTCATTTTCCTGTCTACAGAGAGAGAGTTGGATTACATGGCCTCATAGATACCTTTCTTCCCTTAGTTTCCCGCATGTGACTATAATGTCTACAGCTGAGAATATAGGTGTTCTTTGACCTTCCAAATTGATATTATAAATCAAGTGGACACAATAGAAGCCTTCTTCATCTCCCTAGAAAAAGCCACTAAATGGAAAATATTTTTCAAACTCATTCATTTTACTTTTGGAGAATAATTTTAGAGCAGTATGTCACATCTGATTTTATTTAGTGGGTGGAAAAGTATCAATGCTAATGCAGGATGAGATGTTAACTGAAATAAGATAGCATGCTATAAAAAAGTTAAACTAGATAGATTGTAGTTTTTCAATGAATTTACTAGTTAAAACTTTAAATTTTATTTCTGTAATTGTTTACTGTGGTGGAGTGAAATTTCTTAAAATGACTTTTCTATCCATTTCTTTTTAACTTTCACCAAATGACTGAGTGGGACTATGCAAACAGGTTGTGTATAACACTAATAGTTTTAGTTGCCACTGCTCTGGTTATAAGGATGAACCAGCAAGAGGATATAGGAGGAGCTAGAAATCCTAGCACTATCAAAGAAACAAGGCCACCAGTGGCGCATGTTCAGAATCTCTATCTAAAGTGGCAGAGGCCTAGGCCAGGGGCATCAGAGGCTACGGCACAAAGACCATGGGACAATAAATGAGCAGCACCAAGACTATGACACTGTGAGACAGAGCAGCAGGTTAGCTCCTAGCCCATATGGCTAAGGACTACATGGCTAAGAAGCTGGGTCCAGAGAGCAACTTGGCTACTGGCTAAGGAGAGGTGCTGCTGTGAACCAATAACTGTATCATTACCATATACTGATCCTGACTTGGGGTCAATTATTAACTTCCCTAATAAACCAAGTTTTGTCTGTGAGTTCTGAATGGCCATTGCAATGAATTATAATGTATTAAACCCAATATATAAGTAGAATATCACAAAAGGAACAGTTGCTATCAGAATTGGTAAAGAAAGATGGAGAGTGGAGGCATTTCTGACCTCTGGCTTGTGGCAATAGGAAAACCAGAGAAGGTCAGATGTGGCTTCCCCTACGTCTATAGTACTTAAACTTTAAATTCTCAGTGTAATAACAATATATGCCATAGCAAGTTCAGGATCATGGTAACATATAGACACATGCACACACACTTATGAAAGCAGGTATAAGTTCTACTCTATGTATTTCATGCCAAATCACAGTTTTGGACAGTTTTTGATGGGTACTATCAAGTCTGTTCCAATCCATAGTGACCCCATGCACAAATAAAGCATGACCCACAATTTTCCTATTGAACCCATTGTGGCAGCCACTGTCCGTCCATCTTGCTGAGGGCCTCCCTCTCCTTCGCTGCCCTACTACTTTACCAAGCATGATGTCCTTCTCCAGAGACTGCTCTCTTGTGGCAATATGTGAGAGGGAGTCTTGTCATCCTTGCCTCTAGGGATCACTCTGGCCATACTTCTTCCAAGACAGATTTGCCCTTTTAGAAGTCCATGGTACTTTTAATATTCTTTTCCAGAACCATAATTTAAATGCATCCATTCTTCAGTGGTCCTTCTTCAGTCTAGCCTTCATATGCATATTAAGCACTTGAAAATACCATGATGTGTCAGCCACAACTTAGTCCTCAAAGTAACATCCTTGCTTTTCAATATCTAAAGCAGGCTTGTGCAGCAGATTTACTTAATGCTACACGTTTTAATTTCTTGTCTGCTGCTTCCATGATCATTGATTGTGGATCCAAGCAAGACCAAATCCTTGGCAACTTCAACCTTTTCTGTTTATCATGATGTTACTTATTGGTCCAGTTGCGAGGATTTGGGTCTTTTTAACATTGAGTTGTAATCCATATTGAAGGCTGAAATCCTTGATGTTCATCAGCAAGTGTTTCAAGTCCTCACTTCCAGCAAACAAGGTGGTGTCGCCTGTGTATCACAGGTGGTTTATAAACCATCCTCTAAGCCTGATGCCACATTCTTATAATCCAGCTTCTCTGTTTATTTGCTGAGCATGGAAACATTGTCAGAATCTGAAGGTCTAATGAATGGAAGCAGAGCACTGAGACCATGCCAGAGCACGGGCCCGGGGATCGAGATAATGAAATGAAATAAATGTTCGCCTACTTGTCTTCTGGTTGAGTTTTTTAACTTAGGGCTTTCAATTTTTGCTAATGCTAAAATGTAAAGTTTATGAAGACATGGAACTGGCTTAAATAATTTTTTGCTACAGAGACGCTCTAGAAATATGGACCTTACTTAAAGATAATACTGCTTCAGAAAGGAGAAAGGCTAGCCCTAAGATGGAGTTTTATGTTGAGTAAAATGAGAAGAGGGATTGCTTTAACTTTGTTTTTCCCCTACCAAGAGAATAAAATGGGAGACAGCTGGCAATAATATTTCGAGTACTAGACAAATAAGGAGCCTTGGTAGTGTAGTGATTATGTGTTGGGCTGCTAACCACAAGGTAAGCAGTTTGAAAGTACCAGTTGCTCCGAGGGAGAAAGACCAGGCTTTCCACCTCTGTAAAGAGTTACAATCTTGGGAACTCACAGTGAAGGGCAGCTTGCCTTGTTCTATAGTGTATGAGTTGGCACCAACTCAATGGTAGTGGGTTTGAGAGTTTGAGACAAATATGGATTCTAAAATTTGTATATAATGACATAAATTGGAAAGAAAACAACAAATGTTTAAAGAGATGGATAAAGTTTGCTCTATATGTTGGAATATTATGCAGATGTTAAAAACTTTTCAAAAATATTCAGTAGCATAAAACAAGGCCACTATAAACAAATGAGGGGAAAATAAGTATGGAAAATCATAATGTTTACTGATTGTATGAATTTTAATGTAGGAAGGAAACATATAATAAGTCTATTACTAACATTGTTTTTTCTCTGGCTGATGGGATTACAGGAACTTAGTACTTTATTATGGCTCCCAGCATTTCTCCAACACATTTTATGATTTTTAAATATTTTGAAAGAAAATAGTGTTCATAAATGTAAAATGAAACTGTATAAAGTATGTATGCACAACCACATTATATCTGCATTATTTCTGATTGTCAAAACTGGGCCAAAAATAATAATAATAATAATGATTTTGGTTGTTTCCAGAATGGTGATGTAGCGAAGGTATTTGTTTGACCCTCACTTTATACTGAGGTCTTCCTGGCATTGAAAGTTTGGTGAAAGCAATGCATTTCAGGACTTCTGAAATGTCAGGGCATATGGCGTATGAAAAGGCACAGATGCTTTCTTCAATTGTCATGTCTCAAATGTATTTTGTTTTACTAATGATGTTCTTTGGGTCTTTGTTTTTGTTGATTTTTTGGATGCGGGGATGGGGCGAGGAATTCAATTATATGGTTTCTATTGAGATGCTTATTGAGATCGATACCATGCAGTTTTAGAACATTTCCCAAGTGTAAGTTAGTTACTTAAAATTTTTTAAAAATTATTTTGTTGAGAATATACACAGCAAAACATATACCAATTCAACAGTTTCTACATCATGATTTGTTGGCAGTGATTTCATTCTAGTTGTCCAGCCATTCTTAACCCATTTTTTTTAATTTGTCCCTCTTCCATTAACATACTCACTGCTATCTAAGGTTCCTATGTAAGCTTTTTTAAAAGGCCTTTTTATTTATTATTTTATTTTTATTTTTTAAAATTATTTTATTAGGGGCTGATACAACTCTTATCACAATCCATAAACACATCAATTGTGTAAAGCGCATTTGTACATAATTCTCAAAACATTTTCTCTCCACTTAAACCCCTGGCATTAGGTCCTCATTTTCCCCTCCCTCCCCGCTCCCCCCTCCCTCATGAGCCC
>NW_022111367.1:7271423-7310650 GCF_000313985.2 Echinops telfairi | reverse complement strand
GTGCTTCTTCCATGTGGGCTTTGTTACTTCTGAGCTTGATGGCCGCTTGATTACCTTCAAGCCTAAAAGGCCTTTTTATTGTGATTGGATGATTTACATAATAAATTTCACATGTTAAAAACCATACATATTTTGTCGCAACTCTTTGATGGCAATCCGTCAGTGTACCATCACTTACCCTACTTTCTCTTGTGCTTCCCATTTCCCTCCCTTCTTGCTTAACCCTCCCGTGGTGGAGTGAATTTTCTTAATATGGGTCATCTACCCAAGTCTCTGCAACTCCCACCAGATGACAGGGTGGGGGCTACACAAACAGCATGTGTACAACACTGATAGAGGGGATTGGTCAGGTTTTGTTATGACCCTCCTGGCTTTACAGATGAGCCATTTTTCAAGCATCAGAGAAGAAAGAAACAGAGAGGGCCTTGGAAGAGCACATTCAAGATCCGTCTAAATGGTGGGGCTGCTGAGACCAGACGCCTCACAGACTGTAGTATGGCAACTTAGATGAGCAATGCCAAGACTGTAGGGCAAATTCTCCTTCTCTGACCCAAGACAAGAACCATGGGACAGAGGGACAAGCTTGCTGGCTTCTAAGCTAATACAGGCAAGGGCCAAGGGCCCACATGGTCGAGAGCCCGAGAACTGGAGAGAGGCTTGGCTGCCTGTGGCTGAGAACCAGAGAGATTTGGCTGTCGCTGAGGAGACCAATGACTATCCTGATTGTTTTCTCATCGCACTTGTGGTAACCTATTAACTTCCCTAACAAACTCCCTTCACTGTGAGTATTGTGAGTTCTGTGTGGTCATTGCAATGAATAATCAAACCCAATAAAGATGTCGAGTGGCAAGAGAGGAACAGCGGGTGTCAGAATAGTTAATGAAGATGGACATGGAGGTTTGTCTGACCCTTGTCTCGTAGTAATAGGGAAGTCAGGAGCTCCGATATGTCCACCTCCATGCCATTTATTACACTTCTGAACTTTGTCCTTGGGTAAATGCTCCTTTTTAAAAAAACTTATTGACATATCTTGTGTACAATACAGTGGCTTAAAGATATTAAAGAGTTGTGCAATCATCACCATAATCATTTTTATTGTTTTCTTCATTCTTGTATGCATTATTATTAGCTCCCCACTGCCCCCTAACCTCCCCTGTCAACTCTTAATCTAGTTACTATCTCTATAGGCTTACCAATACTAGATTTCTTATAAAGTTATACCAAAAATGAACAAACAAAAATGTATCAATGACAACAGATAAACTTCAAAAGAAAACAGAATATACACTAGAACAAGATAAAACTCAGATTAGAAAAGTGCTTCAAAGCAAGATGAGTAGACATCATGAATTTTTAAAGTCTGAAGAGGTTTTAGAACCCTTAATCAAAATGCATTATTTTGCCAAGGAAACTCACATCTTAGA
Organism: Echinops telfairi; assembly: GCF_000313985.2. Taxonomy (NCBI): domain Eukaryota; kingdom Metazoa; phylum Chordata; class Mammalia; order Afrosoricida; family Tenrecidae; genus Echinops; species Echinops telfairi. The sequence goes on along the minus strand of NW_022111367.1, from coordinate 7,309,226 downwards.
AGATAAAGTGTATTTCCTAGAGTATCAGTCCTAGCATCATTCCATGTGAACCTAGGTTTCCTTATTCCCAAAACTTAGCACATTTTACAACATGCTATCTTTAAGGTTGGGCCAGACCAGGTTATAGAGAATACTGAATGTTGGGGCAAAGAGTGGGGACTTCATATTACTCTTATTTGGGGGAGAAAAGGGCACAAGGGAGTAAATAATCAATAAAAAAAGATCTGTAGAGATTACATATGTTTCCTAATAATCCTCTACCTTTAAATTGCTTAGTGGTACAACTTCAAAAATTCTTAGAGAACTCAAAAATCATTTAGCTGCTTCTTTTAAATAACATGGAGTAAGGGAACAAACTAGATTACAATTTCTAACTATTCTCTTTATTTGCTTTTGTCTTCTCCATTAGAGTGTTTGTTCCTAGAGAGCAGGCTTTTGTCTTCTTTGCTTATTGATTGTGACTGCAGGGTCTCACTGTGCTTGAAATTGAGAAGTTTTCAATGAATATTTGGTGAGTGAATAAATAAAGCTACCATACAAACTATTTGCTTTGACTGGATTTTTTCTACGGGGTTTCCCAAAATTTTGTCATTCTATCAACCAGTCTCAATTGATTTTATAATTTGGTGAACCTATTTATATTTGTCTCTATATTTAGTTCTAGCACAATTGAACTGTTTTGCAATATTAATTTAGGCACTCTTTAAAAAAATGTTCAATGACAGTATAAAAGTGGGTGAGAAGTGGTCAGTGTAACACATGAAAAAAAAAGAATTTATAAATTGTCAAGGGGACATAGGGAACATAGAGAGGGGAAAAATGAGCTGATGCCAAGGGCTCAAGTAGAAAGACAATGTCTTGAAAAAGATGACAGCATATGTACAGATGTGTTTGACACATGGATATATGTATAGATTGTGATAAGAGCTGTAAGAGCCCCCAACAGAATACAATTTTTAAAAAAAGTTCAATGTGATTGAATTGTGGAATATTATAACTCTACAAGCTCCCAATAAAATGATTAAAAGTTTTTTTAATTATAAGAAACAAAAAAAATTTCACCCCAAACTTGCTAAGTTTAGGAAAGGTCTTGGCCTGAAATTTTATTTATATTTCCATCCACAGATGAATTTGTGGTGTGCATGTGGCATTAAACGGATTGTGAGTCAGGACACAATTGTATACACATGTTTGAAAAGAGGAAAAAAAACATGAACGCTTGAAAAAGAAGTGATGGTACTTAGTGTCCTTTTAAAAATATATTTTCTTTAAGCCTATTTTCAAACTTGTCATCATTTTAGTGTGCTACTTTTATTTATTTTTTTCAATGTACAATTAACTGTATAGCTCATGGTTTAACCAGTGCTTGGTGAATAAAAGACCTTTTGCCACTTTCAACCACCATCTGAATATTACCAGTTGGCTTTCAATGGTCCAGATCGAGCTTGGCCGTCCTCCTCTGTCTTCTCTGACTTGAGCTCGTTTGAATCTTAGTAGCATCATGTACTCGGATGACACTTACTGTGTTAAAGCCATTCTCTTCCTTTTGAATGACTTAATAGTTCTTGTATATTTACCGGTTTCCAGGATAAAAGTATTTGCATTTTCACAATCAAATGATCCTTTCAAGTCTTCCGTTTTCCCTACGCATCTGCTCTTTGTGAAATGTAAGTCTTTCATGTGTTTCCAGCCATACCTGTGACAGCACTGAGAGGAAGTTATTGGGAACATTTGTTTACACTTACCCGGATCAGATATTACTAAAAACTCCCTTCCATCGAGTCTATTCCAACTCATAACGATGCTATAGGACAGGGCAGAACTGCCCTTAGGTAATCTGAGACTACATTTTTCCAGGAAGAGCCAGTCATATCTGTGTTCTGAAAAGAAACTGATGGATTTAAACATTGACCTTGTGATTAGTAGCTCATTGCATAGCCTACAATATCATCAGGTATCCTTACAGCCGTTAAAATAATCATGGCCATCAATCAACAAAATAAATAAATGATGTTTACTAGAATGCCTGAACATTGTGAAGGTCCCGAATGTCCGATCTATGCGCTTGTACATGTGTGTGCATAATCTACAGAGCTCTCCCCTATGAAATGATGTAACTAAGCAAGCAAAGTTAATGTGTACAGCGTACGTTTTCTGAAACATTTAAATTCGTTATGTGTTGAGTAAAGTAACTGTGATGTTGAATTGATGCCTTATATCACAGGAGTAGCCTTCACAGTGGACATCTCTGTAAATCAGCAGTTCCCAACTGTGGGTTGCGACCCCTTTTGTGGTTTGACCGACTCTTTCACAGGGGTTGCCCGATTCATAACAGTAGCAAAATTACAGTTATGAAGTGGCAACAATAATAGTGTTATGGTTGAGGGTCACCACAACATGAGGAATTGTATGAAAGGGTCGCAGCATTAGGAGGGCTGAGAACCACTGCAAAATGAACCCTTTCTGGAACTTTGCTAGAAACACACAGGTGATGCTACTGTCATGAAAGCTGTTGACATGGCTGTTGACACTGTCCTGAAGAGGCTTGCAGAAGCACTGTTGGTCTCCACTGTAATGTCAAAACCAAGAGGCAAGACTGCTCTTTCACCTCCTTCAGAACAGACTCTCTGTAGTTGGCCTGGGATGCTGAGGGACGGGAAGTTTCTAGCTGGTCACAGTACATGCATGCTAAATATAGATAATTGTCTATAGGAAATATGAATATGAGACAGTGTGCTACTTTTATAAGCACAAAAAGAAAGTAAACTCGTCAGAGATATGCTGATGGGTCCTTCATGTTTTCAATATGTCACATGAGCTAACGACATATATCTACGTAAACATATGTGTACAAATATGTATTAACCAAGAAAAACAATATTTAAATCTAAATCATAGGATTTTCAAGACAATCGCAGATACAATCTATGTCTTGTAAAAGTACAATGCTTTGATATAATTTCGAACCCATTGATACAACTTTCCTTTTCTTCCATTCTCTCTGCGTCTTTTACTATATTGCCTAATTCTGTTATTTCATCATTTATCTTCTGGCATTTCTTTTGGTGGAAGGATTTTCATATTTCAATTTCTTCCATTGTTCTCATGAGTGCTCCTCACATCTCTTCAAGGGACCTAAACACCATAATTCTGAATTCTGTTTCCATTGGTTCCTGGGTTTCTTTTTCAGATTCCTCCATTGGGGTTGAGTGATTTTCTGTTATTTGTGTATGGTTTTTCTTGATTTTTGTGGTTTACTCTGGTTGTCTGATGTTTCCTTGGCATTGTGGTGTGTGAGTGGTGTGTGAGCTGCTGGGTCATGTAGAGGAAGTTGACTTTGTTTACTGACGTGGGAGAGGTCTAATAGGAGCCAGAAAATATATGGTGATGAAATGGAGAAAAGGGGAGAATAAGTGGAGAAATTAATAAGTGGCCATCTGAATAGGCCAACATATTTATAAAAATAATTGGAAAATGTATTTTAAGAAGGTAATCAGGTTGATTATGTTTCATGAAAATATACGAGGGGGTACCCCCCAAAAAAGGGAATTGTGCTGGGCGGAGCGGAGCTTTCATAGTACACTGTAGTATAAAGTTTTCGGGAGGTGGGGTCCAGCCCCCACCGCTACTACCCACGGGTACAGTAATGCACAATTGTACGTTTGATATATATATATTAAAGTCATCGAGAGCATGAGAGATATTACAATAATGTAGTCAGACACATTACATGGTAGCATTGTTCACCTCAGCCCCGCTTGGTGGTCCACGTGGAGGGAGAGAGGGAAGGGAAGGAGGATGGGAAAGGGAACAGGGGGAGAGGAGAGGGGGAAGAGAGGCCAGGGAGGGAGAGACCAGCGAGAGCAGGAGGAGGAGAGCTCTCTATTGCTGACCCAGGCCTATATACCTTTGGGGTGTGCAAGCCCACTAATTACAGGTAAAGACATACGTCACAGGAAGGGGTTACACTATAGGTTATACAGCAATGAGGGGGTGGTCTAGAGACACATGCAATAGAAAGAGGAGGGATTGGGGGTATACATGTGACAAGATGGGCGGATCCTAGATGCAGGATGGCAGCCTAACTTTGATATCACAGAGCCTGTTTGACTTGTTCCCTGGCTCAACTGATAGAGACCATTATTGGTAGGGTGTGAACTCCACCTACAGGAGCCTGTCTATTGTCCCCAGCTGCAGGGGGGGGGGGGGCACTGCCCTCTGGCAACTGATGGCCTGTGGGGGCCGGGGGATGCCTGCGCATCTGACCTCCCGCACAATACACCTTTTTCCCACTCGGTGAGCATGGAGCAACTCACTGTGAATTCGTGATGTCACCCAGTGGTGTCACCTGGGAAGGTTCTCTCTGGTCACAGTGAATTTTTTTGTAAAAGCAGTTTCACTCAAACCTCGTTTTTTGTGATGGCCGATTTAAGAGAACAGAGTGTAGCTGTGAAAATCTGTTTCCTGCTCAGGAAAAAGGCTACAGACACTGTTACGATGTTGAATACAGTTTACAAGGACAGCACTTTGGGAAAAACTCAAAGTGTATGAGTGGTTTTAACATTTCATAAAAGGTGAAATATGGAATGATGACAAACCTCGTTCCTGAATGGACAAAAATGACTCGTTTGGAGTTAGTTCCACCAGGTCAGACTGTTAATCAAGCTTTCTGTTTAGAGGTTCTGGAAAAATTGCCTAACTGTGTGATCTAAAAAAGCCTCATTTGTGGCAGATGAGAGAGAGACTGGTTTTGCCACCATGACAATGCATCTGCTTATGCAGCCATCTCAGTGCACCAGTTTTTGGCAAAAACCAGCATGCCACTCTTGCCTCATGCACCTGACTCACCTGACCTCACTCTGAGAGACTTCTTTTTGTTCCTGCAAATGAAGAGGGATGTGAAAGGGCAGCTGTTTAACTGTGTAGTCGATGTGAAACAAAACAAAACAAAATAAGGGAGGTGCTGTTAGCCATCCTAACAGATAAGTTTGAAAAATGTTTCCAAGAGTGGAATCACAGATTTGACAAATGTATTAAATATAATGGAGAGTACTTTGAAGGCGATAAGGTTGTTTGGTAAAAAATGTAAATACATAGCTTTGAAAAAATTCCATTATTTTTGGGGGTACCTCCTGGTATGGTTAAAGAGTTGTGTACAGATGTTAACAAGGAGTGGTCTGTGGTAGTTAGATTTTATGTTAATATGGTGTTACTTGTGTGGAGGTAGGGGTGGAGTCTAACCTGTAAATTAGGTGGTAGCCTTCTTGGAGGTATGGCCTTTTTATAAGAGACATGCTGGGGACTCCTCTTAGCCCAGTTGCCTTTCTCTTTGCTAGGCCTCTGTGCCTGACCTTGAGTACTCAGCCCCTTGCCATGTTTCCACTGACCTTGGATCCACTGGCTTGTAATTTTCCTGCATCCTGCTTCCCCTTTCTGAGTCTTCGGCCTGCAGCTATGTGAGTCTGAAGAAGGCTCCAACTAGCATAAGACCCATGAACTGAAGTTGGACTGGGATGCCTTACTGACGTAAGATGACTGCTTCATACAAAGCTCTCTCTTATACGAGTGTCACTGGTTCTGTTCCTCTAGACAATCCAGCCTAAAACAAATGTTAAGTCTATGCAACAGAGAAATAATAGTCTCTTTAACAGATCATGATGGGACAACTGGATATCCACATGCAAAAGAATGAAGGCAAGTCTCATACCTCATACCTTCTATGGAAAAGAAGTGAAAATGGATTAGAGATCTAAATTTAGGAAACCAAACCACAAAACTCTGAAAAGAAAGCATAGGGGTGCTATTTCATGGCCTACCTACTTTTTAACAATATCAAAAGTACAAGCAACAAAAGACAAAATAAAATGGACTTCATCAAATTAAAAACTTCTATTCTAACTAAAGACTTTAGTAGCAAAGTGAAGAGACAAACTACATAATGAGAGAAAAGTTTTTGGAACCCTATATTAGACAAAGGTTTAATATCCAGAATATATAAAAGCCTAAATTAATTAAAATGAGCAAGAGATTTGAAAAAACAATGTGAAGAGAGAATACAAATTTCAACAAGCACATAAAAATATGTTCACATCATTACCCATGGAGGTTCAAATCAAAACAACAGTGAGATACAATTTCACTCATTCTTATCAGAATAAATAAAATTTTAAACAAAACCGCAAACTACAAATGTTGGGGAGGATGTGGAGAATCTGGAGCCCTCACCTGTTATAGGTGGGAATACAAAATGCTACGACTGTGGAAACAGTTGAGTCATTCCTCAACAAGTCGACCATAGAACTACCATGTAATCAGCAATTAACTCCACTCCTAGGTGTGCCCAAGAGACTTGAAGCAGTAACAGACGCGTGCAAACCAATATTCCTGCACCAATCTTCACAATAGACAAACAGTCGAAACAGCTTCAAGGGCCACCCCCAGGTGAACAGATAATATCAAATGCAGTACATACATATAATAGGCCATTACTTGGCCATAAAGAAAAACAATCTTGATAAATGTTACAATCTTAAAAAAAATTCTATGCTGAGTGAAATAATTACAAAAAGGTGAATATTTTATGATCCCAGTTACAAACATATCTCTAACAGGCAAATGTATAGATACCAATGTTTATTACTGGCTGTCAGGGGAGGAATGAAAGGGAAGTCATTTAAGAAGCACTGGGTTTCTGTTTATGGAGATAGAAAACTTGACCAAAGATACCGTTGATGGTTGTACAACCTGATTAATATAATTTGTGTCCATGAATTAATTGCATATGTAAAAATGTTGAATTGGCACAGGATATATATAAAATGTTATAGCAATAAAAAATTAAATTCAGCTTCACAGTAGATTTTGAAGCTGCCTAATTTTCCTCAAATCAACTTTCCACCAAAATTTAAACTTTCAAATTATAGCTTTCAATAATACTCTTTACTTTTCTCTATAATATTTAAGAAGAGATTATCTACTGGCAGATACGATAATATATTTATATGAAATATTACATATTTATACTACAAATATGAAACCAATAATTTCCATAGGATCACTTCTTAGAAATAAAACATTAAAGCTTTTGGACATTTTCTAGATTGCAGAAATATAGCAGTGCACATTTATTGACATTTATTTTCAATCTTTATCATCCTGAGTAGGGGAATACGTCTGTAATTTAATTTGGAAATGTTCAATTTTTCACATATAATTTTTTAACCTTGTTTTTTTTTTTTATCTAGAATGCTTCACATAGAACCTTGCCCAGATTTTGAAGAAATATGTCTTTTGACTTTGGCAATATTTCTTTGAAAATGAATTACATTTTGACTACATAGAAAGGTGCCCAAGAAATCACAAATTATTTTACCTAATAAAAATATACTTAGTTCTAAATATATTAATAGAGCATTTTTTGCTAGCAATATATTTTCTGTATTGAATTCCTTTTTCAATGTGTCCATTTCACTACAGCACTTGCCAAAATGCTACTAAATGCTTGTTTATATGGTTGAGAAAAACATTCAGTAGAAAACTACTTTGAAATTAATTTCCTTAATCTTGCCTTCACTCAAGACGCCTAGAGACTGGCTAGCCTGTTTCCTTTCATGTTACCCTTACTGTGAGGTCATTCTATAGAGAGGGTAATAGGCATTCTGGCAGACAGAAAATAGCATCTTTGAATCTATATGGCAGAGTTTGGTTGTCCTTGTTCCCCTTTGAAAACTGCATTACGTAATTTTAAAATGTTTACTTAAGCTCCTTTGGGCTGCCTCCATGGTAGCTATGAAGTCACTGAGAATCATGAAGTTTAGAGCCTGGCAACAAAATCTCATTTAATACGAATACTGTGTTAATTTTTCTTTATCATTGCTGCATGAGAAACTTCAAAGAAAAAGGAACTTCAAAACCAAAATATACTTATTTTATTAAGAAGATGCATGGTACTTCAAAAATCATAAAGAAATCCACAGACACCAAAATAAAGTATTTATAAATATACTTTTGCTCATTATCTTGATGTACTTATTACATAAAAATGTATATGCTATTGGATTATATTGTGTGATTCTGATTATAAATGTTAAGAATTAAACAAAGTTACTGAAATATAAATATAGACTAGGTATATATACAATATAGATTATTAAAATGGTCTAAGCACTTTCTCTAAGTCATGAAATAAACCACGTCTTTTAAAAAAAATTTTTTTACATGTAGTCTTTCTAAGAGAACATCAAAGATGTAGTACTTATAATATCAGTGTAAGAAGGAGAGAATTTTAAAAGATACCAAATTACAAGAAAATATTTTGTGCATACCTGTGATTACTCAGAGAAAAATAATATTTTTTGTTTCTTAGAAGGATAGCTCTTGAGGTCATTTACCAAATTACAATGTGTGCTTTTCTAGAGAAAAATAAAGCAGTGTGCACTGTAGAAGCAGGGAGTGCCATCTTTTTCCTTGTAATCAAGAATTATATCCCATAGAGGAGGGAAATGAAGAGCTGATACCAAGGGTTCTAGTCAAAAGAAAATGTTTTGAAAATGAGGATGGCAATGGACAAATGTGCTTGACACAATGGATGGATGGATGGATTGTGATAAGAGCTGTAGGAGCCCCCAATAAAATGATTTAAAAAAAAAAGATAATTGTCCCAAAGAATGGTAAACACTTCTGAGGCTAGGAAAACTGTGCATTCTGATAACTCTAGTCTCAATCTTCCTGCTTTTCCACTCAAATTTTATATAATTTTTCCCATTACTTGAACCTGTTATGAATCATGTTATGGATCAAAGAATATGTTAAAAAAAATATCAGTTAACAAAAGGAATTGATTACATAATTTTCAAGTGAAGCATGAAAATTCTTATAAAAGACCCTAAAAATGTTAACGGTCCCTATAGAATTGCTGTTTTATAAATGCTAGTAAAATTAAGATATTAACATCTAAAAGTAAATAATTTTTAAATGCCATTTTAATTATGAACACATGAATTTATCTTAACTCACTTATTAGAAAAATCTCCACAGCATTTTGCTTTTTATCTTTGACAAATGAAGGCAGTGATGATCTTGCTAGTGATCTAGTAAATCCCACAGTCTGGGACAAGTCACAGAGAGAAAAGAAAGATTATTGTGGACCCTGGAGGTATAGCTACTGTGGGTCACCCAGCTTGAGACAGGTACATGAGGCCTGCCTAGAAGGAATGGTCACCCAGGAGAGTAAATGCGGATGATCATGAAGGCCAGCTGCCTGCTCAGATGAGCTCAATTAAATATTTGGGTCCTTATATTTCATTCCCATATAAAAAAGAGGGATAATCCTTTTTTGGATCATTGTGTTTAAATTGAAGTTAATGTGTGGTAATTTTACTTTATTTTTTTAAAGGGCAAAACCAGTTTATTTTTTAAACAATTTTATGGGCACAAAATCCACATACCATGCAATTTAATAGTTCAAGCTTATCAAGAAGAGTTGTGCAATCATTAATTACCACAATCAATTTTAGACATTTTCTTCTTGTTCTTACTGTTATTAGAAGGTGATTTTAAACACATTGCAAATTCCCTGATAATCCTCCCATAAAAGGGTAAAGTCTAATTCTCCTCACTACGATAATATGGTTTTGGGACTTGCTTCTAAGGAAGAGGAAGTGATGAATGTGATGCTGCGTTACTTCCAAAGCTAAGTAATGAAGGGATATAGCTTATAACTCTTGGGATCCTTGCAACCTAGCAACCATGTTTGGAGGATGCCCAAACCACATGAAGAGGCCATATGTAGATGCTCTGGCTGTGGTTCCACCTAAGGTCCCAACTAACCACATACCCCAAACCCATTGCCATCCAGTCAATTCTGACTCATGGTCACCTCTATAGGACAAAGGGTTTTTAAATCTGTATGAGAGCAGACTGCTAAATGCTTGCTAACAGTTTTTATTAATTGCCAGACGTGACTAAAATCTTCAGATGACTCAAGCCCCCAGCCTTTGAACTGTCCCAGATGATACCCAGGGGATTTAATATTAACTGACCTTGCTGAATTCTGCCTCAAATGAATATTCTTGAGCAAAATAACATCACTGATGTTTAAGCCATTAAGTTTTGCTGTGGTTATGTACTTGAGTCTCTGCTACAATAAGCCTCTAGTTCACATTAGCTACAATAGGTAGGAGGGAGATGGAGAAATTGGAGAAAGCAGAAGAAAACCCTTTCCCTCCCGGTGTCCTTAGCCAGGCTGAGCCCTTAGCACTTGCCAGCATGAACTGGTGGGAGAGCATGTGTGGTTTGGAAGTGCATACAACAAAGATCATCAACAAGGAACCGAGTCTATCCTTTCTTTAAAAGCTTAGTGAGTCTTCCCGAGAAGGGAAAGCTTGACTCCCTCCATTTCCCCTTTTATTTTCCGAGGGTATTTCTAGGTCTAAAGAAGAAGGGAAAAAATGCAAGATTTAATTCCCCCCTACTCTGTTCTTCCTTCTAGATTCAACGTGATTTTACTTAATACCAAAAAGCAGGATTTACTTATCAGTTATACACTAGTTACACACCACTAAAGATAGCTGTCTTTAGTCACGTGTCACTGTCCTTTTCCCCTAAATGTGATGTTCTCCAAGGTTTCCTGCTCAGATCTCTTCTCACTGTACACACTTTTTGACCCACATTTTACTGACTCCAGAGAGCCAGACTTTACTGTCAAATTCTCCAAGCACAAAACAAACTTTTCAGTGCCAGTCCAGAGATCTGGGCATCCCTTGTTCTGCACATAGCCTGTTTGTTTTCTCACCCCATTTACTGTTTTAATTACTTGTCTTAATTCCTTTTCTTCTATTCTGAATGCCACAAGCACTGATTCTGATTCCAAGATTATAAGCTGATTTTTAAATTTCATCTTTAAGTCTTCTGTGACCCCAACTAATGTTTTATCAAAATATTAGTTTGATAAACTAATTTTATTAAAATGCCCACCTGACCATGTCATTTCCATTATAAAAAGCCCCTTAGTTTGAATCATGAAGCCCTATAGGAATCTCTTCAGAAGCAGAGTGAACCCCTTGAAATTCTCTGCCAAATGTTAGTACAAGCCTGTGAAGTGCAGTTTTTTTTTTTTCCTGGAGAGCCCATTGCTGTCTCAAAGCGGTGTGTGTGCCCCCAAAGGCTCTGAACCTGTTTGTTGCAGGCAAAAGTTCAAATTCCTTAGAATGTACGGTGACCGACCATCCAGGCATGATCTGGCCAGCTTCCTGTCTCACTCTTCATGCTTCACTGACCCGTCTCTAGCTGTAGCTCTTGTCTACTGGCATCTGTACATGGCTGCTTGACTTTCAGGAAACGACTTTCTTTCAAGAACCACCGCAGGTCTCACAATCTGCAGAAAGCTGTGCAGCTCAGCAAGAAGGATGTGAAGTGTTGTGTCCCTTCAGCGAAGTCAACTGCTTAGTATTGGCCTTCTGGGTTTCCAAATTGGGGTAGGATTGGAGAAAACCATAAAATAAAAAAGAACCATATAATAAAGCTAAGATAAGCAACAGCTGGTGTTTGTGTAGCACTGACACACAGTAGTCAAACACACACTTCATAGTGCTTTCTTAAGAGAAATTGAGTGGTGAACACATAATTTGTAATAACCTCACATACTTTCGATGCCAACTAAATAACCAAACACACCTTCCTATTAATCATTGTACTTTACAGTTTGTACAGGAATTTACAATGTCATCCAGTTTCCCTTTTCTTATGCTTAACCAGCACTTGGGGTTATGTATTTAAGAAATCCTGTCATTAATAAGGGGCCGTCCTGACAGTAGTGGTTATGTGTTGGGCCGTGACCCACAAGGTCAGCAGTTGGGAAACCAGCTGCTCTATGGGAGAAAGATGGGGCTTTATGCTTACACTCCTGTAAACAATTACAGTCTCAGAAACTCACAGGGGGCAGTTCTACCCTGTCCTATAGGGTCGTTTTGAGTTGGCATCAACTTGATGGAGGTGAATTTGGTCATTAATAACTCATTTTCTGATATTTTTGGGACATTTACCTGAATTATTGCTCCTCAGTTCCAGAACAGCTAGGTACTCTGGTGGTGCAGTGGTTAAAGCCTACGTTAGGCTCAGACCCACCTAGGCAGAAAGAGAAGGCTATGCCACTCTACTGCCATAAATACTTAGAGCCTGGGCAATCCTATATAGGTCACTGTAAGTTGTGACGTCCTGAATGCCAGTAGGTGTGGTGTTTGGGTTCATTATGAGTCTTAATAGGCTGAAACCCTGGGTACACAGCAGCACTCAGAAACAGTCCACAATTCCTGTGCCCCTACAGTTCTCCATCTACCCTGGAAAATATTTCTGCCATATGAGATAAAATTGTAGTTGCTTAGGCCTGAAACCTGCTATTTATACTTTTCTTCCCTAAAAGTTGCTTCCAAGTGGGGCTTTTTCCTGACCTGGGGCAGAAACACTTGGAACTGTTTCCCTACTTGTAACCGATCTACCTATAAATGGCGTTCATTGCATTGAGTCACCAAAACACCAAGTTTCCACAAATAACTTAAAGTGCCGGCTGGAATCGTGGCCCTTGGAACGGAGCCAGACTCCGACTGCACTCTCAGGAGATGAGACCACTGGCCTGTAACACTGTGCGAGTTCCCACCCGGTGAGGTCACCGCCGCTTCTAGCCGCGGAGGACCAAGAAATAGACCTCCAGGGCCCGGAGCTCCCGGGACAGGGGGCAGGGCTTGTGACAGAACTTGGCCTTCACGGTACGGAGTCCACCTCCACCCCTCAGGACCTCGGAGCCGCAGGGTGCCAGCACCAGCCTCCACCCGCCCTCCAAGCGCTGCCAGCTCACACAATGGGGAGGAGACAGACAAGGTTCCACCTCTGGTGCCAGCCCCGGATTCCCCAGCGAGGGGGGCGTAAAGAACAGAGCCACCCCTCCCACCCTCCGCCCACTCCCACCCAGCAAAATGGCTTCAACAGTCGGAGCTGGGGGCTAAGTAGGGGAGGGAGCGGAAGTGCCACCCCCAGCAGTCAGGGCACGGTGACGTCACCCCACTATCAGCCTGTAGTGGGGGCATTTAACCATCACGTGACCCCAGCCCCTTCTCCCGGTCGAATCCCGCGCACTCCCACCCCCAGAACTCACCCCCCCGCCCACCTCTCCCAACTTTCTCCCTCCCCCGCTCCAGCCCTTCTGTCAACAGCACAGCTCCGCCCCCTCCCCCTGAGCGAGCGCCCGAGCGGCGAGGCTTGCACTTGCGCTTGGGTCCCGGGCTCGGGGCGCAGAGTGGTGACCCACGCTCCCCGCCGCCCCCGCCTCTGATCCCCTAATCTCCAGCCTGTGCGTGCGGGGGCACCTGCGGGAGCATTCCGAAAGGAGCCTGGGAGAGCGTAGGCCAGCCCTTCCACAGCCGCTCAGGACCTGCAAAGAGGCAAGGTCCTAGTTGGCAGGGGCTCCGGCTGGGGTCGGCCCTGGGACGGGCAAGGCCACCGGCGGTACGCGTTTCCGCAGCGTCGCAGGGCTCCCCTCCGCTCCCCGCCGCCCGGGCGGCGCACTCCAGTCCCGTCGGGCTGCGTCTCAGGCCGGGCCCGACCCCCAAAGTCGGCGCTCCCTCAGCCCCGGGGGCCGACCCAGCGTGGCCTGCTGGGGTGGCACACTTGGCGGCCGTCCCCGCTGCGCCCACTTCTATTTTTTGCCCGAGTTCTCTTCTGAAAGTGAACCCTCGTGGGAGAGGAAAAGAGCCCGCGGGGGCGGCGGGGCGGCCCGGACTGACCTGTCCACGGCGGAGGCAGACTCCCGGTCGGGGCGAGCTCCCGAGCCCGCGCTGGACCGGAGTGCCCGGCTCGCGAGGAGCGGCGGCGCGGGACGCAGCGGCCCCGGGGCGCCTCAGCCAGGTGTCCCGCTCCGCGGGGCTGCGCTGCCTTGCCTGCCCCCTCCCTTGACGCCGCGCTCCCGCCCCATCGTTGGGGACCAGGGAACCCCCCCCGAGCTGGATTTGGGGTGCAGTTTCAGCAAAGCTCCGAGGAAGTTGGTCCTTTTGTTCCACTATTTATAGATTGCGTCAACATTGGGAGAAGGAGAAGGCGGAGCGGCGGCCCCTCCCTCTTCTCTCCGCCCCCTCCCCCCGCTCCGGGGAGCGCGGAGCCCCAGCACCCGACTGACGGACGGGCGCGCTCTGCACCCGCCCCCGGCTCCGGCTCCGGCTCCCGCTCGCCGCTGCCTCCGCCCCGCGGCTCGCCTGGGCCAGGCGCTGCCAACCTAGTCACGTGCCCACCCGGGAAAACCAGCTCCCCAGGGCTCTGCGCCTCCCGCCCAGCTCTGTGGCGGCGGCCGTGGCCTCGCCCAGCGGCGCCCTCAGCTCGTGGGCTCTAACTGCGGCCCAGGGGCACCCTCGCCCTAGCTACTCGGGGATCCCGGTGCTCGGTCCCTCGCTGGTGTTCGAGTATCTGGAGCTAGCCTAGGGCTCCCCTCTTGCGCGCGCGCGCGGGTGCACACGCGCGCACACACACAGCCACTTCGGAGCATACTAGCTCCGGGCCTCGCATCAGGGCCAGGGACCCGATTAGGGACCCCAGGCGGCGGCCGCTCGGGGCCTGGGCGCCCCGCAAGGCTCCCCGCGGCGGGAGGAGGAGGAAGGGTGGCTCCCAGCCCACTGCGGGCGGGCAGGGCACGGGGTGCGGCGCGGGACACGCTAGACGCCGGGAGAGGGTCTCTTCCCTCCGCAGGTGCAGCCTGGCGTGCAAGTTCACGGCTTCCTCCCGCCTGGCTACGGGCCTAAGGGTTTGCACGCTAAGCCGCGATGGGGCGGTTGGGATCGTTTTTGCGGAGTTTCTTGAAGAGGATGAAACTTGGAAACTTGATGACGAAATGGTAGGCCCTGCCATCCCCACGAAATAAAACTGCGCCCCGCCGGCCTGAAGCCTCTGTTCCTGAACTGGATGTAAACAGGGAAGGTAGTAAACACCAGAGGAAGGCCTTAAAACAAAACCGAGAGCAACTAGCTAGTGGGTGTGAATGTTAGTTTACCTTCTCGACTTCTGGTCTTTCCCATAAGTTACTTATTTCCGTAGCACTTTAACTTTTCAGAGTTGGGAAAAGATCAGTTCGATCACGGGTGGAGGAAAGAAAGCTCGGACTGAGTTGAGTGCAGGAAACACGTCCGGCCTTTCCGGACAGCCGGACCGTGTGGTAAACAATCTGAAAGAGTGATACTATTTTTAAAGGGGTTTGGGGTAACCGCCGCCGCCCTACGTGCTCCTTGTTCGGGCGCAGACTCAGGCCAGGGAGAGGGGGACTCTGTATGCGCACACGCTCCTCTAGCGGCGCAGCTTCTTGGTTGAGATTTATGCTCCTTCCAACCTGTGCGGGCTTTCAGATGGGCCAGCCCGGATATCCCTTAAATTGGCCTCTCTCTGGAAAACATGTTGGGGTTTGGGGTCTTTATTTTCTTTTTTAGGTGGAAATCTTAGGCCGTGGGTTCCTCACCTTGGCCAAGTAGACTTCTGGACAAAGAGGGAGGCGAAGGGAAGAAGCACTAGCCCGTGGGTGGGTGCTAGCTTGTGCTGAGTCTACCTACAAACTGCCCTGCCCTGGGACCTGCGGCTGTTCACGTCCTGGTGCCGGAGCCCGCTCTGATTCCCCGGGCTCGCTTTATCTTTTTACCCTCTAAGCCAACGAAGCACTCGGGTCGCCCCTCTTTCCGCCTTTTTACTCTGCCCTGCCAACTGTATTAGGAAGTTACAGCTCGCTTAAGAAAGCGAACTCGTTCCTGAGTCAATTTTTGTTGCCTCCAGCATCCGCGACTACAAATCCCCTTTTTTCTTTTTTTCAGGATGAAAATAAGCCAGGGCCTCCTGACCCTTCAGGTCCCTGCAAAAGGCCAGGGTGCCCGGGGTCTGCCTCTCCTTTCTACTGCCCTCCCACGCCCTCCCAGCGTGGGGCAGAGACGCGATGACCTCCCACTTGGTAGAGACAAGCATTTTTCCTCCCCAGTTTGTTCCACTCTTGCTCACGCTGTGAAGCAGGGGGAGAAAGTAAAACGAAAGCTCCCGGGCTATCTGTCACAGTGGCTTCCTTGACCACGAGGCTGTGGGAGGCCAAGGTCTCCAGGCTTAAGCTCCGCGGACGCTCCGGGAGTCCCCGGGTGCAGTCTGGAGAAAGAACACCGGGGAGCAGCCTGGTGTCTGATTGTACCCACTCTTCCCCCTCCCACCCCCGCCACTCCTGCAGGGAAATTTTGGCCAGGGTCTTGAGCTGAAACTTGAATTTAATAGAGGCCGTGTTGGGGGTGCCCAGGGGCCCCGGAGACTATGGGCGAAGGTTTGTCCCTAGCAGTGAGTGGTTTCTCCCTGGAGAGGCCCAGGTGAACGTGAGCGTCACCCGACCGCAAGGGCAGTCACAGACTCAGGTCCACAGCAAACTCCACTGAAGGTAGTTAAGTACTCTCTACCCCACCCCAACTACAACAACAAAAGAGAGGTCTTTGTGCTGTAAAAACCTTTGTGGTGTTGGTGTAATCCTCAACACCCCTCACCCCCATTAGCAGTTGTCCCTTTTCGAACACAGGAGGCCTGCGGAGATTTGAAGGAAGTGCAGCCAGCTCTGAGTGGAGGGCTACTTCAGTTCAGTGAAAGGATGAGAATATCTACAGGCAATGAAGGGAACCCTTCACAACCACTCCTTTGGTTGGCTGCCTACCCTCGCCTGGTTATCTGAAATGCCTCCCCACTTTTCAGAGAGCCAACACTAGCAGATTGGCTGGTCACTCAGGACATTTATATAGCTAATCTCCCCTAGGGCTCAATTTTACCTTAATATACTTTATTTAATAACGCCTTTGCTGTGGCAATAGTTGCGTGTTTTCAAGTTTTAAAAGTATGTCAAATGTGAAAACATTTTTATCTGTGAGCAGTCAATCTTTCTCTCACTGGTTGGTGACGACAGCCGAAATGCTGTGCACTGCTCTGAGTGCCTATATTCAAACTCTGGGTTGGGGGTGGGGGCAGCCTGGGGTCGGTATACTTGTTTGCATTGTTTTCACTACATATCGCAAATTACTCCTTTCATCAAAAGGACTCCAAACGGCTATCATTTTCACGGATGCAGAATGGAGTGTTTAAGTTTAACATGAATTTTGAGACTGCAGGCTTGGTTTCCTGTTCAAGTTTTGTGGATAATAGAGAGTAGTCAATCCCAGGCTGGCTTTGTTGTTTTTATTTCTTTTCTCTTCACTCACAGCTATAAATACCAGAATATCTTAAATTGTAGAAATGACGGCCTGGCCCATCCCACCTGAATTTACACAACGATGCAGGGAGAGCTATAGATAAATAGATTCCATTTGAAAGC
Source organism: Echinops telfairi (assembly GCF_000313985.2). Classification (NCBI taxonomy): domain Eukaryota; kingdom Metazoa; phylum Chordata; class Mammalia; order Afrosoricida; family Tenrecidae; genus Echinops; species Echinops telfairi. The sequence goes on along the minus strand of NW_022111367.1, from coordinate 7,291,876 downwards.
AGCCTTTCATAAACAAACAAACTTGATTTGTATTTTTCACTCAACACTGCTAAAAATATCTGTTCTCTATCCTTGCCCTTTGGTTTCATATATGGCGATTATTCTCACTTGAGTTTTTTGCTTAATAACTTTGTGTGTGTGTGAAGGGGTTTAACAGAAATGCCATCAGCTTCTTATACTTAGTGTAATTTTGGGATTGGTCTTTTCCACCTAAATAGACATCTTCATTCTGCACCCATCCCCCTTTAAAAAAATCGTCCTGTTCACAAATGAAGCTTTTACCTATGCCAGATTTTATGCCTAAAATGTTATCCACCTGGTTAGTCTCCAGAGCTATCGAAAGCACAAGTCCCAGCCTTGTGCTTGCTATTGGAGCTTGCACCAAAAATCTCGATTTGGAGCCCCGTTTGGAAACAAGTCTGCCTTTCGCGGTAAAATGGGAACTTGCCCAAACGATGCATCTGGCTTTAGGTTTTATGGGGAATGTGCTTTGGAAAAGGGAACGCTGTTTCAGCTGAGGCAACACGGCCTGCACTGGTCCTCAGGGGCTCCCTCCCCCAAACAGCTTGCCTAGCACCGACTCGGGGCCTCCAGCGACCTCTGGACGCGAGGCTTAACTTTACCCCACACCCTAGCGCTCGCATCCCAGCCTCACCAGGGGTTGCTCTTGGCTGTGGAAGCTTTCAGGTTAGAAGAGTAAATTTGGGGCGGCCGAACGGATGTTCTTAAAGGGCTAGGGATGGGAAACACCCTTTGCTTTTAAGTGCTAAGAAACTTGGACACCCTGCGCTAGCCATAATGGGTAAGTAAACAATCCCGGGAGTACACAAGTGTCCCGAGACTGCCAAAGTTTTGATGGTCTGGAAGTAACAGTACAGTGTTCCCCCTCGCCCCCGCCCCCACCCCCAACTCGCCACCTATTACCGGATTATTTTATAATCCCCTTTTAGCTGCCTTGGGAGAAAGACTGGGCTTTCTACTCGTGTAAACAGTTAGTCTTGGAACCTCACAGCGGGGTCGGGTCACTATGAGTCAGCATTGACTATGGCAGCGAATTCGGTGAGGCCTTTTTAAAAAAAATTTTTTTTAGCTTCCTTAAACCGGGGTGGGTGGCTAGGAAGAAGCATAGACCTCCCCCCCAGTCCCCAGCAGCAGCTGAAATTTTCTAGGGATTAAACAGCTCTACTGGGTGCGCGTAGGGAGTGGTGGTGCCAGTATTCAACTCGGATGGCGTAGAGAAATAGGTGGTGGAGGTGCGGGATCCCAGAGCAGGCTGGAAGGTGTGGGGCTAGTTTCTGCTCCGTGGGGCTGGTTCCAAAGAAGCCTCCTGGGGTGAAGGGGATAGGGCTCGCTGGGGGATTACGCCTTGCATACAACTTCCGCCCCCACCCACTCCCATGCACTCACACAGGGGCAACTGTCAGGAGAGTGCCCAGGCTTCGAGCTCAGCCGGGCAGGGAGGTTACTCTACTGCCGGCTCTCTCTCTATAAAGCACCTTTTCTATACGAAGCCCTTTAAGCTTGGTAGATAGAAAGGGATTCAGAGAATGAGGTAGCTCGGTTTTGAAGTTAACCGGCGACTGGTAATCTTGATCGCCTGGCGGAGAGCTGAGTCCGTTTTTCCTCCCAGAATAAAGCCGACAGCGTCTTCTTCCCTAAGGCAGGGTAAAGTTCAGGCCCCAAGTGGAACAGAGCAACGCGGCCGCCGGCTGACTTCTGCCTGTTTTTTTTTCCTTCCCAGGACCTCGGGCGATCTCCTTCCTTCCCTAAGGACTCTGGGTGTGCTGGGCTCTGGGCCCTACTGCAGCCTGGGCGTTACAGCAGGAAAGGCTCCAAATCCCAGTCAAAACATTTGGCAAAATCTCGAAATAACATTTTTGATAATCCGGAAAAGAAACATGATGAGAAGGCTCACATCAGCCTTGAGTCAGCGTACTATTTCCCCCGGATCGTAGAAAGTCGGAATGGCAATGGGTAGACTGAGAGAGTTTTGTTTTTATTCAGTAGTTGCAGGAACTGAATTTGTGAAGATTTTCTGGGCAGCTGGACCTCCTACGTGTATTCTCTCCTTCCTCCCACTTCCACCCTCGACCCTCCTTCCCCAGTTTATCTGGCTGTAAATTCCTCGGCGTAGTATTCAATTCTAACGTACCCATTGTAACATGAATGTTAGTCACCAGTCTAATAACTCAGCATTTCTCAATGGTCAATAATATCAACTTCAATGCTTGCATAAACTCTCAAAAACTCACCTTTATATATCATCGACTGAATCATAGTGACCCTTTAGGGCAAAGTAGAACCGCCCCCATGACTCTTCACTGGAGTAGATCACCTCATATTGCTTTCACAGAGTGGCGCTCGATTTCAAACTGCTGACCAATCCGCCACCGGGGCTTGCGTGGCTTTCACAAAAGAGGTCATGTTTTCAGTTCCGTTGATTGACAGCAACGGAGAAATTTTGGTGTTCCGTGTTCTTTTCTGCACATTACTTTCGGTGGCTGTGTTCTCCTCCCAATTAAATGTTCTCGATTCAAACCATTCTGAGAATTTCTTCATTTTCACAGGAACCTAAAGAGCTAGGACTATTTCCACGAGCACCGAGATGCGCCTTCACTCTTGTTCTCCAGACAGGCATTAGCGCTGAAAGATGTAATTAAACACAACACGCTTTGCTATCATTAAGCATGGATCTTCTTATTGTGACAACTTTGTAACTTCAAAAAAGAAAACAAGGAAAAACAGAAACTCTTGGGAATCCAAATTAGGGAAACTATCCAACTGAGGTCTGGGTGAGGGAGAAGGAGATTTTGGTCTTCTGAAAAAAATGCACTTCTTCAACAATTATTAATATGAAATAAACGGTGTAAAACGAGCTCTATCACTTAGTAGGCACTCACTGAGCATTGGCCTTTTTCTTCTCCCCCATTCTTAAAAATTTGGCATGAGATACAGATTTCCCAGTGCTTAAGAAATTTATGCTCAAACTTCATTTCTGGTTCATGTAATCTCTACTCACATTAAAAAGAAGAGACAGGATGTATTCAGGGACCTTTGATAGCTTTTAAAAAAATGAAAATCCAAAACAAAACAAAAGTCTAAGGTCACTGTCATCGCGTCTTTGTGGACTCCCAGCAACTCCATAGGACAGTTTAGAACTGCTTCTGTGAGTATCTGAGACCAACTCTTTATGGGAGTAGAAAGTTCCATAAATAAACAAGTAATCTCAAAAAGTACGTGTAAAACCCAAGCACATTAAATTCGAACTTTTCAGTGGTCATGGTCGGTAATTTACCTTTTGATTTCGTTTACCAATTTCGACCGTTAAAACGAAATTTGTGAGCTCTTGCTCGCTTCTCACATTGTTGCTAGAGGAGCCTTGCCCACTAACTGTTCTATCTGGACTTCATATCTTTCATAAAACGCAATTTTTAATCTTGATGCTGTTCTGCTATCTTTAAGACATTTGCATCTCCTGGTTGTTGTTCTGACCTTTAAAGGGTAAAAGGGATTAAATGAGAAAGAATTTGTAGCACCCACAAGCAAAAAACAAAACCGTTTCTTCCTGCCTGATCATTTGTCACTGGAAAGGAATCCTGAAGTCGCTCCCCTGATCCCACCTGTTCCCTTGGTCCCCCGCGCATTTTCTTTGGGGCCCCAGTCACCTGGAGTAAACAGACATCGGCATGAGTTTGCTAGCAACTTTGTTTTTTGACAGAGGAGAATTTCCCCACGGTAGTCTCCACTTTCAGGATTTACTCTCTCAAATTGTTAGAAACTTAAGTGTGCTATGCAGCGTGTCTACCTTTACTCTTTCCAAATGTTGACGGCGAGCAGGGCAGGTCTCAAAGTCCCTCAAAGCCCGACTGGTCCACGGGCTGAGCAGGGGGCCCCTTCGTACCTCCTCCGCTGGTTTGCAAGCGCTGCGCGCACTCGGAGCCCCGCAACTCCGCTTCCAGAACTGGGGAGCAGGGAGGGAGCCTCGCTTGTCTCTTCACTCCAGCGCCCTTAAGAGAATCTGTGGAGACGGAGGTTTCCTCTTTTGATATCTACCTAGCGCTTTCCAGGAAAAGACACTGCACAGGACTGCATGAAAACATCCCCTCCCCTTCACTCCAACGGTCTGCAAATCCTAGGTGCCAGTGTGGCCCCTCGGAGGCCTGTTGCTGGCTTCCGGGTCACTTGGAGTCCAGGACAGGCTCTGAGGTCACCGAGCCACCACGCCCAAGCAGCACTGGGATGGTGGGGGCTAGGGAATTGGTGGTGGTGGTGGTGGTGGTGGGAGGGGGGGGGCGGCATCCTGCCAGGAGTCGCTGCCCGAGGCCCCCTCAAATCTTTCTCTGCGCCTCTGAATTGTCCAGTATATGCTTTGTGCCAACTGAACGGCGCCGCGCCTGAAGGCTCAATCTGTTGCTTTCGGAGGGGGTCAGGGCAGCAGGGCAATGAAGGCATATTGTCACTTTAGTAAACTGCAGCCTGAAGTAAAGCCCTCAGCCTGTGGAATAGCTCCCGGATGTTCCGGATGTTCCCACGGGTTAGGGCCTGGGGCTCTTTGGGCCCCTAGAGTAAAGTCTGGGACTTGCAGTCAACCCCAGGGGTTGGGACTGAGGGATGCCTTTGCAATCAGAGCCAGGAGGGACTGGAGCAGGAGAGCCCACCCAGACTTTGTTGCGGGAGTGAAGGCTGGAGTCCTTGGGTTGCCAAGGCCCAAGCTAGGGGTATGCAGGGCACAGCTGCTCCAGCTTCTGGGGCAGGCAAGTCTGGGTGACAAAGGAGAAGAGGCCAGAGGGAACTCTGCTTTCATTATGGAGGTGTGGGCCCCAGCAAGTTGACAGAAAACCTACCCAGTGCCTAGCAGCAAGGCGGGGCCTGGTCAGAGCTGTGCCTCCACCCTACTCAGGCCTGGGAATGGAGTGGTCAGTTGGTGGAGGGGCAAGGCAGCTGGGAAATCACAGGCATCCAGGGGTCCAGACGCTGAGAATTCACAGGGCTACATCTAAATCCTAGAAGCCTCTGTGCAGGAGTTAACTCAGTCAAGTTTCTTTGACTAAAAAAGTCCCATGTTTCACAAAACCTGTGATTTATCTTAGGATCTTATAGGTATTTTTGCTTTTAGAAGTGAATTTGGAACAGACTTTTACTCTTCCTCACATAAGCAGGTCTCCTTGGCAAAAGGTGGGTCAAAGAAATGGAAAGGATTCATCTTCAATTCAAACGTATGGCTTCTTTTTTGGGAAATTGGGAGTTCACCCATACAGTTGGGCCTGCAAAGGGAGGGCCTTTTTTGAGAGCGAGAGAGATGACTGTGATGGGCTTCTGTGCAGGGAGAGTTACACTTCTGGACGAGAGGCCTATGACTCACTGGGAAGCAGACTTGAGACATGTGGCTGGCAGGAAGGCAGTGGCTGCCATTCTTCTAAGACCAGGAAGGAGTGAAAATGAGCAGGAGACAGGAAGGCAGGTGCTGTGTGTGTGAGAGAGAAAGAGGGCAAAAGAGAAACAGGACGAGAGATTTGCTACCTTGATTGAGGAGACGAGGAAGGTATGCCCAGTTTCAAAGATGGCATAGGACAAAGCCAGAATTCCCCAAGACCAGTCTAGACTCAGAGGTCTCTATTTTCCTGACTGTACTTCCTCTATATTAAGTTTCTTTCCCACTTGTTTCTCATTTACATGAGCCAGGTGCTTTTGAAATCTTACCGAAATTAAGTTATTAATTTCACAGGTATTTATGTATGCAAACTCAGGAATTAGATAATGAATAAGACAGATCCTGTCCCTATGTAACTTACAGTCCAATTTTCACTGTACAGAAACAGACCATACAAATACAGTGTTTTGAAAAGAGATACATGAGTATATTTAGAGTGGTACAAGTCTTGTGTCTCTAGAACATAGAAAGCAGAGGATGGGATAGGGAGAAGAAAGACAGTTTGAGAAAATTAGCCTGGACCTCCAAGAGGGGTCTAAGGAACCATGGTGGTGGTGTGGGATAAGCTTTGGCCTTCTAATTTCAAGGTGGGTATTCAAATCCACCAAACTTTTGGTGGGAGAGAGATGCTGTTGTCTGTTCCCACTAAGATTTGCAGTCTTGGAAACCCCATATGGTGTTGTTACGAGCCAGAATTGACTAGATGACAGTTTGGTTTGTTTTTGGTAGAAGAGGGGTTCAAAGGGTAACTACATCATGGGGTCTTCATAGTGATGGATGGACACAATCCACATTCATATAGTACTCAGAATCCTTTTTGGAAAAATTAGAGCCTCAAATCATTTCTGGGTCTCGAGAGCCATTAGCACTGTACAAAAGAAAGGCCTTGCAATTAGATGAAAAAAACCTGTCATTTTGATGTCACGATTATTAACTATGAACATATTAATTATTATTATTAATATTAATAATTAACATATTAATTATTAACATATGAACATATTTAGACATCATAACTTTTTTTATTAAAAGAATTTTATTGGGGGCTCTTACAACTCTTATTACATTTCATACATCAATTGTATCAGGCATATTTGTACATATGTTGCCATTCTTTTCTAGACATTTATTTTCTATTGAGCCCCTGGTATCAGCTCCTCTTTTTTCCCCTCCCTCCCGCTCCCTTGTGACTCCTTGATAGATTATAAATTATTATTATTTTCATATCTCACACCGACCTGTCTCTCCATTCCCCCATAGTTTCTGTTGTTCTTCCCCCTGGAGCCGTGTGTGTGGTTATAAGTTGATCATTGAGATTAGTTCCCCCTTCCTCTCCTCCTCTCTCCCCCTTCCCCCTACACTTCTGGTATTGCTATTCCCATTTCTCTCCGTGGATTCCCTGTGTCGTGAGCTCTTATCTCATATTTATACCTGTGTACATGATCTGGTCTAGTCAGAAATGGAAAGCAGCACTGGGGTCCTGATAATGAGGAAACCTCCAGGAACCAGCGGAATAGTGTCTCTTTAATTGGTGCTTTACTGCATCCCTTCCCTGTGACCCCCTGTGTGGGAGGATGTTCCATTGTCTACAGATGGACTTTGGGTCTCTGCTCCAACCACCCTTGTTCTCAACAATATGTTTGTTTTTTTGTCTGTTATGGGTCTTCTGATGCCTGTTACCCGGTCCCAATGACACCTCATGACTGCACTGGCTGGTGTGCTTCTTCTATGTGGGCTTGTTGCTTCTCTGCTGGATGGCCGTTTGTTTAACTTCAAGTCTTTAAGACCCCAGACACTATATCTTTTATTTATTTATTTTACATTATATCTTTCAATAGCCAGGCACCATCCGCTTTCTTCACCACATTTACTTATGCACCCATTTTGTCTTCAGCGATTGTGCTGTGAGCACAGAATGCCAGTTTGTTAGAACAAAGTGTTCTTGTATTGAGGGAGGGTATGATCAGAGGCCCAAAGTCCATCTACTACCTCAGTATATTGCCATATAAATATATGTACATAGGCCAATGCCTCTATTTTTATGGATTAATATATTTACATATGTACATACCTACGCTAACACCTCTATCCATAGCTTTGCTTCCTAGTTCCATCCTCTGTTTCCTTTTATCTTCCTTCTGTCCCACCATCATGTCCCCCCTACCTCTGGCCTCTTAGTACTTCCTCTCAGCTAGATTGCTGTTGCTCCAACACCCCCAGGATCTCTATATCCTCCTCCTTGTTGATTTTAATTCCCTAGTTGTTCCCCTGTCTATGGTGCTGTTTGCTCACCACACCCTTCCCCCCCCCCTCCCACCTTCTCCCTCCAAGTCCCTCCAGGATTGTCAGTCCCGTTGCTTTCTCCTCGAGCTTGTTTCTCATGCCTGTCTTATACAAGTAGGCAAACCAACAATGGCATAGCTCAAACAAAAGGAAAACAAAAGATTGGAAACAGAAAAGAAAAGAAAGAAAAAGAGAGAGAGAAAACATACATAATTCCAGGTCTGTCCGTTGACCTTTATGACTATCTCCCCACTGGTCCTGGAGGAATTCCGGGAACTGCCCCTCTTAGCCTGGTCTATTTGGGAGACTCTTTAGGGGCTTTGTGGCTTGACTTTGCCCCAGTTGCCGATCTATTATGTTCTCGTCTTAGTTTGCCCCACTGTGGGGGGTTCAGACAGCACTACCTCCCTGCCATGTGTCCCCAGTATTATCCTCTGTGGCAGTGTGCTCCAGTAAGGGGACAACATGTCATGAGCTGTTGTCAGCCCTACAGTCCTCTCTGTGCCTTAGCAGCTCCATGTAGGACGTCATCCTCCGGGCTTGGTGTGTCGGTATGGGGTCTAGACCGACTGTCCCTTTCTCTTTTTCCTTCTTGGTTTGCTTCCGGGTGGGTGTGGCGTGCCAGACCCTCTCCCCAACCTATAGGTTTAGTGTTGTTCTCTGTCACACATACTTCTAGGGAGGGGGTCAGTTTGGCTCTGGTTGAGGCTGCATAACTTAATTTTTAAACTTACTGTTACTAATGGTTTTATTGAGACATAGTTAACACATCATACAATTCAATAGTGCAATCCTATTAAAAAGTGTTATGCATTCATCCAAATCAACTTTGGAACATTTTCTTCCTTCTTGTACCCATTACTGTTGACTCCCTATTTCCACCCTGGTGGCGTAGTGGTTATGCATTGGCCTGCTAACTGCAAAGTCAGTTGTTCGAAACCACCAGCTGATCTGCAGGAATAAAATGAGATTTTTCTACTCTTGTAAAGAGCTACAGTCTCAGAAAACCACAGAGGCATTTCTACCATGTCACTATGAGTTGGAATCGATTCGATGGCAGTGAGTTTGGTTTGAGTTTCTCCCTTCTGTTCCCCTAGGTAATTATTAATCCAGTTTCTGTGTTCACAGATACAGCCATCGTGACTTCCCTATACTGAAAACATACAGAACAAAGATAACACGAAAGGACCCAACCCAGCAGCAATGACCAAATAAAACAGGGAAAAGCCTCAAATGAAAAGACAGCGGGAGGTATTAAAAAGTGAGGTATTAAAAAGTTCAAAAGTGAGGTTTAATGACAAGGTGTTACATTCCAACCTAACTGGAATGTTCAAATCCACTTTATAGTGCTTTTTGTCTGATATTAAGGCTATTCACATTACTTAATTACGGTCAGAGGGATTCACCAGAGACTATGCTCACAGGAAACCTGCAAATGGCTTTTGGGCTTCACCTATCATCCATAATAAGTCTGCAAATTGAGTGTTTAGAATTTAGGCTCTGGTACCATTACCTTCTCCAGATTTGCATTTTATTATTTACAATCTTTAAAAGGTCATACAGGCTGGTGTGCTTCTTCTGTGTGAACTCAGCTGACTCCTCACTTAAGTGGCTGCTTGTTTTGAGACAAGCCTTTAACATTTCAGATGATATTTTTTCTAATAGTCAGGCATGATCTGATTCCTTCACCACACATTGCTATAGCACTCATATCTTCAGTGATCAACTCATGAGGGTGAGAATCAAGCAGGGACAGGTCACAAGAATTAATTGTTCTTCTATTAGGGCCACAATCACGTGAGAACTCAAAACCCATTCATATATCTATAGTTTATATATGCCACCAATTCCGTTTAGAGACATCTTTATCATGTTATCAAAGTATATAATAAGGGGCAGTTGTCCACGTAGCTGGGATTGGGCCCGGGCCCTCAGACCCCTCCTCTGCCTCTCCTCTCCATGCTGGCACGCTGCATTCGCATCCCGGAACACCAGGTTTAAGTCTGGTCTCTCTTTCCCGGTGGAGATATAAACAATATCCTCCCTTTGGGTGGGTTAGTGTCCTGTCCCCCACTACACATTTCCATCCTTTTTTCCCCTTTCTTCCCCACCCCTCCTTTTTAGTTGGGTACCGTATGTACCCCTGGATTTGGTCTGGCCCCTGTCATACTATCTGGACCTCACCCCTGGAATATTTATATACAGTAGCTTTTGCCCTATGCCCCTTTTGCATTTCTTTCTTTCGTTCATTCATTCATTCATTCATTCACTCAACAAACTTACCTCAGCGGACTCATGTTGTACTTGTCCTTTTGCCTTTGGCTTACTTCACATCATAATTTCCTCCAGTTCTTCCCACACGGCGATATGCTTCATGTGTTCATCACTGCTTTTTAGCGATGCATAGTACTCCATTGTATGTATGTATCACAGTTTTTTAATCCTTGTCTGTTGGAAATTTGGGTTGTTTCCATCTTCTTGCAATTGTGAACAGTGCTGCGATGAACATTGGAGCACAGATGTCTGGCCGTGGTGGATGAGAGTTCCTATGTCACCACAGCCCCTCCAACACTTGTTGCTTTCTGATTTTTTGAATTGGGCTATCTTCTAAGGTGTTCGGTGGGATCTCATAGTTGTTTTAATTTGCATTTCTCTTATGGTTAATAATCGGGAACATTTTCTCATGTTTATTGGTCATTCGGTTTTCAGACTCTGTGAAACTTCTGTTCAGGTCCTTTGCCCACCTCCTCAGTGGGCAGTTAGTTTTTCTCTTATTGAAAGCTTGCAAAATATTGTAGATTTTAGTAATAAGGTCTTTGTCTGATGTATCATTGCTAAAGATGTTTTCCCAGTCGGTGGGCTCTCTTATTACTCTCTTAGTGCATTCTTTCGATGTACACAGGTGACTTATCTTCAGTATATCCCACTTGTCAATTTTTGCCTTCTCTGTATTTGTATCCTTCCCTATTTCCAATAGTGAGTTAGTTAGTTTATTGTGCCAACCTGGCTGATAAACACATGTGGGGTTAATTGAAGGGTGGAGGGATAAATGGCTCAGTGAGCCTCACCTTTCTAGTTCTCAGGTCTCTTGCTTTGTGATGGCTGGACCAGGGTGCAGCTGCCTTAGCCAGATCCTGCTTCAGTTGGCAAGGCTCACTTCCTGCAAGACATCCCTGAGGAGAAGCCACATGGACCTACTCTGATGCAGCCCTGGGTGCTGGAGCACCCGTATGGAGGCCTCTGCCAGCGCTGAGATGCTTACGCATTCACTGATTCGGCTTTCCTACTGCAGTCGGCGTCATAGTGTGTGTTTTGTGAGATGGAGGAAGACTTTGTGGATTGGTGTTGGACATATGGGTTAATGGGTTAATGTTGATTGGACATGTGGGTTTGGGCAGCACTGGGTTGAGATGTTTTCTTGATGGCACTTACCCTTTATATAAAACTCTCTCTTGTACATATGAGTTTCTGTGGACTTGTTTCTTTAAAGTACCCAGACTAACACAGATAGCCTATATATTCCCTGTGCCAAGGTTCTCAGGTTTGTCCCAATTCCCTCATTAATGGCCCTAATTGTTTGGGGTTTTATCTCAAGGTCTGTGATTCACCTTGAGTTTATTCTTGTGCATGGAGTGAGGTAAGGATCTTGCATCATTTTTATGAAGGTAGATATCCATTTTTTCCAGCACCATTTATTGAAGAGGGCATCTGCTTCCCATTTGATAATTTTGGGCCCTGATATAAGATTCTTGGTGGCAGTTTTTCCTTTAAGATTTTGAACTTATTAATCCATTACCTTCTTGCCTGCATGGTTTTGATAGATCACTGATTCTTTTTTTAAAAATCATTTTGTTGGGGGCTTGTACAATTATTATCATAATCCATACATACATCCATTGTGTCAATCATATTTGTACATTGGTTGCCATTATCATTCTCAAAACATTTGCTTTTACTTGAGCCCTTAATATCAGCTCTTCATTTTTCCCCCTCCCTCCCTGCTCCCACCTCCCTCATGAACCCTTGATAATTTATAAATTATTATTATTTTGTCATATCTTACACTGTCTGATGTCTCCCTTCACCCACTTTTCTGTTGTCCATCCTCAAGGAGGAGATTATATGTAGATCCTTGTACTCGGTTCCCCCTTTCCACCCCACCTTCCCTCACCCTCCAGGCATTGCCACTCTCACCACTGGTCCTGAAGGAGTCATCTGTCCTGGATTCCCTGTGTTTCCAGTTCCTATCTGTAACAGTGTACATCCTCTGGTCTAGCCAGATTTGTAAGGTAGAATTTGGATCATGATAGTGGGGGGAAGAAACATTTAAGAACTAGAGCAAAGTTGTATGTTTCATCATTGCTACCCTGCACGCTGACTGGCTCATCTCCTCCCTGCGACCCTTCAGTAAGGGGGTGTCCAGTTGTCTAGAGATGGACTTTGGGTCTCCACTCTGCATTCATCCTCATTTACAATGATAGGATTTTTTGTTCTGATGATGCCTGATAACTGATCCCTTCGACATCTCGTGGTCACACAGGCTGGTGTGGGTATTGTTGTTTCTGAGCTAGATGGCTTCTTGTTTATCTTAGATCACTGATTCTTGATTCCATTGTTTTAATCCTTCTCTTTTGATCTCGAAGTCAACATACTGGCACAAAGCAGCGAACCAACAGAAAAGTCTGTGGAGCCAGCCCAAAATCGAGCCACATGGACCCCTCACTAGATGAAGGCACTGCAGAGGACAGCATTGAAGGTACAGCTTGGGGAGAGGGGCGGGTCTGCTCAGAACACATGAGAGCAAACTAAGGGAAGGAGAGAGAGTTGACTGCAACCTGACCCACCAGGCCCCAAGGAAGATATTACTTCTCAAAGCAGCCAATGCACAGAGAGGACTGTAGGGCCAGTCCCACCAGAAGACATGGTGTTTCCTCACTGACCCATTGCATTGCAGGGGACAACATTGGAGACACAGTGTGGAAATTGTGCCCCATCTGACCACTTCTCCACCCCCCACAGAAGGGACAAAACATGAAGGGAATGTAAGAGAGCAGCAAGGACAGCAAAGTGATGAAATCCTCCAAACATCCCCAAAATAGACTCCGGGGGCAGGGCTTGGCACCTTATCAGACTCGATCAGAACACATTCATAAAGGTCAACAAATCTGGAACTATTTATAGTTGTTGGGTTTTTTTTTTTTCAGGATAAACAATCCCTAGGAGAAAACAATGGGACCAATGACCTGGGGGGGACATGGGAGAGGGAGAAGTGGGGGAAAGGAAAGGGGAGCCAACAAACCCAGGCACAAGGGAACAACAAGTGATAAAATCAATGGCAAGGAGGTCATAGAATACCTGGTCGGGTTTGATCAAGTGCAGTTTAGCTGAGAGGAATTACTGAAAACTGGATGAAGGTCGAACATGATAGTGGGACAAGAGGAAAATAAAAGGAAATAGAAGAAAGAACTAGGAGGCAAAGGACATTTATAGAGGTATGAATCAGGCATGTACACATGTAAATATATTTATATATAATTATAGGGACATAGATCTATGTTTATATGTTTAGTATTAAGGTAGCAGATGGACATTAGGCCTCTGCTCAAGTCCTCCCTTAATGCAAGAACACTTTGTTCTAATAACCTGGCATTCCATGATGCTCACCTTCCTGACATGATCGCTGAAGACAAAGTGGGTGCATAAGCAAATGTGATAAAAAAAGCTGATTGTGCCTGGCTATTAAAAGATAAAGCGTCTGGGGTCTTAAAGGCTTGAAAAGAAACAAACGGCCATCTAGCTGGGAAGCAACAACGCCCACATGGAATGAGCCCACAAGCCTGTGTGATCATGAGGTATCAACAGGATCAGGTATCAGACAACAGAAGATCCAAAGCAAACAAGCATATTGATGCAAACTTGGGCGGGTCAGATTGGCGACCATAGGCCCATCTGTAGATAATTGGACATCCCCCTCACAGAAGGGTCGCAAAGAAGGGAAGAGCCAGCCAGAGTATAGTATAGCATTGATGAAACATACAACATTCCTCTAGTTCTTTAATGCTTCCTCCTCCCCACCCCCCACTATCATGACCCCAGTTCTACCTTAGACCAGAGCATGTACACTGATACGGATAAGAGCTCTCAACACACAGAATCCAGGACAGATAAACCCCTCAGGAACAATAATGGGAGTAGCGATACCATGAGGGCAGGAGAAAGGTGGGAGGAGAAAGGAGGAACCAATCACAACAATCAATGTATAACCCCCCTACCCAGGGTGATGAGCAATGGAAACATGGGTGAAGGGAGACAGTGGATAGTGTAAGATATGAAAATAGTAATAACATAATTTATCAAGGGTTCATGAGGATGGGGGGGGAAAGGGGAAATGAGCTGATACCAAGGGCTCAAGTAGAAAGAAAATGTTTTCAAAAGGATGATGGCAACATATGTACACATGTGCTTGACACAATGGATGTGTGGATTGTTATAAGAGCTGTAAGAGCCCCCAATAAAACGATTTTTAAAAAAGTGTTATTTAGTTATAATATTTCGTGTTTTAGTTTTGAATTTCTATTTGGAGTTACTGAATCATTTCTAGTTTTTTGTTTATTTTGTAAATTGGGTCTTGTGGAACCTTCCTGAAGTCCATACAGCTACCTCTGTTTTTTTTTTTTCTTTCTTTCTGTGTTTCTATCAATTTCCTCCCTCCAATTCTTAAAATAGCCAGCGATCATTACCCTAATCTCCCTCATTGGAGGATACAAAGCCTTCTCTTCCTTTAAGGCCTCCCCTGGTTGCCTTCCAGTTAATTGAGTTGTTTTCTTGTATGTTCACAGAGATTGACTCTTGCTTTTGAGATGCAGGGTTGTTGTCTTTATATTTGTCTCCATGTACAAAACAACCAACTTGTACTTGCATAACCCAGATAGTTCAAGGTGACCAGATAGTTTGGGATTAGCCTATTTCTAGCAGGAGCCAAAGGCATAAAACAATTAAATATTGTCTCTGAAATCCTAGCTTCAAAGTTGGCTCCCAAGACTTCAGGGAGTGTTAGGCAACAATTGACACAACCAACACAAGAAAGGAAGAGACTATCTGAAACCCCACCCACATGCCCACTGGAGCTATTTTCACCAACATTGTAAGTTAGAGTCCAGATTCTATTTGGACATAGGCCTACTGGCAGGCAGATAATATCACTTTGAACCCTGAGCACTGGGAGAAACAATCTCTGCTGCATTGATTCTCTTCCCTAACACATGCCCACCTAATTCTGTACCATCCCAGCACTGGCCCATTCCCTTGGCGCCCGGGGAAGTTCCACCATAGTCCAGTCTCTAAGAGTTCCAGCCTAGCATTGGGAGTCAGTCTACAGCCAACCTAAGTCTCCTCCAGCTGGGATACAATGAATGGGTCGGGACCTTCTCAGCCTCTGTGCAGAAGTCCTCGGATGCAGAAGAATCTTCCCACCCAAGTTTGGACTAAAAACTCCACCACCCTTGCAATTACATCGTGGGGAGTGGTATTAAGTAGCAGCAGGTGAGATGGAGGGGGCTATCAGCTCACTGCTGAAGTTCGTCGAGCTGGGAGAGGGATGGCTCTGCAGGCATGTCGTGGGTCCCTGGCATTTTGTAGGATTCTTTGAGTCAATTCATCCCTCTGAGGCACTGAGATGTAATTAGAAGGTGCCGTTCCTTGTGGTAGATCCAGAAAATTGTCTGCTGGTTTTCAAAGTTTTTTTAGGAGAGGGTTTAACAGAGGGTCTGACTATGCAGCTGTATTGGATATCTTCAGTTATTTTCCCATCTTCTTGCTTTTGTGCACAATGATAAGCTTACTTCTGACATGATTGAACAACAATGTCATCAGAGAAAAAGAAAGTAATCTTTTATTGTGCAGCATCAGACTTATGCTGCACAATAAAAGATGGAGTATTGTTTCCCTTAATGTTTTATTCACAGTGATTCTTAAAGGCCATGCTTTCGCAGGCAAGAAGGGGACTCGCGGTCAAACTCTCATCCTACAATCTAATTTTGAACTATTAATGTAAAGCCCAGAAACTTTGGTTCTTACCCTTTCCTTCCCCATTATGAGAAACCAGACCTGCATATTAACTTGGTGAAAGTCTAAAAAAATCATGGTCAGTCTGTTGTTCTTAAATTCTGAACAATTTCTTTGTTCTTGTAAGATACTCAGATTTATAAGACCTGGCTGTATGATTCTGTCCTCCTGTTCACATTGGGCCAACGCTTCATGTATTTGAATTCACCAGATTCATAGAAGAATTTCCAGCATAAGTCTTCATATATCACTTTGTGTTATTATATCTGTCTTTATGATGCATAACCTGTTGTTGCTATTCAATATGGTAGAAAAAGAAATATCCATGGATTAAGATAATGCTATTGATTTGCACTAGATACTTCAGATGAAATAATTGTAAATCAGTTAAAACCAACAATAGCTTAGCCTTTTAAATAAAATTTTTATCCCTATCTGCTCAAATTATAAGATTAAGGAACTGGGTAGGGTGTGTGGTGGGAAATCATTTTAATAGGAAAAAGGATTGATATATAGAGTAGAAAAGCACATTATAAACTGTTGAAGGACTAACATTTCCATGCAGATAAAATACAAGGTATATAAAATCCCTGTGTATCATATGCTTATGGTTATTAGCTTTTAGGCTTTTCAGTCTTTGGGGCCTGTCTGGCCTGGGTTTCTTGTTCAGTAGTGTACATTCAGCTGTACTGAGCACTGGAGTTCTATGGAAACGTGCTGCATCCTTTATTTATCCTTGTCATCAAGCATCTGCTTTTGTTTCTTACTTCTTACAAGTGCAACTGGGCTTCTGGAAATCTGTGGCTATCTGGGATTTTCTCCTGAATATTAATATTATAACATTGTATCCGTGGTTGTTTTCCCCTCCTCAACATGATTATACCATTCATATTTTTCAGTGATAGAAATTACCTTCTTTCATTATAAAATATTCAAACAGAATAGAAAAGTATAAAAGTTAACAGAAAACAATACCACTGATAATGTCATATATTGGTGAACAGTCTTGCAGATATTTCTCAATGAATATATATATATATTCATATACAAATATAAACATCTAAGTATGGGAGTAAATAACAATGTAGTGTTACTGGTGTTTCTGTTCATCTGTATATGATTTTATTCTGAACAAGACGTATTTAAATAGGTCTCTGGTCAGTGGATAGTTGTAGAAAAAAGTTCTCTTAATTATACAGTTGTTTTAGTTTCTGTAGGGTGCCTTCGAAAAAAATCCAATCAGAACTGGCTTCTGCCTGAGGTCATCTGCTGGGCCATTTTAGCTCAAGGCAGAGAGGTCAGCTTCAAAGGTTGTGAAGATTTTTCACTGGAATTCCAAAGAGTAATCTTGACAGATGTTCTCAAGGGAAACACGGTGATCACTGGGGCTTATTAGGAAGAAGATTTTAAGGAATTGAAATTGCATTGACAAGAAAAGGCCAGGAAAGTTGCTCTGAGATTCATCTCATTCATCTTTCTGAATATTTTGTTGCCCAAACTCAAAGAACATTGAAAAGGAACACAATGTGGGGTCTTCAAGGATGTCAAAAGTACCGGTTTAATGTGATATAAATGGAAGAGAACAGATTTCTTAGCGAAGGCTTAGAGAGATGGAAACCTCGCCTTCAAAAGTGTGTTGAGAACAGATGCAGATAGCACCTGTGATGAAAGGCATCTCCTCCTCCCCCTCCCCCCTCATAGACCCACAGAGGGGTGGGGAAGATAAAAGGAAGGCACAGCAGGTCAGGGCACTAACCACCCAAGGGGAGGGACTGTTTGTTTATCCACAGGAAAGGGAGAGCGGGCGTGCCAATTCACTAGGGCCATTTTCCGAGGTTTCTAGAGATGACTGCGGGCGGCCTCATCCTAGGTAACAGCGTTGCAGAGGACAGCCCTCAAGACAGTTTGGGGAGAGTGACCATCTGACCCGCCCTCATGGGGGCCCACTAGGAGGGGAGGGCAACAGACCGGTGATGGGAGTGAACCCCGATGTGGGCTTCTGACTCGGGGGGCAGTGCTTGGCACCCCACCAGAACAGGTTGTGTTTTACTCACAAGGGGCCTGAGGTAGTTAGTTTATTGTGCCAACCTGGCCGATAAACACGTGGGATTAACTGAAGGGCGGAGAGATAAATGGCTCAAGAGCCTTACCTTTCTTGTCTCTCGCTCTTTGATCATCGGACCAGTGTGCGGCTGCTTTGCTTGTTCTGTGCCTCAATTTGCAAGCTACGCTACCTGTGGGACACCTAACCCGTGGGCTGTGTTGCTGTAATTTGAGGTTCCTTCAAGACCTGCTTTGCCACACCATCGGAATTTGCATCTCTTGAGCTGGGGACTGTCGGACCCTGTCATCTGGCTGCCTGTTGGTGACCTGCCTTGCTGTTTACTGCCTGTGCCGGGATGGCCTAAATTGCTCTACAGAGGACTACCTGGTGGCCCTCAAGACTTGAAGGACTGCTAGTGTCTCACAGCTGTCTCACGGGAGTGAGTTGCACTGAGTTGTACTGCTTTATCATTTAATTAACTGTTTATTTCTTATGTTATAGATCTATTTGTATAAATATATATAAAATATATTAGTGTTCTGGTTTTGTTTCTCTAGAGAACCCTGCCTAACACAGGGCCACACTGAAAGTCCAGCAGGCATCCTCAAACTATAGCCCACCGAGGACATTTTTTGCCCCGTTTGTTTTTTTACTTCAAAATAAGGTATGTGCAGTGTGCATAGGAATTTGTTCATAGTTTTTTTTAAAAAAAAACTATAGTCCGGCCCTCCAACAGGTCTGAGGGACAGTGAACTGGCCCCCTGTTTAAAAAGTTTGAGGACCCACTCTAAGGCATAAATGAGGGGTGGGGGGGTGGGACATGAGACTGCTCCATTTTGGACCGCAGGAATAGCAACGTGGACCAACGAGAAACTCTCCTTTTTGACATTAATGAGGCTTTATGTCATGATCTCTGTTAGTCTGGTGGCTATCTCTATGTTGGGGTGTGTGTGTGTGTGTTAATCTTTTGTTTTATTTTATATTGTTTTGTTTTGGTTTTTGGTGTTGATCTATACAAGAAAAGCATGATAGGCCATCTTATGGAGACAGCGACCTGACCAGTGGTTCATGGGGCCCATGGAAAGGGAGATGTGGGAGGAGGTGAGCAGGTAGCCAACCATGATAGGTCCAGGGAAATAGTAAGAGTTCTAAAATGGACCGAGAGGAGGATGTAGCTTTTCTGGGTATGTTCGATCAATAGAATTGTATTTGAGACAAAGTACTGAGAAGTGAACTACAGGCAAGCATAATAGTGGGTTAGGAGGAAAAAACAAATCCTAATCTATATGTGTGTGTGTGTGTGCGCATATATGTATAAATATACATGTATGAATATGTGTATTTGTTTATGCATGTATATATATGTAAATGCAACAAGAAAACCCATGGACTTTGGGCCTTTACTTAAATCTCACCTCTGTACAAGAACAGTTTGTTCTAATTATGTGGCACGGTATGATGCCCACCTCCCTGACACAATCGTTGAAGACAAAATGGGTGCATAAGCAAATGTGTTGAAGAAAGTGGATGGTGCTTGCCTATCAAGAGCTATAGCATCTGGGGTCTTAAAGGCTTGGAGTTAAACAAGTGGCCATCTAGCGAGGAAGCAACGAAGCCCTCATGGAAGAAGCACACCAGCCTGCGTGATCATGAGGGGTCGACTAGAAGAGGCATCAGAAGTTGAAAAAATATGCATCCAAATTGATATGAATAGGCCTGGATGTAGTGGAGATCCAAAGTCTACCAGCAAGACAATTGGACAGTCCCTCTTCGTAGAGCCTCACAGAACAAAGGCTAAATCCAGGTGCAGTGTGGCTCTGATGAACCACATAACTATCCTCTAATTCTTTAAGATTTCCTTCCCTTACCACCATGGTCTGTATGTGATAGACCTCATTGGTCATGCTATACTTGTGTATGTTCATTTGTTCATTTAGAACAGAGGAGCCCCTCAGAGACACTGATAGGAGTAGAGAGGTTCCCTGAGACTATGGGAAGTGAGAGGGGTGGGGATGGTGGGAAGAAGGGAGGAGAGGGGACTTGACAGCTCTGATGATTTTGTGTAGCTCTACCCAATGGGATGGAACAACTGAACTGTATGGGAAGGGAAGGGAAGGGCTACGTTGGAATGAAGAGGATATGTCAATAAAAATATTATTCAAGGGCAAAAAGTGTTGAGGAATAATAGGGGCGTTTTTTAGAGACAATTGTTTCACATGTTGCTATTTTTGTTTAATAAAGGTGTCTATGATTTTGCAGCAATACGTGTAGACTAATTTTCATTTGACTAATGTTACTTTTCAAAGGAACTTAATATTCACAGGTGATAATGCTTAATTTATGAGACAATTTGTTATTTAACTGAAAGGTGACTTCTGGGTGTGGTGGTTTCAGTGCAACATTTAAAGAGTATCTCAGGGTACCCAAAATTCTATAGTAGAATTGAGAAGTGGGGAAATGCCAATCATAATTTCAAATCCCCATAGATCTAAAATTTTTGGATTGATGGAGGCTGTATGAATCCCCCGAACTATTGACCCAAGATCAGTTTTAAACCTTAAGTGAAAGATTTATTTATTTATTTATTTATTTTTTCTTTTTTTTAACATTTTATTAGGGGCTCATACAACT
>NW_022111367.1:7262621-7270054 GCF_000313985.2 Echinops telfairi | reverse complement strand
TTGTTCCCTTGTCCCTGTGTTTGTTATCCCCTCTTCTTCCCTTCCCCCCTCCTCCCCATCTCCCATGTCCCCCCGGAACTGTCAGTCCAGTTGTTTTCTCCTCCAGATTGTTCATCCAAGGTGAAAGATTTCTCTTGAAGTCTTTTTAAAGCAAAACGATCATAAAGAATATCTGCCTTAAGAATAATCCTATTCTAAGATCAATCTATATGGGATCAAACTGAAAACAGCAACTTCAAAGAATCATTAGGAATCTTATGGGGGTCGTGAGTTTATAATAATGGGGTGGGGGCGCAACTCAGAAAGGGAAGGTGAGATAGTTGTATAGCTTGAATATAATTAATGTCACTGAATTGTTCTTGTAGATATTGTTTAATTGCTGTATGTCCTGCTGTGTGTAATCTCAGTAACAGCAAAATAAAATAACTTTAAAAATTATATATTCATATTATCAAAAATAACATAAAGAATACCTGAGATTGATCATCTCAGAAGTTCTTTTAGACTCTACTGGTCCACTCAGTCTGGCCTTTTATAAAAAATTGAAGTTTATAATCATTTTCTCTTGAAAGAACAGAAACCTGTTTTATCTTAACAAAATAATTTTATTTTTATTTTTAGAAACAGTAACCTTTGCTGATTTCTGAAGTATTTTAATTTTATAAACTTGAAATATGAGCCAGGAAAGTAACAAAATATTACTTTTAGTTGGATATATTCATAAATGAATATGTAGAGCTGTGATTCTCACTAGACAGAGATTACGAAAAAGAGAACTTGGAAATTTGACCCTTAGTGTAGTGCCTTTTTATGAGGATGACGACTATTAAATTTTAAGAGACCTTTAGGAGAGAAGAAGCAGTGATTTGGTTACACAACTTCTGAATTCAAAAGAAGTTGGAAAAACAATCGGTTAATTTGTAAATTTTTACAAATTTGTTAATTTGTAATAAAAATAATTTATTTCTAGTGATTCAATTCAGTGTTTACCTTTGCTTTTAATTTTAGCCTCATTTTATGCAACTGAAATGTACGTGTGTGTGTGTGTGTGTGTGTGTGTGTGTGTGTATTTAACTAGAGAGAAAGTCAGCATTAAGCTCATATTTAGTTTTGGGACTATCACTTATTACTAGTGAGGCTTTTTTTTTCTTTTCAGACCAAGGATATAATCATAGGTGAAATGCTGCCCAAATTAATTGCTGAATTTACAATATGAATACAACATTGGGATTTTAGTACTCTTTCAACAAGGTGACAATAAAATTTGTATTTAAAAGGTTGTGCCCAATTTAAAATCTTAATGCCGAGCCCTCAAATACCAGAAAATGAGTAAGTTTCTGGGTAATTACAAGGTGAACTGGCAGAAAGAGTTTGGGCTTTTGTGATACACTTTATCTTCCACCAATCGCTGAGCAGCGCAGAATCATTTTGCTCAGCCTTTGACCTTGCCTAGAATAAAAATCACCATCAATGAGTTCTTGTGGTGATAAGTGCTAGTCTAAAGGGGAAAAGTACCTTCTTTTAATTGAAATAGTCAAATTAGTCTAGAAGTATTCAATCTGCTTACAAATCCTCTAGCAGGCTTCTTTGTGTTTATCACAGTATTTTGAATTCATTTGCGGGGGGGCCTGGGTTGGGCAAGAATGAACAAATGAATGGAGACCATACAGGAATTGTCCCGTTAACAGAGTTGTGATTTTCCTGATTCTAACTAGTGCAACCATCTGGAGACTTTTCTGAGGGATATTATATCTCTTTCCTTTACAAATAGGGGAGAGATTTACCTACAGGTGAATTTCTGCTGGGGCACAGGATTGAACAGTATTATAATAATATATCTTCCTGATATGCATTTTGGATTATTTTCCCCAGAAAACTTTATAAAAATACTTCACATGAGGTTTTGTTTCTCTTATCCCTCTCAGTTTTAAAAAGCCATATGCATATCTTATTAAGGAATTTACAAAATGGCCCCCTTTAACCCCTGATATTGATACACTGCCTTCCGCCCCGCCAACTTCAAAGGAACAGGGGGGACATTTTTTTAAAAACTAAATCAGATTTAACTGGCTACCCCACTTAGCTAGAGTTCCTAAAGAAGAGAGAAGAGACTGACCTTGACCTGCTGCCCTTGCATCCACAGCACTGTCATTGACTGGTGAAGACTGAAGGGCATGAATGGATTCCAGGATCAAAGGTTAACTCTACAGGGAGAAGTGTGTGACTCAAGCAATCCATTTTTCCCTTCTGTTGACAATGAAAATGTTTCATAGAACTTTTTCAAAGTTTTCAAACTTTTACCAAAATAGGCAACTTGTGAAAAAGTGAGACAGCATCTAATAGAACCATAACCAGTGGCAATCATGGTAGAGGCTATGAGGGAGAAAAATATTTCTAAACCATAGGGGAATTGACCAAATAATTTTATTTTAAAAAATTAAGTTTGTGAGGCACCAACTGAGGGAAGTTTTTACTATGGAACTTAATTGAATTGTGAAGCAGAATGTCAGATGAACACAAAGCTCATGTGTTTGTTTGTTTTGTTGTTTAACATGTTTTATTTTGTCTGTTAATGACTTAATATGGCAGGATTATATAATTTTTACATTTTATTTTGTCTATAAAATAAGAACAATGACCCATCTTATATGATTAAACAACATTTAATTCATTGCTGAGGAAATAAAGGAGAGGAAAGGAAAATGGCCCATTTTCTGCTGTAGGATACCACTTAACAATATGTCAGATATCTTCTGCTTGAATATTATTTTGTTTGGATGCTGTCTTCTATTTAAATATAGTCTTTATATTTGGGAGATATTGAAGAAATATGTGAATCTCTTTAATTAAAGAGATTTTTCTTATCTATATGAATTATATTGTTTACCTCAAAAGTGTTTTTGTGTTTCTTTCCTTTTGTGAACCAGTTTTATGGCAAGAGAATCTGTGATTTTTAATTTTGGAGCCCTAAGGTCTAGTCCTGGACTCAAGTAAGGAAGTGTTGTGTCTGTTCGGAATTTTTATATTAAGATAAGAGATGGTGTTTTACATTGAATTGTGATCCCCACCCCCCACCCCGCCCCCCACAACATAATTTGAGATTCTACTGTGACTGTGACCTTATCCGGAAATAAGGGCTTTTCTTCAGTTATGTAAATGAAGTCATACTACAGTAGAGTATGTAGTAAACTTAATCCCACCCAAGTGTTTTTTCCCCCAATAGTTTTATTGGCACTTTACCCACATATGATATAATACAATCCAATGCATATAATACAATTCATAGTTCAATCATATCAAGAAGAGTTGTACAATTATTACCACAATCAAATTTTCCAAGTCGTGTTTTATTAAAAGGAAAATCAAAGATGGGGACATCCTTCTCCAGCACAGATACACACACACACAGATATCATGTCAGGACAGAAGCAGGTTGTGTTAGTCTGGGTAGGCTAGAGAAACAATTTCATAGACACTCATGTGTATAGGAAAGAGCTTTATATAAAGAGTAATTATACATTAAGAAAACATCCCAGCCCCAGCCAGATCAAGTCTATTAATCCAATATTAGCCCATATGTCCAATAGTAGTCCAGTGTAGTTCCTTAAGCTTGTCGTCATTCTTGTCATTATTGTCGCAGTCAGTAATGTTGCCCAGGGAGTGAGCGAGAGTCCCACCTTCAGTGAGCTATTTATCTCCTTAGTGCCTCCAAATGAGGCCATCAAGCTGCGACCTGATTGGCAGGCTAAACTCCACCCCTTCACTCTTAATTCTCAAATTTACAATAGATTATGTAACTGCCACACAGGTGAATCTACAAAGTTAAGAATGCCAAAGGTTTTCAGTAACGACTAGAATCTGAAAGAGACAAAGAAGGACATTTTTAGGAATCGACATTCTGAATTCAGACATCTAGCCTCCAGAACTGTCAGGAAATAATTTTTTGTTATTTTCAAACCACATACTCTGTTTTTGTTATAGCAGCACTATGTAACTAAGAATGTGTGTGTGTGTGTGTGTGTGTAGATTCTAGCCTTTAATAAACCCTAGACAAAATGCATCATTATGATATTTTCTCTGGGTACAAAGCAAATAATGAAGGACTTTCTTTAGCCAAAAGTATTCCTCTTCAGTATGTCAACTACTACACTACTCTCATTCGATTTAGCCCAGGGTTTAAATTATTGTTACTTCACTTATCTATACAGCTTCAGCTGTTGATCAAAAAATATTTATGAACAAAGCCCAGGACCAGGTGCTGTATTCGCATGAGGTGTAGGAATCAGGGAGTTAGAGGTTGCCATTCCTGTGGTGTTCTTACGAACCATCGTACTCCGCATTGCACAACCCCCAGCTATGTTTGCTTCAGCCACATGCATACATTGAGAGTCTCTGTGATTGGTGATGGGAATTGTAAACACAAAGCGAACTAAATGATGACTATTGTTAAAATATGATTTAATTTTCTTAGCAGGCTAGGCTCATGCCTAGATGCTGGACTATGAACTTATTCTTTGAGGGCAAGATTCAAGGCTATCTGTTTTTATAGTGCCTAACAGGATGAGAACATAATAGTGTTTAGTATTTATTGGATTGAATTATAATCCACAGAAAGTATAAATAAAAAGGAAAAAATTGAAGTGCCCAAGGGATTTTCCTTTTAGAAAGCAAAATACAGGTTTTAATTAATGAGCATGATAATTAAGTTTCTTGCTCTGCTTTTTTGTAAAATGAATGTTTTGGAAATGGGAAATTATGAACAATGTATTTTATACATTTTCCCCTTCTCTGTGTGAAAGTAATAAAATTAAAGCCAATCCAGGGACACTTGAGAAGGTAGAGCCATAAAACAACCACAAGCACACTGCCAGCTGAGTAAGGACCATGGTAGACTGTAACCTGGAGCTAGAAAGGAAACTGTTCTAAGACAGCCTCTTCCTTCTCTGTTGCTGGCACATTGGACACATTTCCAAGGAAGAGGAATTGTTTGTTAAATAAGAAAATGTCTGTGTAACAATGTGTTCTATACTTAAGTAGAAACTGTTAAGGAAAATTCTGTGCATATGGCTTACCCATATTTTATTTTGGACCATCTTGATGAATTTTCTAGCTTTCTAAACTTCTTAGTTACCATATATACTCGAGTATCAGCTGACCCAAATATCAGCTGAGGTACCTAATTTTATCACAAAAACGGCATTAAAAATGTGCTGCAAAGCTCGGCTTATACACGAGTATATACAGTATATAAATTCACTAGGGTGTCACAGTGAACCCACTTAATCTGATGGATATTTTTGTGTCTGGATAAAGTCTGCGAAAGCTCATCTCTGGCCACCACACCACACACACAGACACACACAGACACACACACAGACACACACACACACATTTGACATTGCGACATTATGCACAGTAGCCCAGACGAGGAAACAACTCAAATGTCTGACTTGATGTCAGTAAGCTTTAGTATTGTATGCCAGGTGGTGTGTTGAGATACGGCAGACACAATCTTATCCTTCTTGGACCTGACAGTATAGAACAATGGACACAGCAGGTGTGTGTCTGACTTGGTCATTGTAGAGACTTCTAGTATATTTCCAGACATGGCTGGACTTGCTGCATCACTTTACTTGCTCCCTCAAAGGGTAATGCACTGAGACAAGTGTCCTACTCTATTGGATTCTGGGACACTTAAAATTTGGGGGAGAAACTATTTATTTTGTTAGGTGAAATTTTATACAACAAATTAGTTTCCTCTTCAACAATTCTTGCAGACATTGTTCTATGACTTCAGTTGCTAGCCCCACAATGTATTAACACTCCCCATTTCCAACCTGCTTCCCCATTTCCATCCATCAACTTTCCCTGCCCTTTCTTGGCTTCTCATTTTTGCTTTTGTGTAAATGTTGACTTTTTGACTTGTATAATTAATTATTCTAAGGAGTGTAATTGTCTAAGTGCATGGACTGCCAAAAGAGCAAACAGATTTGTCTTGTAAAAAGTACAGCCAGAATGTTCCTTGGAGGAAAGGATGTTAAGACTTCACCTCATGTGTTTCATACATGTTGTCAGGAGAGACCCGTCTCTGGAGAAGGATATCATTCTTAGTAAAATAGAAGTACAGTGAAAGAGAGGAAGATTCTCAACAAGATGGATGGACACAGTGGCTGCAACAATGGGCTCAAACATAAGAATAATTGTGAGGATGGTGCAGGACCAGGCAGTGTTTTGTTCTACTGTACGCAGGCTCACTATGAGTGGAGATGATTTGCCAGTACTTCACAACACCACCACCAACAACAACAATGTGCACATTCCTCGTGTTTGTTATCGTTTCTTTTATAGACCAATCTATTATTTGGTTAAAAGGTGACTCCCTGTAATAGTTCCAGTCACAGGTTAAGAATATCCTGGGATGATAGTCTCAGAGGTTCGTCCAGTCTCTATCAGTCTGGTCATTTTTGTGCATTGGTTTTGTTTTACTTTTTTTCCCCTCTGCATTTTAACTGGGTTCATCTATTGTGCCCTTAGTCAAGCACCTCTAGTTCTTCTGGTCTCAGGTTACAGGAGGATGTGGTTCACGTAGGCCATTAACCCTGGGCATCTTTGCTTTCCATCAATTTTCTTCACTTCAGATGAGAAGAGGCCAAGGGCTGTGTTTTAGGTGGTTGCTCACTGCTTTTAAGAATCGAGATATTATTCACTAACCTAAGACGTAGAACACTTTTTCTACGTCTTTGCCAATTAACCTAGATGTACTCTGAGATTATGAGTCTTAACCTTCAAACCCAGTAATTCAGTCCCATGAGGTATTTGGATATGTCGAAGACGTTTCATAACTATGACCATTATGTACACAATTATATATGAAAATATATATGCAGTGCTGTAATATGTATATACAGATGACCCTAACTATGCTTGAATATGCAAACACATGTACTGCCACACACACACACACACACACACACACACACACTGATATAATCATTCACAAATGTTTATGATTAGAGTCAGGAGGAATATGGCAACAAGTAAGAAGCACAGGGAAATCTCCTCAACAATTACCATAGAAATCCCACCAAGAGTTAAAGTCCCGTGCTTCCTAGAAGCCACAAAACAATGTAAAAGCTAAGTACATTAAAGTTTCTTCACGGTAGAGATCAACAATGCCTGCTGTTACTGACTCCGTTTCACCATTGACCAACAGTCCAAGTCACCACCAAACTGGTCCTCTGCTGACCCTCCTCCAACCCACCCAGAAAATCTCTTACTTCTCTAGCCTCTGGGGGCTCGGTGTGGGTAGCAGACCTTGTGGGCATCCTCCCTCCCTGATGAGGATGACCCCACCGAGCAACACTTTTCCTTCCTTCCTTCCTTCCTTCCTTCCTTCCTTCCTTCCTTCCTTCCTTCCTCCCTCCCTCCCTCCC
>NW_022111367.1:7249254-7262521 GCF_000313985.2 Echinops telfairi | reverse complement strand
TCCTCCTCCTCCTTCTTCTTCTTCTTCTTCTTCTTCTTCTTCTTCTTCTTCTTCTTCTTTCTCTCTCTCTCTCTCCCCCCCCCTCTGGCACTTTCCCCCACAGAGCTCCCCTTTCCCTGTGCAGTGGACATGCGCCTATTTGTATTTTCATCTTATGTTATTATTATTATTTACTTTTCCCCTTTCCTCTTCCCAAGCAGCCCCAAACCCCTGTGGATACACATACCTCCCAGGTAGACACAGGCATCCTACC
Organism: Echinops telfairi; assembly: GCF_000313985.2. Taxonomy (NCBI): domain Eukaryota; kingdom Metazoa; phylum Chordata; class Mammalia; order Afrosoricida; family Tenrecidae; genus Echinops; species Echinops telfairi. The sequence continues at coordinate 7,262,268 of NW_022111367.1, read as the reverse complement.
AACACTACCACAGACCTAGCCACAGCCAGCCAAACAGGTCCTTCTTTGTAAAGGTTTTTAATTTCTTTTCCCCTGAGGGCACAGACTCACCAAAGTTTATGTTGCCATCACAACAGAACCCTGAATTCACACCCAAGCCACACCGTCATCTTTATTTTGATCTGGCTCAGTCATTTCACACTTTTTCCTTTTTCTATCGTTTTGTCTTTTAAAAAGTACTTTGTCTTTCCCCCCTTATTCTTCATTCTCACTTTTCCTTTATTATCTGTCTACTTCTATGCATAAACCTATATAAATCTTCTGCCTCTGTTCTGATGATTTGCTTACAGTTTTCTCTTGCTTCATTCATTAAATCTTTCTGCTCTCTTTCTCCTTTTCTCTCGTGAAACATATGCCCATAAAACCTATTATTTCTTACTACCCTTCTTAAAATACATTTTCCCATTATTCTTTTTACAAATCTCTTGGTCCATTCAGAAGGACCTTTATTATTATTAGCTTATTCTCTTTCTCCCCTTGTCCCCTGATCCCCATTCCCACATATCTCCTCTTTTTTCTCCAATTCCCCACTGTATGTTTTCCAAGTCCTATAAGATCTCTCTTGCATCTCTGGATGTCATCAACTACATGGCCCAGTAGGCCATAATACCAATAATAGATGCAGCATGATGCCACGGAAAAATCAGTCGACAGTAGTAACCCTAACCTCAAGAAAAACAAACACAAACAACTGAAAAATACATAAATGCAATGGAGCACTCTGAAAAAGAGGCCCTGGACTTACAAGAAATAGATTTCAGAGGATTTCCTCCGCATCATAAAGAAGAACAAAACAACTATTCAAGAAGCTGAGAGAACTCAAGACAGGATAGATCCCCAAAGAAGAACAAGACAACACATCATAGTCAAGCTCTCCAATCTCAAGGAAAAGGAGAGGAAAACAAGAGCAGTCACCTACTGAGAAAACTACTAAGGATAAGCTCAGAGTTCTCCACAGAAAACATGCAGGCAAGAAGAAAATGGAGTGAGGTATATAAAATTTTGAAAGAAAAAAACCCCTGTCAACCAAGAATCCTATATTCAGTAAAATTATTCCCTCAGAGATGAGAAAGAAATAGAGGTATTACAGACAAGGAAAAATTAAAGGAATTAATAGAAACAAGAGCAGCATTTCACAAAATATGAGCAGGATCAATATGAACGGAAAATTGGCAACAGCAAACAAATCTGAGAAGCATACCAGACAACACCACTCAGAAACTAATATAATCATAGCAGCACTCAAGACAACACGGAGGAGGAACAATAACTCCATTAAAATAACAACAAAAATCCTCTTCAACCAAATGACAGCAGCAAACTCAAATACACCAATAATAGCACTGAATGCCAATGTTTGAAATCCACCAAATCAAGAAACAAACAGTAGCAGACTGTATTAGAAAACAAGACCCATTTATATGCTGCCTAAAGAGACACTCTTAAATTCAAAGACAAAAGTAGACTAAAAATTAGAGAATGGAGAAAAATTTACCAAGGCAATGGGACCCATATACAATCAGGAGTGGCAATATTATTTTTTGTTTCATTTTATCGTTGTGTAAATCTGTTGCACAAGACCTCTTTAGAGTATTGAAAATCAAGGATGCTACTTTAAGGACTAGGTGTTGCAGTAGTTACATAAGTTCATGTCAACTTGATATATAAAAATGTAGGCATGCTATTCAACCTGTCAGTCAAGTCACAGCCTGATGGTGCCTCCTTGTGGATGTGGTTTTCTCATAAGGAGGGCCCTGGGAACTTCCCCCTCTCTGCTTTCACCTTCCGGCTGGCTGACCCAGGGAGCTTACAGAGCCACCACCATGGGATCCACATGACTTTGCACCCACCGGCCTGTGGCCTTCCTGCATGCTGCATCATTGCATGTAACTGCGCGAGTCTGAAGAGTGACTTGTGTACTAGATCAGACTCGTGGACTCGAGGTGGACTGGACTGGGATGTTATCTCTCTATAAAATTACTTCTTGATATAAAGCTCTTTCTTCTACATTATGAATGTTTCTGGATTTGCTTCTCTACCAAAATCTAAGACATTATGGTATCTGAGGAGTAGGGTACTAGAAAAACAAATCATTAAGATGGACAGTGGGTGCTTGTCTGACCTCTACCTTATGGTATTTTTTCTTCTTTGCTAGCCAGAGGTTGGCTACTCAATTTTTACTCAATTGTGTTCTTAAAAGGACATGGGAAGTAAAGGCTTTGATTCCTAGAAGTTGTCTTTGGTTACTTCTAATTGAAATGGCAAAATAAATGTGATGAATCTCTTGACCTTCTCTGAGGCCATGCTGCTTAGTCAAAATGGCTGACAGAAGGCCAGGTCCCAGTTGATGCAACCAAAGGCCTAAGGCCAAATTGCATAAGAATGGGATAGTTTAGGTAAGAAAGGATTGAATTTGAAAGTTTTATGATCAGGCTGTACTGGGATTATCCTGATTTCTTCTGCCTATTGTTTTTGATATAGTATGTGGTAGAAGTGATTCTTGGGAAGTATGTGTAGCATTTGTAAGCTCACTGCCTTCAGCCATTGAATTGGATCTGTTAAATGGGTTATTAGGAAATGCCTGCTAAGAAGGCTTTAAAAAGGTACATTTTGCCCACTCTATTGTGTCTGTGCATGATGGAAGCTTGCATGCCTAGCTATGTATATCTTGCTGTAAAATAAACTAGCTCTCCTCTCCTCTTGATTCAGAGATTGAGGTGAGCCTCTGCACCCCATCTTTTCTGTCTTATTTATTTTTCCTTAATCACACATACTGCTGCTAAGGCTGGATCCCACAGAAATAGAAAAAATAATTTCCTTCATATAGAGAGGGAAGAGACCTAGGATAAGGCAAATATTCCTTAAAAAGAATGAAGTAGGAGACCTCATCCAATTGCAAAACCCATTACAGACCCACAGTAGTCAAAACAACCTGGTTGTTGTACAATGATAGACACATAGACCAATGGAACGGAGTAAACAACCCAGAATTAAGTATATTTACCTAAAAGCAACTGATTTTCGACAGACGGCCAAAAAACTTTACATGGGAAAGGGACAGCCCATTTAACAAATGGGCTTCAGATCTCCACACAGTCTCTTATGAACAGACCACACTCCTTAGGAGACGCTAGGTTCTACCCTGATTGAGAGGTTAGATTCCACCCATACCTTTCCACACAAATAAGGTGATATTAAACATAACTATCTCAGGGAATATTGAGTATTTGTTAATGGTGGTGTAATAATTTGGAAAAAGATCAAGATAAAGTTGCACAACATGAATAAGGTAACCAATGACACTTAATTCTGTGGAAATTGTTGAATTGGTGAAAGTTTTGTTGTATATTGGGTGTATATTTTCACCACATAAAAACAATCCTCAATTTTTATCATTTGGACTTAGTTTTGATCCAAGATGTATTAAAAAATCCAGATGTAAATTCTATCCAGGATATAAGGATCACAAATAAGAACATTGGGACAAATAAGAGCCCTATTGTAGGCCATTGGTGTATTACCAAATATAATTTAGAAAGCATATGCAGAAGACAAAATATATGACCGAGACCTCTAAAAATAAGACAGTTATGTGCATCAGAAGAACTTCATCAAATAATAAAAAGAGAGCCCAAGCTCTGGGCAAAATCTTTGGCAATGACATAACAGACAAGGGACTTATTATTAAAACCTACAAAATTCTGCAATACTTAAACAAGAAAAAAGCAAAAAATCCCATCTACAAGTGAACAAAAGACACGAATGACCCTCCAATGGCTCACCAACACATTAAGAAATGCTCTCAATTATTAGCCATTTAGGAGAAGCAAATCAAAACAACGATGAGATTTCACCTTCTGTACACAATGGGCCAGTTCTCACACACACACACACACACACACACACACACACACACACACCCCAGATGACGGAGAGGGTGCAGTGAAATTGTACCTCTAAAATACTACTAGTGATTTTGTAAACATATACAGCCATTGTGGAAAGCTATATGGTACTCCCTAAAACAACTGGGAATGGGAATCCCTTATGTCCTAGCCGTACTGGTGCTGGGAATGTGCCCCAGGAAGTACGAGACACAACAAGAACAGGTATGCTTGTTGCAGCACAGTTCAAATTAGAAAAAACCTGAAAATAACCCCAAAGTCCATCAGTAGAATACACACAATGGAAAACTACTCCTTGCTAAAATACAGTGATGAAACCACGAAGCACCTTATGATGTGGATGGACCTGGAAGCCCTTCTGGGCAGGTTTCTTGCACCCTCCATCACTCTTTACCCTATTCTGGCATCAACTGCTTCTCTGAGGACACTCTATTCTTCTGCTGTGTTCCCTAATTTACTGCAAAGCCCAGAAAGAGCTTACAGACAAAACTTATAGTCATGGGGGTTCATTAGGGAAGTTAATAGATCACCACAAGTCAGGATCAGCAAACAGTAAGGATACAGTCCCTGGTCCACAGCAACACCTCTCCTCAGCCAGGAGCCAACTCTCTCTGGTTCTCAGCCTCTCAGACACATGGTTCCTTGGCTTCTCCCTCCAAGGATCAGGAAACCAGCCTATTACTCTGTCTCACAGTGTCATCGTTTCGGCGCTGCTCCTCTGTTCTACCCCACGGTCTCCTGGATTTAGCCTCTTGTCTTGTCCTTCAGCTTTGCTCTGTTCCATGGTCTCCATTCCACCGCCTTTTGATGCTTTTGGTTTTGACCCCACGATTTCAGACTTCAGACAGAAATCTCAAACATGCTCCACTGGTAGCTCTTCTTTCAATGATCCTAGCATTTCTCTATGTTCTTTCTTCTGAGATGGCTCCTTCCTGTGTGGAGGTTTATTTTTTGTCCTTCAAAAGACCATACCCCCAAGAAAACCAAGGTGGTGTGATAGTTAGATTTATTTTGCCAACCCGGCTGATAGGACTATGTGGGATTAATCAGGTTGCAGTTCGATTGGAGGGCAAAGAGATAACTGGCTCTTATATGTTCAGTCTCTTTTGCTCTCTGGTGATCAGAGCAGCATGCTGCTGCTTTAGCTAGTTCTCTGCCTCAGTCTGTGAGCTATACCACTCGTGGGCCCAGACAACCTATGGATTGTGGATTGTGTCGCCAGAGCTTGAGGCTTCTTTGAGACCTACTTCACCATGCTGCTAGTGCATACATTGGTGGTTAGTGGGTCCTGTCATCTTGCATTGCTTGAGTTCAATATCCCATGTAGGCCTGCTTCACTAAGCTCCCGAGCTACTGCCTGCTGCCTGCAGGTAGACTCTGCCTGCCTTGCCCAAGGGGGACTTTGCTGTCTGCTTTCTTGACCTTGGACCGGGCAGTCCACATGAGTCAAAGGACTTCCAGTATATTTTAACTCTTCCACGAAAGTGAGTTGAACTGACTCACTTTACAGCCCTCACAGTACAGCCCTCTGTACTGCTATGTGGACTAATTAGTTGTTTTATTCCTTCTCGCTGTATAAACATATATATATGTTATAAACATATATATTCCTTCTCGCTGTATAAACATATATATATATATATATTCATATATAAACATGAATGTCCTGGTTTTGTTTCTCTAGAGAACCCTGCCTAACACAGGTGGTGATGAGTCACATTTTCTACTTCTCTTGTAACAGAGAACTCCCTCCAAAGTGGGATTATAACCACAGGCACACAGGCTGGAATTTACATCACAGAAGGGATTATGACTTGAAGGACCATATTAACTGACTACATCGCAGTAGTATTCCATTATATATATGTACCACATTTTGCTTATCGGATCATCTATTGATAGACATGTAGCTTGTTTTTATCATTTTTTTGTTTTTTCATTTTAAATCAACAGCAAAATAAGTTAAAGGGAATGATAAATCCCTCCCCCCCCCACCAAACTTCAATTGAATCGATTCTGACTCATGGCCATGGAGTCTGTCCTGATTCTTTAATTTCTGAGGCTATAGATCTGTACAGGAGAAGGTAGCCTCAACTTTCTCCTGAGGAGCAACTGATGGGTATAATCCCTTATATATTATTTTAAATACAACTCTCAAAACCAATATAATATTGAACATAACTAAGTGAATTGGTAGTTTTGAGATCCAAAGCTACACTTGATTAATCACTTTCTTACATCTCTATTGCAGCAAATTTGCTTTGGACAGAGATTATAGGGATAAATTTTCATTTTGTTTGGGAAACAGTATTGAAAAAGCACTTATCTTATTTAGTCAAATTTTTAGGAATTGGATATTTGGAGTCACTGAAATTTACTTTTTGTCTGTTGAGGAACATTAGTTGCTTCAGACTGAACTGTGTGGTTGGTTATAGCTAGTTGAATAAAATTCTTGCAGTTCATCCATTCTTCTTCTACCAGCAGGTGTCATTATGGAAATATGAAAATACTGTAAATTGCAAACTGTGAGAAAGAGATGTAACATTTTGAGTATTAAAAAAACAACAGAAATTAGAGAAATATTTAGACTCTAACATAGGATGCCAGTTTCAGTTATTATTTTGCCAATATTTTTTAAACAAAGTGACTGACACAGAATTTCAAGGCAGATGCTAATTTTATTTTAATTATATTTGACAAGTATTTGCTAAAGCCTACTCCAATGAGCGAGAGCTTTCGAGGGAAAAGAAATAGGTGATTCTTCTCCTTTAGGAGCTGTGTCATGATATCTGTGGCGAAAAGGAGGCAGATATGAAATAGTTAACAGAATAAATCAGTTCTGGCATGGTGTGTTACATATTGGATTTCTAACCACAATATTAGCAATTTGAAGCCAACAGATGCTCTGAGGGAAAAAGATGAGGCTTTCTGCTTCCACAAAGATTTACGGTTTGGGAACCCCAATGGGGCAGTTCTGCTCTGTCCGTTAGGGTCACGATGAGTCAGAATTGACTTGATGGCAGTAAATTTGGTTTGTTTGTGTTTTGACATGACAGATTGAAGTGCATAGATAAGATGGTAAAAGTTCCAGGGTTCTAGCTGGAGGAAGTGAGCAATAATGTCAATGATGGTCCAAACAAACAATTTTATTCATTCAAGTAGGCAGGAATTTCAAAATCAGCTGACAGCTCATTTTATTTTTTGCTAACCACCAACTATTTATCTACACATCTAAGTAAAGAATTATAATAATTGATATATATGGATTATCATAATTTGCTATAATCGACTAGTATGATCATGTTGTTTTAAAAACTGCAGCAAAAACAAGTGGGCATTCATACTAGGACACTTGCATAAGGAACCCAGATAAGATTAAGGTCAATGCTTCATTTACCCCATTTCCACTAGATCAGGGGAGTCAAACTGGTGGCCAGTAGGCTGCATCCAGCCCCCGAGGTAATTTTTGGTGGCCCACCATGCTCCTGAAATAAAATGAAAATAGAAAAAAATTGTAGTGAAGAAAATAGCATTTAGGGGAGATTGAGGCAATACCATACACACAATTCCCTCATTACATTTTATTTCAGAGCATCGTGGGCCACAAAAAATTACCTCGGGGGCTGCATGCGGCCCGTGGGCCACCAGTTTGACACCCCTGCTGTAGACTGTGAGCTTTTCAAAGAGGGACATGTGACATCCTCTGTGTTTCTGGCACTCTCATTTGTTATTTGGATCTTAATAAGTGTTCAGTATATGTTTGTTGAATTTTTGGTAGACTGTATACTTTGTTCAACATTTTCTTATATAACTAGCTGCTTGCTGGACTTCGCCATTTTGATCTTCTCTTGTCACTTTGAACACATTCCCCAAAATGGAAATGGTAATTTTTATCTATAAACCACTTCCTTTGTTCTTTCTATGGATTTTAATGATACTGTCATTCTTTGGAGCCATGGTGGTGCAGTGGGTTACAGCGTTGAGCTGGTGTCAGGTTAGCAGTTCAAACCCACCAGCTAGTCTGAGGAAGAAAGATGAGACTTTCTACTCCTATACCCACAGATGCAGTTCCACCTTCACCTCCAGCGTCGCAATGAGTCAGAATGAACTAAATAGCAGTGAGGTTTTTTTCTTAGTATTTAAATCAGATTTGGCATCCCTCGGTTAGAAGCTTTAATATTTTATTTTATTTAACTGCTCCCTCATCCAATTCATCAAAAATCATTTCTATATATTTTTGAGATTCCCAATATATAAATTCTTTACCTCTTCATTTGCATTACCATGATCCTGATTAGACCATAAAACCTCAAACCTACTGCCATCAAGTTGATTCTAACGCATGATGACCCTAGAGGACAGGGTAGAACTGTCTCTGTGGGATTCTGCGACTGTAGGTTTATGTGAGTAGAACGTTTCCTATCTCTCTCTAGGAGCAGCTGGTAGCTCTGAACTGATGATGGTAGCCTATGTGTAGCCATTACACCACTGGCTAGACCATACATGGATGAAATTGCCTGCTGGACATCTGTTATAGGTTTTCCTGTTTTAACACATCCTACTGATTGCAAACAGATTAGTCTTTCTACAGCTTTACTTCATTCATATCACTTTGCAGTCAGTACTTCCTTTCTTACTTGAAGGATCAGAGGCAGCACACCTAATCGTCATCTAGTCTGACTCCTGACTTGCGCATAGAACCTTGGTGTCAATTAATAATTTTCAAGATTAATTTATGAAAAAATATTTTTGATTGCCTGTTATGTATTGGGCCTTGAAATAGATGTTGAAGATTCTTCATTTGAACTGACGTTCCATTAAGTGATTCTTTTGTTGAAGCTAAAATACTCTCCTCTTTCACTAACATGAATTCACCAAAATCATTGAGGAATGACCAATTTGTTAAAAGCTAAATGAGTTTGAAGGGCTTCCAGCTATCATATGACCCGGGACTTGAGTTGGACTAGCCTAGGCTGCTTCCTTGATGCAACTTTCTTGCTTGATAGAAGATCCTTGCTTTTACAGACACATATATGAGTGTCACTGGTTTTGTTTCTTGAGAAAACTCAGCTTAATGCACACCTTAAACAAAAATGTCCCCTTTCTTCCTCTCCCTTCCCCCTCCTTTTTAATAGTCTTTGGTTTGCTTATTTTGTGACTAATTATTGAACTCAAAATAATGTTTCCAAGGTTTATTTATGCTGTGGCATGTATCAGGTCTTCATTTCTCCTGGGCTTTTATTTTAGTAATTTAATTTTTGCATGGGTGTCACTGCAAATTTTCTTTTCAGGATTTACTGATCAAATAGCAAACCGTGTAATGCCAACTCTTCCTGTTCCACACTTCAAACTCTGAGCACTTTCAGAATGTTAAACATTTTCTACAGTATGGTCAAATTCTCTCTCCTTGCCCTTGCTTCTACTTGTATCTCGGCCTATGCCTCTGTTATAGTTACTAATATACCAATGGGTATGACACGTTTTGTAGACCTTGCCTAGAGTATTTGTGAGAATATTGGTCATTATGGGGATAATTCTTTGGCAAATTGGTTCCCTAAATGTTTCTTCTGTTTCTTGCAATAAACAAACGAATATTATTTCCTTCCATTTTTCAGATCTGTTTGAGTTATTTTTATATCTCTTAGTAGTTGTTTATTTGCTTGTCTTTAGCTGTTGCTTTCTTGTATTTTCTCATTAAGACCAGTTGTTGTCGTCAAGGCAGGTCTAGCTCATAGCAACACGATGTACAACAGAACAACCCATTGTCCAACTCTGTGCCATTCTCACTATTGTTGCTGTTTGACTCACCGTGTCAACCCAAAGTGATAGCCCAACTAAAAGCAAAGCAAAACAGACAATATCAATTGCTGCAGACCGTGCGGAGAAACTGAAATTCTGATACACTGCTGGTAGGTTTTTAAACATGTACAACCATTGTGGAAATTGATAGGGTGCTACCTAAAACAACTGGGAATAGAAATCCCATACGACCTGGCAATACTGATACTGGTTATACACCCCAAGTAAGTAAAAGACACAACACAAACAGGTATGTGCTCTCCCATGTTTGTCTCAGCACAGTTCAAATTAGCGAAAACCTGGGAACAGTCCAAACGCCCTTTAATAAAATGCACACAATGGAATACTGCGCGTTGCTTAAAGAAGTGATGAAACCACAGAGCACCTCATGACATGGATAGCCCTGGAAACCATTATGCTGAGCAAAGTTAATCACAAAAGTATAACTATTGAATGAGGCCACTACTATAAAGATACAAACACCGAGACAAAAGCAGGCATCTGTTCTCAGGTCATATAATTTTTTAATTAGGTCTCTTAAGCAATGAGGTGGTGTGCTTGCTAACACTCATAATCCACTTAGCATCCTCTTATTTGTGCATCTTGATAACGAATTTGACAGAGGAGGTATCATCGTAGCTGTAGTCATTTTTTCAAGTGAGGAGAGCGAGAAGACCCATCAGTTCCTGCAATATAGCATTGTTCCACAGTTAACCCTAATCAATTGACAGTCTTACAAGAGTGCTCAGTGAACCCTAAGGGAAATTCAAGTCTAGAGGTGGGAGAGAACATGTCTGTCTTAGAGAAGGTGATTTCACTTCTGTTGGTGGGTAAACCAGCAGGGGCAACCTCTCACTGGGAAAAATGCTTAACATTACTTATATAGACCCTTAAAAATAAAATATGCCCAAAATTATGTTCATAACTGGGTATTTAGAAATGGTTTCAATCTAGCCCTTGGTGACCCAGGCAGTGTACTATAGAAATCTAGGACGTTAGACTTTATCCTTCATAAGTGCACAACATAGGCCACACTAAAAAGATCCAATTCAGAAATCAGACTACAGGAAATGGAATTTACCTTAAACACACCTGTAGCCGATTAAAGGAACTGAAATACTTCTTTTGACTTACGACTAACATGCCCTAGTGTGAGAAGAACTCGCCATTGCACAGAGTGTAGGACCATCCCCCAGATTCAATACAAAGAGTAAGTCTTCCCTTAAAACTGATACCCTAAATTTGCACTTCTGGCCTCCTAAGCTGTGAGAGACTAACTTTATGTCTGCGAATCATTGTCAATGTGGTATATCTGTTACAGCAGTACTGAATAAAGTAAGACACTATCTCTGGTAAGATTTATTCATAGGCCTTTTATTCCCTTAGATGCTTTTGAAAATGAAATTGCTTCCGTAACTTCTCTCTCATATTTCCCAAGGCTGGTGTGTACAAATACAACTGACTTTTGTGTTTGTGTACCTGTAGCTTTGTTCAATTCGATTAGCTCTTGAATTTCCTTGTGTACTTTTGGGGATTTTTATTCTACCTTTGTGGATAATTACCCTACTGTTATTGTATAGTTAGGTGGCGTAGTGGGTATGCGTTGGGCTGCTAACTAGAAGATTAGCAGTTCAAAACCACCAACTGCTCCGTGGGATAAAAGCAGGACTTTCACAGTTTTGGAAACACACAGGGATAGTTCTATCCTGTGATATAGGTCAGTAGGAGTTGGCTTTGACTCAATGGCAGGGAATTTGGTTTTTGGTGGTTGGGGATTGTGAAGAATACAGCAATTTGGAGATAATATTTCACAGTACTTTGTACAAAACATTTCCTAAACATTCCCTTTACAGATTTTTCTTCACTACCAGAGTTTAATACTATGTCAACTGCAAAATCATTTTCCTGATAAACTGAAAGTGCCCTAACTTCTTCTGATCCCTCCTCCTCACCTGTATTCACAAACTATACTGCTCCCCACATGCTATCCTGAACTTCTGGGTGATATACAGGTTCCTTGAACTTGTACTGTCTAGTTCTGATGAGTTTTCCTGTGAAACTAAACCACTTTTGACTTAGAATCCAGGTGAATAAAAACTTACTATTAATATGAAAGTTTTGTCTGTACTTACCCCTTTGATCTGAATTGGAGACATAATCCTTTCTCTCATGTTGATATGATGTATTTAATCAATTTATCTAAAACCCTAAAAGTCACTTATTTATTAACTCAGTGTAGCCACTAAGAGGGAGGGCCAGGCTCCAGTGAAGTACACCTCAGTCAGTGGACTCAAAGTCATTTCTCTCACTTCTCTTCATCTCCTTTTGGAAGTGAAATGATTTCAAACAGCTTCACTGGAATGCTCTGTGAACGTAGTCGACTTCAAAGTAAATGGTCTTGATTGAATGTGGCTGTGCTGATGGTGGGTTGTGACTAGCTTCTGTGTAACTTTGGGTATGACTTCTCTCTCAATTCATATTGAAATTACTGCTAGTGGGAGGAGAACAGGCCATAGGATTCTGGGAAAGAGAAAAACAGCAAAGACTATTGGGCATGAAGGTAATAAAAACGATTGTTACTTGGATTCTAGTTCATATATTCATAGGTTTGTTACGCACACACACACACACACACACACACACAATTTAAATATCTCTCTGTGGTCAGTGAGTTCCCTTAGCAATACACCTGTCTTGTTCTCATTAGGACTTCCTCAAACAAAGAGTCCATCAAAAAACAGTGGTTTCCAACTTGATCTGCTGAGTAATTAAAGCAGAGGGCTCAGGTCAGAAAGTTTTGGTGACTGTCTTTTGAGGCCCACAAAAGGATAATCTTCTTAGATATCTTGAAGGACACGAGATAATCATGGAAACTTTTTAGGAAGAAGTTTTAAGAAAATTGAAAACTGCATTGTAGATAAAGGCCAAGAAAATTACACCAAGGAGATGTATATATATATATATATTAATGTTTTTGTCACAATCACCTTTTATATTTATTTGTACCGTAGTTGGTATCAGGAAAAACCACCAAGAAAATAAAATATAGGTTTTCCCCCACCTGCCTAACCCCAAAGAGAGCTGAGTAGTTTTTCTACCGGTTCAGTTATTTTTTTTTTTAATATCAATTTATTGGGGCTCATACAATTCATCACAATACATAGATCAATTGTATAAAACACATCTATACATTTGTTGCCCTCATTATTCCCAAAATTTGCTTGCCTCTTGGGTTCCCGGAATCAGCTCATTTTCCTTTTTTCCCCCTCCC
>NW_022111367.1:7225574-7248151 GCF_000313985.2 Echinops telfairi | reverse complement strand
GTCTGTATTTAGGCTTGTATGTATGCCCTTTGCCTCCTACTTCTTTCCTCTATTTCTTTGCAGCTTCCTCCTGTCCCAATACCATGTTCAGCCTTCATTCTGGCTTCAGTAGTTCCACCAAGGATATTTTTTCTGTGATCATTATAGTGCATTGGCTCATTCTTCACGAGTATCAAGGACTGCTCCGTGAGAATTTTGCCGGGAAGCCTTATCTTGTCTACCCCTCAACCCTGTCCCTGCCCCATTCAGACTTCTTTCTGTTCCCCTAAGCTCAAAGAATATGGAAAATAAACTTAATTTTAATCCCTTAAGGATGCTCAAAATGTTTCTTTTTGATATGGTGTAAATCAAAGAGCATCAAATTCTTCAGGGAAATGCTAGAGATGGAAACATTGCCCTCAGAAGTGTATAGAACTATATGAAGTATATGTTGAAAAACAGTGGCTTCATGTTTTGATATTTTTGTTTAATAAATGCTTCTATGATTTCTACAGCAGTACTTTTTGACTTTTAAAAAAGATTATTTAATTGGGGGCTCTTATAGCTCTTATAACAATCCATACATCAATTGCATTTAGCATACTTGTGCATATGTTGCCAATATTTTCTAAATATGTACTTTTTATTTGGGCCCTTGGCATCAGCTCTGTTATTTCCCTCCTTCTCTCCTCCCACCCTCATGAACACTTGATAAATGATAAATGATAATTATTTTCTTAACTTACAACGACCACTGTGTCCCTTCTGCCATGGTTTCTTCCCCCCTCCTCTCCCCACCTCCCCACTTGACTTATTTTTATATATTCATCTGTTTTACAACTGTTTCAAAATTTATAGAAACATTTAGGCATTCTATTGAAGAGAATACAAATCAATTTGACTTCTAATTTAATATCTATGCATACAAGTATATATCATACTTGACTGATATAATAATGCTTTTACAGCTCAGCGAAATTCTAAAATGAGAAAATTGTAAGAAAATTATTTGTCTCAAAAAATTATCTAGATTACCCAGGTCTCCTTTCTTTTGCCTTATTTAAGTGTTGGGTTATACACTTTATAGTGCCCTTGGCATAGGAGAAGATAAAGCAGTTATTTCTATGCTTTGTGAAAAAAAAATCTTTTTTTTAACCCTAACACTAGCCCAAACTGTAACTCTAACCCTTAACTACTAAACTTACCACAGGTGTTATCACTTAATCCCTAACCTAAACTTAACCGTAACCTTAACACAACCTTAACACAAATCCTAACACCAATACTAACCTAAACTTTAACCTTAACCCTTATCCTAACCCTTACACCGACCCAAACCCTAACACAAACTCAAACCCTCTTTTTTTCATTTTCTTTGCAAAGATGCTCATATTCATTCGATGACGTCTCTAACAGGTCTATCCACCTCAAGAGGAATAATTCCACCAGACTTTCTACAGAATGTAACTTGGAGAAGGCCCGTGGGCTCCACACCACTATCAGCTTCCTCTAACTTGGGTTGTTGCACAGACACCTGTTGGAGTTTACTCACCACAATAGGATGGCTTTTGGATTCTTTGTGATTAGATCTCCTTCCCAAAGAATCTGACTGAGAGAGTATTAACATAGTAGAGCTTGATCCAGTGGGTGGAGTCATTTGGTCCACAGCACCAAGCAATCCCTCTTGGGTGGTGTCTTAGTTATCTAGTGCTGCTATAACAGAGATATCACAAGTGGGTGACTTTTACAAACAGAAATGAAATCTCTCCCCTTAGAAAACAAAAAAAGAAGAACAACTATTTCTGAAGTTGAAAGAATTGAAGGAAAAAAGGCTTGAGTTGCAATATTGAAGGATATCAAGAGTAAATTATTTAATGATGCAGGAAGCATCAAAAGAAGATGGAAATAATACACAGAGTCACTGGACCAAAAAGATTTGGTTGACATTCAACAGTCAAGAAGTAGCTTATTATCAAAAAGCAATGATACTGAAGGAAGGAGTCTAAGTTACACTGAAGAAATTAGTGATAAATAAGGCTCCAGGAATTAATGGAATACCAAATGGAATGCTTCAACACGCTGAGAAAGCATTGGAAGCACTCATCACCTATGCCAAGAAATTTGGCCAAGCAACTGGAAGAAATCCTTATTTGTGCCCATTACAAAGAAAAATGACCCAACAAATGCAGAAATTATCAATCAATATGCATGTAAAATTTTGCTGAAGATAATTTGACAATCGCTGTAGCAGTGCATTGACAGGAGCTGTCAGAAATTCAAGCCAGATTCAGAAGAAGATATGTCTTGAGAGAGGTCTAATAGATCTTGGTTGAACACAGAAAATACCAGAAAGATAGTTACTGTGTTTCCTTGAATAGGAAAAAGAAATTATCTATGCATTTTGATTGCATGTTTGTTCACTTTCAGACCAAAGAAGTTGGTGTAATTTTAAATTTCTTCATTATTGTCTTTAATGCTTAGTGTAAATTTGAGTAACAGTTGTATTAACTAGATTTTCTTGAGGTGCATAGATATTATCTTCTCACAGATACATGTAGGTGTTGAAATGCTCTCTTTGATGATGAATATGATGCCATTCCTCTTGAATTTTTCTTTTCTGGTTTGGTAAACCACACAATTATTTGACTCACAAAGGTCAATCACAATTCACTTCAGTCTATGATATTCATCTTTACATGTTCCATTTCACTTCATAGTTGTACAAAAAGAGACAGAATACATGAACAGTACTGGGTACAGAATGTACAGAATACTGGGCACACTGTCGTCTTCACAATAATCTAAAAAAGTTCTTAAATGAAAAGCTTACGAAGGAAAGAAAATGATGAAATAAAATGGAATTCTGAGCTTATTGGATTATCAGGGATGAACTTCTAGAGGCAAATAAAATCTTGAGGCACCTTATAATGTTAGACAACTATGATTCCTGTACATTTTACCCAGGTAAAAGGTGAGATTTTGGGCTATATGTTTCCCTAGGCAGCTTCTAAGGCTAATTATTTCCTCTTGTCAGTGGAGATTTCCCATCTCAGACCTCCCAACCGCAGCTTTAATTGTCCTTTTCAATATTTATTAAGTCACTTAGAGATAACACACTCTGCTTAAGTGTCTACTATCTTAGGGATCGAGGCAGACCAAGGTCTAGTACCAAACCAGATGGTCAACTGCTAATCACATACTTAACCAGTTACAGTTGTGATAAGTAATATGATGAAGACTAGGATATGTTGAGAGCATAACAGGAGCTCACCTGTGCTGATGAACCAAGGTAGTCACCTCCTCCCTCCCCCAACCAGGAGGTAAAGTTTAAGCAGACAAGAAAGGTAAGTAGGAATATTTCAGGTCAAGTAATCCAAAGGGCATTTCTTATAGTGGGAATGATATTGGAAGGGCTCCATGACTGAAGGGGCAAGTAAGCAAGAACTCAAGAGGACCATTGTAAACCCTAAGAGGTGGAGCAGCATTGGGGTGAGGCCGATTGAAGGCACAGGTTTGTGTGTGAGTGGGCTGGAGAGGTGAGACAGAATGTGATCCTGGTGAGCTGCTCCAAAACACACACTCATTCACTGCCGTTGGGTTGATGCCAAATCCTAATGATGCCAACTCATAGTGACCCTATAGAGCAGGGTAGAACTGCTCCTGTGAGTTTCTAAGACTGTAACTCTTTATAGAGTAGAAAGTCCCATCTCCCCATATTTCTCCCACAGAGCAGCTGGTGGTTGCCTAAGTTTTCTGTCTAATTTTTTCAGTTGCTGTTGTCAATTTGATCTTAAAAGATTTTAATGCTCAAGGCACACATAATTTATTAGATAAGCTAAACTATTGTTTGGTTAAAGAATATTTTGAGTTTGAGTGCTCAAAAAGGAAATAGAACATATAAAGATCTGTATGTTCAGTGAGCTGAAATATTGGCCATTTTGAATCAGAAAATCATATGACTTACTATGCCTGGAGTGATACAATCAAGAGGAATGGCATGGTATTCATGGTCAAAAGGGACATTAAAAATAAACCTTGAAGTACAGTACTGTCTGTGATAGGATTATATACTTTTAAGGAATTCCAATTAATACAACCATTATTCAAATTTATGCACCACCAACAAAAGCTAGTGATGAATAAGTTGAAAATTCTAACAACACCTTAAGTCAGAAACTGATCAAACATGCAATCAAGATGCATTGATAATTAGTGGTGTTTGGAATGCAAAAATTGGAAACAAAGAGGAAGTAACAGGAGTTGAAAAATATGGACATGGTTGACAGAAATGACACTGGAGATGACACGCTAGAATTGTGCAAGACCAATGACTTGTTTATAGCAAATAACTTTTTTCAACAACACAAAAGGTGACTATACACAGACTCCTCCAGATGGAATTCTGTCCTCGAACAGAAACAAATTGACTACATCTGTGAGAAGAGATCATGGAAAAGCTCAATATCAGCATCTAAAAACAGGCCAGCTGCCCACTCTGGAATAGGCATTAATTGCTCATATGTAAGTTCAGGTTAAAGCTGAAGAAAATGAAAACAAATCCACGAGAGCCAAAATATGACCTTGAGTCTATCCCACCTGAATTTCAAGAACATCTCAAGAGTTGATTTGATGCATTGAACACTAATGATAGAAGACCTAATAAGATGTGAGAAGACATAGAGAATATCTTCCACAAACAAAGCAAAAGGTCATTAAAAAGAGAGAAAAGATCGAAGTGCATGCCAGAAGAGACTCTGAAACTGGCTCTTAATCATAGAGTAGCTAAGGCATATGGAATGAATGATGAAGTCAAACAGCTGAGTAGGCAAGAGTTGTACAAGCCCCTAATAAAATGATTTTAAAAAGAAAAAAAAAAAGAAGAAAATTTCAAAGGACAACTTGAAAAGACTGTGTCAAATCTAATGAAATGTGCAAACACCTAGAATTAGAAAAGGAACAAGGAAGCACATGCTCATGATATTTGAAACTGAAAGAACTGAAGAAAAAATTCAAGCCTCAAGTTTCAATATTGAAAGATTTTCTTTTTTCTGGGTATAGTGTACTTTATTGATGGTACATGACAAGGTCGAGTTCTCTAAGCCCCTCCCCTTCCTTCAGGGGGTCTGGATGGAATATTCTCAGTGTGTTGGGGGATTGAATTAGGGCCAAAGACTCCCCAGCAGCTGAGGGCTGTTGCTGGGGCTGGTGGTCCAGGGGGGCTCTTACACTTTGGAGGCCATGTGGACCATGAGGTCCACCACTCTGTTGCTGTAGCCAAATTCATTGTCATACCAGGAAATGAGCTTGACAAAGGGGTCGTTGAGGGCAGTGCCAGCCCCAGCATCAGAGGTGGAAGAGTGGGGGTCACTGTTGAAGTCACAGGAGACAACGTGGTCCTCAGTGTAGCCCAGGATGCCCTTTAGGGGACCATCGGCCACCTGCTTCACCACCTTCTTGAAGTCATCGTACTTGGCAGCTTTCTCCAGACGGCAGGTGAGCTCCACAATGGACACATTGGGGGTGGGGAGTGGAAGGCCATGCCAGTCAGTTTCCCATTCAGCTCCGGGATAACCTTGCCCACAGGCTTGGCAGTGCCAGTAGATTCGGGGATGATGTTCTGGGCAGCCCCACGGCCATCATGCCAGAGTTTCCCAGAGGGGTCATCCACAGTCTTCTGGGTGGCAGTGATGACATGGACTGTGGTCATGAGTCCTTCCACGATGCCAAAGTTGTCATGGATGACCTTGGCCAGGAGGGGCTAAGCAGTTGGTGGTGCAGGAGGCATTGCTGACAATCTTGAGGGAGTTGTCATACTTCTTGTGGTTCACGCCCATCACAACATGGGGGCATCGGCAGAGGCACAGAGATGATCACTCTTTTGGCACTGCCCTCCAAGTGAGCCCCAGCCTTCTCTAGGGTGAAGACACCAGTGGACTCTACGACATACTCAGCACCGGCCTTACCCCACTTGATGTTGGCAGCATCTCGTTCCTGGAAGATGGAGATGGCCTTCCCATTGACGATAAGCTTTCCATTCTCAGCCTTGACAATGCCATTGAACTTGCCGTGGGTGGATTCATACTGGAACATGTAGACCATGCAGTTCGGATCAATGAAGGGGTTATTGATGGCAACAATATCCACTTTGCCAGAATTAAAAGCAGCCCTGGTGACCAGACGCCCAATGCGGCCAAATCCGTGCACTCTGACCTTCACCATCGTGTGTCCGGGATGTGGCTGGGACTGCACAGGAACGGGAGAGGTGGCTGTCTGTCACACGAGGAGGAGCAAAGAGCCTCAATATTGAAAGATTTTATGGGTGAAATATTGAATGAGGCAGGAAGCACCAAAGGAAGATGGAAAGAATACACAGTCATTGTACCTTAAAGAATTAGTCAACATTCAACCATTTCAGGTTGTAGTATATGAACAAGAACTAATGGTACTGAAGGAAGAAGTTCAAGCTTCATGGAAAGCATTAACCCAAAACAAGGCACCATGAATTAATGGAATACTAATTAAAATATTTCAAAAAGCTGGTGAAGCACTGGAAACACTTGTCTATGCCAGGAAGTTTAGAAGACAGATATTGGACCAACCAACTAGAAGAGATGCGAATGTCCAAGAAAGGTGACCCAAAAGAATGTCAGCTGGGTCTTGGCTGAAAGCAGAGAATACCAGAAAGATGTTTACTTGTGTTTTATTGACTATGTCAAGGCTTCAACTGTGTGAATCATAACAAGATGGATAACCTTGAGAAGAATGGGAATTCCAGAACACTTACTTGTACTCATATAGAACTTATAGATGAATCAAGAGGCAGTCGGGATAACAGAACAAGGGAATATTGCATGGCTTAAAATCAGGAAAGGTATGTGCCAAGGCTGTATCATATTACTGTACTTCAATCTGTGTGCCAAGCAAATCATCAAAGAAGATGGATTGCATGAAGAAGAATGCAGCCTCAGCATTGGAGGAAGGCTTATCAACAAGCTGCGATACACAGATGACACAATCTTGCCTGCTGAAACGAGCAGGAGTTGACGTACTTGCTGATGAAGATCAAGGATTGCTGCCTTAGGTATGGATTACAACTCAATGCAAAGAAGACCAACATTCTCACATCTGGACTAATAGGTGACATCGTGATAAAAGGAAAAAAGGTTGAAGTGTCAGAGATTTCGTCTTGCATGGATTCACAATCAACGCTCCTGGAAACAGCAGTCAAGAAATCAAAAGATGCATTGTATTAGCTAAATCTGCTGCACAAGGCCTCATTAGAGTATTGAAAATCAAGGTTGTTACTTTGAAAACTAAGGTTGCCTTGTCCCAATCTGTGGTATTTTCAATTGCTTCATATGCATGTGGAAGTTGGACATTGAATAAGAAAGACTGCAGAAGAATAGGTATATTTCAATTTTGGTGCTGGCTAAGAATATTGAAAGTACCGCTAAAAGAACAAACCAATCTGTGTTAGAGGTATGGACAAAGTGCTCCTTAGAGGTAAGGTGGCAAGACTTCATCTTACATACTTTGGACATATTGTCACAAGAGACCAGTCATTGGAGAAGGACGTCATGCCTGGTAACGTAGAGGGGCAGTGAAGAAGAGGAAGACTCTCAAGGAGATGGACTGACACAGTGGCTCAAACAATGGGCACAAACATAGGAACAACTGTGAGAATGGTGCAGGGCCAGTGGTGTTTCATAATATACAATAGTAGAATGATGCCAGCAGTGATTCAATGCCTGGAAAGCAGGTTGTAAGCTTATAACAAGTACCTCAGCAGGAACAATATTCAATATTTTTAAGATTTTGAAGGCAAGAAAACATCATTCATTAGTTTCCTTAACACTGGGGCTGGGGGAGGGTGGGGCGAAATCACAAAGAATAAATCCAAGCTGCTTAACCTTCAAACCTCCTCTCGAGTATTAAGCTCAAGTCACCCTTGGCCGCTTGCAGGGGTGTGTTTTCTTCTTTATTGTGTTCGGTCAGGTTGACTAGACAGACAAATCCAGAGACACACACACACATATATGTATATATCAGACAGAGCTTTATATTAAAGAGAAACTGTATATCAAGAAAACATCCCAGCCCAATCCAGATCATGTCCATAAAGCAGATATTAGTCCATAAGTTTGGTACTAGTCCATAAATCCTTCTTCAGACTCATGCCGCCACATGCAATGAGGCACAATACAGGAAGATTACAGCTCAGTGGGTGAAAAGTCTTGTGGATCCAGTGTAAGTGGCAGCATCGCAGGGCTGGCACTGGTCTCTGCCACATGGCTCACTCAGGCCTCAGTGTGGCTCCACATGGCTTGTCAACAGGAAGGTGAAGCTGAGTGTGTGGCCTACCTCCAGAGAGAAAGGGAGGAAGTTCCTAAAATCCTCATGAGAAGGCCACGCCTACAAGAAGGTATCATCAGTCTGTGACCTGGTGGACAAGCTAAACTCCACCCCTACACTTGCTTATCAAGTTGACATGGAATTATGTGACTGTCAACGTTAATGAAATACGTACTCCACGGGACACCAGCAGTTTCGCTTCTTCACCTCTCTCCTCATCCCAGGGTAAGTGGGTAGGAGTGTTACTTTCAGTGTCTTGGATGCTTTGTAGTGTAGAAGGAGATAAGTTATCTTCAAGTTACCCTCGGCTGTGGCTCACTGCATTGCTGTGGCCTCAGAATTGTCCTTGGCATCTAGATTAACCTCACTTTTTAATAACATGACAGCAATCTCACGCCTGCTTTTGGAAGCTGTGTGATGCAGGGGAGTACAGCCATTTGGATTGACAGCAATCATTTGAGTACCTTTTCCGAGAAGGATTTTTACAATTTCATCCCAGCTAGCAGAAGCAGCAATGTGAAGAGGAGATCAACCTGCTTATCATTCCCTGGCACTACAAATTGCAGCAAGTATTCAATTATTTTGGTATGTTCTGCAGAGCATGGCCAATCCAATGCAGTTCTGCTGTCCTGGCCCAATCAAGTAGCCAGGGATTTATTGGCCAAGATCCTCTCCTTCAACCCTTCCAGCTTCCCATTGTATGCCAGGCTAGACACCCCATCCCTCCACTTCGCTTTCCTCAGGAGCTCTGATAAGGGTTTTTATATACAACTCTCATAAAAATCTTCAATAATGATAACCGAACACCATCTTTTGGTCTCATGACAAAGGAGGTAGTTGTCCATCGAGGCAATTAGCTTGGGTGCCACATTCACACCGAATCATGCATCAGAACTTCATTTCTCACCATAAGGTTGTATTATGCTGATAGACTATTTCTTAGGTGCCATCAGGTCAGATCCACGTCATAGCAGAACAGAGGGAAACCCTGCCTGGTCCCGCGCCATCCTCGCCATTGCTCTTAGGCTGGAGCCCATGTGGCGCCACTGTGTCCATCCATCTCCCCGAGGGTCTTCTTTTTCGCTATCCTTCTACTTGACCAAGCAGGATGTCCTTCTCCAAGGACTGGCTCTCCTGACAACATGCCAAAGTCGGTAAGTCTCGCCATCCTTGCCTCTAAAGAGCACTTTGTCTGTATTTTTCTTGGTGGAAACATATTGGTTTGCCCTTTTAGCAGTACTTTCAATATTCTTAGCGAACACCACAATTCCATCATCAATTCTTCTCAGTCTTGATTGTTCTATGTTCAACTTCCACATGTACACGAGGCAATTGAAAATACCATGGATTGGGACAGGGGCACTTAGTCTTCAAAGTAACAGCCTTGACTTTCAATACTCTAATGAGGTCTTGTGCAGCAGATTTACCTAATGCATTGCAGCACTTACCATTTGACTGCTGTTTCCAGGAGCGTTGATTGTGAATCCATGCAAGACGAAATCTCTGACACTTCAACCTTTTTTCCTTTGATCACGATGTCACCTATTAGTCCAGATGTGAGAATGTTGGTCTTCTTTGCATTGAGTTGTAATCCATACCTAAGGCAGCAATCCTTGATCTTCATCAGCAAGTACGTCAACTCCTGCTCGTTTCAGCAGGCAAGATTGTGTCATCTGTGTATCGCAGCTTGTTGATAAGCCTTCCTCCAATGCTGAGGCTGCATTCTTCTTCATATAATCCATCCTCTCTGAGTTGCTTGGCACACAGATTGAATAAGTATGGTGATATGATACAACCTGACACATGCCTTTCCTGATTTTAAACCATGCAGTATTCCCTTGTTTTGTTAGCCCATCTGCCTCCATATTTAAGTTCTGCATGAGCACAGTGAAGTGTTCTGGAATTCCCATTCTTCTCAAGGTTATCCATAGTTTATTATGATCCACACAGTACTTACCACATTTTTGGGCCCACTTGTCTGTTGGTTTGGCTATTGTGAATGCTGTCATGAATATTGCTATACAAATTTTTTTATTTCCTACTTTGAAGTGTTTTCATTATAGCCCCAGGAGTGGAATTGTGGGGCCAGATGGTAATTCTGTTTTTTATTTTTTATTTTTAGGAAACTTGATATGGATTTTTAAAAGCATAATAACTCTTTCAAACCAGCCAATACAATCTTTAAAAAAGTTTTTGTAGCTGTTATTAAATTAATGGTGTCATGATGGACTAAACATTTGGCTACAAACTGTAAGATTGCTGGTTCAAACCCACCTGCCACTCTTTGGGAGAAAAAGGAAGTTAGCTGTTCTAGTAAAGTCTTGGTGTTACTGGAACTTCAGTTCTTGCCTCCTCCAATTAAAGATTTTCTTTGAGAGGCACAGGATAGGTTTTCTCTCATAGAGAACTTTATCAAGGGTCTCCCAGCAGAGAGAGAAGCCACCTCACCAGGATCAATGCTGGTTCCGTGGTGCTTCTCAGTTGGTATCCATGGAATAGGCTTTTAAAAGATTCCCGTAGAAGAGACTGTTGAGAAATTTTGCTGGGAGTAGCAAAGGTTTCTGGGAAATATAGTAGCAAGTTGCTTCATGGATTCCGCACATGCTCAGTCCAAATCTCCACCTTCACCTCTCTGCCTTACTCCATTGGTAACTCTAAGGAGCTGTTTCATTTTGCCATATGGAGTCACTGTGAGTTGGAATGGCCGTGATGGCAGGGCCTTTTAACAAAATCAAATTATATAAGATTTGTCATTGAAGATTATGACTGTTTTTCACTTTGATAATGTTTTGAGATCACTGATTTGTAAAGTTATACTAAAGCGAATATATATTTGAAAGGGACTCCTTGAGGCAGGCTTATCGCGTGCACTGGTAGTGACCAGTGAGATAAGATTCTGACCTTGTCCCAGTCAGAGTTCTCAGTGACTATAAGCCAGTGCCAGGGTCAGTTGCAACTCTGCAGACAGATACACACCCACATTATCTACAACAGACCCAGCTACTGCCTGACTGTGTTACAAAGGTGTCCTGGCAGAAGCAGTTTGTATGTCTGAAATACAATCCTAAGCCTCTGTTTGACAAGTTCGTTT
Source organism: Echinops telfairi (assembly GCF_000313985.2). Classification (NCBI taxonomy): domain Eukaryota; kingdom Metazoa; phylum Chordata; class Mammalia; order Afrosoricida; family Tenrecidae; genus Echinops; species Echinops telfairi. Next base: position 7,236,729 of record NW_022111367.1, on the reverse strand, counting down.
TCTAATACAAAGGCATGCTTTCATGGCATTTGGTGTATTTTGCTGAATGACTTGGGAGTGCACTGCTGACCAGACAACACATTTCTGGATTTAGATTCTAAGAGAAAAACAGCAAGTGGTAATTTCAGCTGCAGGTCAATGAATAGTTATACTGTAGCTTGCTCATTGAGCACCGGGCTGCTTTATCCCATGGGGACCCATTCTGCCAAGCATAGTCAGCAGAGATGACCCCCTAGGTGTTTGCTTTTATGGTTGTTAGCTAGATTCACATTGAGAAGGTGCTGTTATCATATTGTAAGTGTTACTGTTAATACCAGGAAGAAAACTTGGGGGGGTGTCAAGGATTGGTATGCCAAAATCATGATAGACTGGCCAATGAACATCCTCATTTTCTGAGTATTCATAAGCAAAAGAAGGTAGGTGCAGCTTATTAAACAAAGGTGGCAAGGGACATTAACCAATGTCCCTTCAAACTGTGTGTACCGGGCATGTTTTGGATTCTTGGTGAGGCTCAGTAATTTGGAAGAGTTGTAATAAAATCCAATGAGAAATATTCCACATGGGCCAAGGATTTCTAGAGCTTTTCTAGTTATGATCACGTTTACCATATAAAATCTATACTGGCTTGTCCAATTTTATTTTTAAGCATGATGGGAGAATTAAACATTGTAATAGTATTAAATAGGCATATGAACTCTTCACTTTAAATGGCCATCAGTAAATTTGCCTGAATGAGAACAAAAATTTAAGAACGTTTGCACTGGGGAATTTTGTGTTATATTTTATCTGTTGCATGCGTTATAACCTGCCCTATCTGTCGCTTTAGCAAACCCTGTCCTTCAGTGCCTTTCCAGCTACTAGAGTAGGGTGGGTTCTGGACCCATTTCCAAGACTTGTAGCAGTCTTAGGGCTGTGGAAGCTACTGGGGGCTGTTGTGGGCTGCAGTTATAAGGACCCAGTTGGTACAGAGAAAAAACAATAAACAAACTTGAAGAAATAAAAAAATATGATGAAAAAGAGGAGGAAGAGGGCAACTGCTTAGGATCCTGATAGTTTCTGAGCCAGGATGAGCCCTTTTTAAAATCTTGAGATACGCTGAAGGAGCTCAGTATTTGCAATCAAACAGAAATAAACCTTATCAACTGTCAGTGTAACTGGTGATCAATCAAAACTGGTAGCTGTGACAAATCCAACTGGGAATCAAGTTTCACTGTGAAGTTTGGTTTTAAGTCATAGAGAGAATTTTTCAAAGGCATACGTCTTTGTTTAGTACAGACTACTTGGAATAACCAACATTATATTTACTTATCAAAGGCATAGCTGGTGTTAGCCGTCATCAAATTAAACAGCTTGATCCCATGCACAGTGGAACCAAACGCTGTCCGGTCTTGAGCTATCCCCATGATCAGTTGTGGGCTGTAGCCTTGTGATCCATAGGAGTTTACTGGATTTTTCAGAAGTAAATCAAGCCTTTCCCCCTAGTCCATCTTGGTGCGGAAGCTCTGCTGAAATGTATTCAGAATCAGAGCAACACAAAACCTTCTACCGACAGACTGCTGGTGGCTGAGCATTGGGTGTGTTGGCCGGGAATTCAACCAAGCTCTCTTGAGTGGAAGGCAACAACTCTAAGATAGAGCCATCAGTGCTTCCAGCGGGATACAAATTTTGTCTCACTTGGAGTCAGATTCCCTTTTAAAAATTATAACCAATGCTGCATATTTTTTGGTTTTCACTAAACAAAACAACTATACAAAACCTACTGAGGTCCTCTGTGGTTGGATTGAAAAAAAGGGGGAGGCTTTGAAACTAAGGCAAGGATGTGACCATGTATGTGCCTGATGACTAAGATGGAACTCATGTAGGAGTTGAATTAGTAATAACATGCCTCTGTTGCAGTTCAAGCTGCCTGAAAACCCCCCACACTTTTTAGAAAAAAATTTTTTGAATGTCAGAGTGCATAGCGCTTTCTCTTGGGTTGGACTAAATTTAACTTTGTGGGAGAATAAACCTAGAATTCCCAATGTGGTGATCCCAATAGAGTAAGTGATGTAAGTCCAATTTTCCATTTGTGCTGAGTGGGTTTGTTCAAATCTCACATGGAAATGAGAGATGCCAGACAGGGTGTTGACTTGCCCTAAACACAAGGTAGTAATTTAGGTTTTATTTTAAATAGGCATTAGAAGCTGGGTAATCCAAAATTTTAATTTAGAAAGGAGTCAGGGAGAATGGCAGAAAACAGGAGTAAGGCATTTATTGAACTCTAGGCAGGGACTAGAGGCCTGAGGCCTTTCTCAGTTTGGGGAGAATTACCTTACAGTCAACTAAAGGTTAATTCTAGGTCTCTGTCTAAATATGGTTCTGTCTAGAGGAGATTCTAGGTTATTTGATTTGAAGTAGTAGTTTTTTTCTTTACATATCCAGATGATAGGATAAATTTGTGTGAATGAACCTTTAGAAAGATGTGTTATTTAAACACTTAATCATTTTCAGCAGTGACCGAGTCAGATGGCCAAGGAGAGCAGGCTGGAAGAAATAGGTCAGAAATATCTCTCAATTCCTCTCAGATTGACAGAAGGCTCTGTTGCTTTCTTTATTAAAAGCCTGAGGGTGAATGAATTCTCTTCCAAAATGCTTCTCCAGGCAACATACTTGTGGTTGAAGTTGACACTTGTGCTATTGCCTCATTGTCTTGATCTGAGGAGCACATGCAGCATATTCACTCCTACTTTATTCAAGATACTGCATAGATCCTGGGTTATAACAATGAACACAAGGTCTCTGTCGTCTTGAGCTTTTCCTGTGGAGAAAAGCTCGAGTTCAAATCTTGTCTCAATTAACTATGGGCTTAGCAAGTTATTCAATCTTGGGCAAGGTAACTTCTCTGTTCCTCGGGTTTTCCTATTTGTAAAATGGTATGGCAAAATTGAACCTACCTTATAAAGTGATTAGGATCAAATGAGGCAATACTCATGAAGAGCACACAGCAATGTGCAATTGCAGTTAGCGAATGCGTGAGCTCTAGATGTTGTCCAAGGACAGAAGGTAACAGTGAAAACATTCACGCGTCTCCTTCGTCTGAGGAAAGAACTTCCGGAAGACCTTCTGCAGAGTGGTTTTTGGGGTGGAATTCAAGACTTGTGAAAAGCAAAGGAACCAGACACTATTATTTAAGCAAACACCAGTCTTGGGGACAGAGGCCTATGTAGAAGCACAGTATAGAATTGTATTGACTATTTTTTATGGTCTTATGCCAAGATAACTTGTTCTAAATTCTTAACTAGCATTAACATTTCTGGTGCTCATCGGTCAGTGGACTGTCCTATGGTGGTTTGTGTGTTTCTGTGATGCTAGAAGCTATGCCACTAGTTTTTCACCAGCAGGGTCATCCATGGTGAACTGGTTTAGTGAAGCTTCCAGACTAAGACCGGCCAGGGAAAAAGGCCTGCTGATCGAAGTCTGAAAATTAGTGAATGAAAGTTCTAGGGATCACACAGAATAGAGTCTGATTTAGTGCTGAGAGCGAGCTCACTGGGATGGAAGCCATCGAAACCCTGCAGTGCCCACAACCATGGACTTGAGCATGCTAACAACCGGACTGTGCAGATGGCACAGGACTGGGAAATGTTTCCTTCTGCAGTATGTGGGATCACCCTGCCTCCTCTCCTAACAGCAGTGATGAAGAATTTGAGCTCCTTTAGGGAAGAAAATGGAGCCCGGGTTGCACTGTGGTGAGATGCTTAGCCGCGAACCTGAAGGTCAGGGACTTGAACCTACTAGCGCTTCCTGAGAGAATGATGAGACAGGCTGTTTCTGTAAAGATTGCAATCTTGGAAACCCTATGGGACACTTCTACTCCATCCCACAGGGTCTATATGAGTCAGAGCTGACCACAATAGGCTTATACACACACGCTCAAGCCCACACATTTGGTTTAGGGAAGGAAATGAAATGCCACCGCACTCCAGGGGAGGAGTTGTTAGGTGAATCTGCTGATGGGCCCACCGGACTTCTGAGACATTGACAACCGCCTTGAAGTTTTGAGTGGAGAGAGTGATACAGTAGCTCACGTTTCCTAAGAAAGCTTGGGAATCTTAAGATTTCTAATTTTGGTGTTAGCCTAAATCAACTTGAGTTAACATAAATCAATTTTGGAGTTATTAAATCAACACAAAAAACTTGAGCTAACCTAATTCACTCCACTCTAGCTAATTTTCCTGTCAGCAAAACAAAGGAAGCTGAGAGAGTAACCTTTGATTAAAGCTATAGGACCCTAGGAACAAATCCTATATGAAAATGTGTCCACAAGGCTAGGATTCCTGTATATTTTATAGCAGATATCAAAGTATGTATGTCTCATGCCGAGGCAGCACTTATCATACCTGGTATACCATGCTGATAGGTCCTGACAGTTCTGATGTGCTCATCAGCATGGTGTACCAGGTATGATAAGCACTCTTCAAATAGAAAGCCATTTGTTCATCACCAAGTCAGGGGTTCTCAACCAAGTCAGGGGTTCTCAACCTGTGGGTCATGACCCCTTTGGGGGGGTCGAACGATCCTTTCACAGGGGTCACCCGATTCATCACAGTAGCAAAATTACAGTTATGACGTAGCAACAAAAATAATTTTATGGTTGGGAGGGGTCACCACAACATGAGGAACTGTATTAAAGGGTTGCGGCATTGGGAAGGTTGAGAACCACTGATCTTAGATGCTTCTAGTTGTTACAGCCTGCTTCTTTGAGATGTCCAAATATGGTTCTGGAAAAAGTAGGTCAGTATTCTTTCTTTTTGAAACTAGGGTTCCATTACTGATGAAAACATTATATTGGGTTTCATGGCCATTTATTGCTTGCTTAAATTAAGCTTGTGTCATACAGGGATGTAAAAACCACAGGGTGCTTCTGAGTCCTATATTTTTACATTTGTGTCTCTGATTTAGCTGACAGATGTTAAAGCACAGACCGAGCCTGATAACTCCCCGATGACAACACAGATGCAAAAACTGAACAGTGCTATGATTCCAGCTTGGAGAGGAGTCACATTGATGCTCGACTTTCTTCCTGCTGATAGCCCTTACATGTTTCTTTTCGAGTAGTCTAAGAATAGAGGAATCTGAATCTCTTTTCTTCTTGTAGATATAATCTCTCATCCATACCTTTATGAAAACGTACCAATGGGCTCAGGAGACCATGAGGATATTAGCAACCACACTGGACTCATGTCACTCTCATGGCCAGCTGCAACACATGTAAGATTTTAGATTTGGAGGGAATTTCTTTTGGCATTCACTCAGTCATGTTATGGATAAAGAACCATGCGGCTCAGAGTGACTTTCTTTGGGTGGGAATAGTAGCACTAGAGGCCTATCTAAGTTATGGCAGGTATGACATGTGCCCTGGGCACCATTTGAAGCGGGCACTACTGAGCAGTTTCTGTTAACCAGGTGAGGCTCAAAGTCCCTTCTCAAGCATGGTAGCTATAGAGACACAGAAACATAAAGCAAGGGAGCTGAAAGGGGCACTTGCTCCCCATCATAAATCCAAAGGGATACCAGATAAAGTGCCCCAAATGTGATAGGTGATAGACTGGGGAAGCTGCAAGGGGTGGGGGACAGGGAGTTGGGGGAGAGAGGCATATCTGCTGATGTGTTGTCACTATTAATGTCTATTCATTTTGAAATTGGGGTAGGGGCATAATTTTGAGATTGCCCCTGAGTGTTCATTGCTTTGTTAACCTATTGCAAAGGTCTAGATTCCTTTCATATGTCTCTGAACAAGACTAATTTCCCATTAAGTCTCTTCCCCACCTGGTCCTGCTGGCTCCAGTGAATCTTAGGTTTCTCCTCCAGCATCCACTTCAACTTTCCTCTTGAGATTGGTGTTGGGAACTGGGCACACACCTTAGAGATGCAGGTAGGGCATCAGCTTTGCCCTGTCTTCTGAGTGCCTCATCTCTATCTGTCTAGCCCATCAACCTGGGAAATGCTAGCCACAAAATAAACCAGAGGCAATTCAAACCTACCAGCAGAGAAAGAAAGAAACAGACTCATAGAGGTGATATGACATAAGTTTCCACTTTTTGTCAGAAAAATCACAAATTCTTATTAAATACTCAAGACTTACAAAACCTGCTGGCAATTCAGCCAAGAACAATGTCCTTGCTGTGGAAGAGCTTATGGTCCAGGACTCTTTCCTCCAGTTTCTATTGAGTTGAATGACTTATGTGCATTACAGTAGAACTGTGCTCAATAGGGTTTTCATTGGCCGACCTTTCTTCTGAGAAGCTCTGGGTGGACTTGAACCTTTTGGTCAGCATGCTAACTGTTTGAATCACCTAAGGATTCTACTCAGTATCAAGCCAGAAAATCTAGCTGCAAGTGAAAGGGTGTACCAGCTATAAGTGGTTTTGTATATAGTATGTATTTAAAAGAATTTGTATTCCATCTCTTTTTCATTAGTGTGTCCTTTTTTCTCCAGATTTATAAATGTCTTGAGAGAAGGGGCTGAGATTTCTATTTTGGATATGAGGCTTAGATTATAGAGAGCGGTGTTAGCTAATGGCTGGGCAGGCTGACTTTCATTCCTTCGAAAGCCAGATAGGAGTATCAAGGTGTGGAGATTATACTAGGAATCCAGTGGAAAGCAGGTTGTGATACTGATTTTCTGTGTGCTTTGTAAATGTGTGTAAGCACACCATCTTCCCACTTCAGGATCTAGTTTTAGAATATCCGAGAAGCTGTCTTGAAGAATTTATAATGTTCAGACTATGTCATAATATCCTGTTCTTGGAGCTCTCCAAGTATTGGGAGGGCCAGGAAATGTCCTTTATGCGTCCGCCCCCGCCCCAAGTTTGGTTAGAAGATCGACACAGTAGTTTGCAGTGCCAGAGAAATGTACAGTGCTATATGTGGTGAGGTGAAATTTCTACTCATGTCTCTGCAACTCCCACCAAATGATTGGTTGGGACTATGAAAATGAGGTGTGTGAAATTCACATATTAATAGAAGGCACTGGTCAATTGAGTTGCCATTCCTCTGGGTATAAGTATGAGCTATCCCAGAAGCAAGAACAGAGAGAAATCCCAGAAGCATCAAAGAAGAAAAAACAGTAGAGCTTATTCAGGCCCTCTGCCTATGGTCGAGGCAGATCAGAAGTACCAGAAGCTGTAGCCCAGAGATCATGAGACAGAACAAGGAAACCAGGCTGAGACTAGAGGTGGAGGCAAGGAGACCATGAGTCAGAACAGAGGAGCAGCACTGAGACTGTGCTACTGTGAGGCAGAGCATCAAACTGGCTTCTTGGCCCAGGGAAGCAGAGGTTCAGGACTAGAGATTTGATTGTTGGCTGAGGAGACGTGTTGTCATAGACCAATGACTGTACCCTTAATGTTTTCTGATCCTGGATTGTGGTAACTTGTTAATTTCTTTAATAGATCCTCTAAATCCTGAGTATTGTTTGTGACTTCTGTGTGGCCTTTGTAATGGATTATTGAATACAACCAAAAAGCAGTGTGCTGTGGGAGGAGTCAGAACAAGGTAAAAGAAAGATGGCAGGTAAAGGCATGTCTTATAATAATAACCTCTGCCTGATAATAATAAAGCTGGTGAGTTATTGGCTTCCCCTTCTCCTTTGTATAGCCAGGGAACATCAGATCTGGCTGAAGGCACTGGTAAAACAGGAGGCATGCAAATAAGAAATCAGTGTTTTAAAAAGTTTAATATTTGACATATATAATATTTGACATAATATGTGTGGCAGAGTGGGTTATGTGTTGAGTTGCTAACTGCAACATCAGCAGTTCAAATCCACCAGTTGATGAGAGGGAAAAAAATGAGGCTTTCGACAGCCATAACATTTTATAGTTTCAGAAACCTGAAGGGCAGTTCTCTGATGCTATGAGGTGGAATTGAGTAGATGGCAGTGAGTTTTTTGCAAATATATGGAGTTGCTTGTTCGACTTGCACAACTACCTCTGTGTACAAATCCTGAATGAGCACAAGGACATGTTCTGGAATTCCTATTCTTCTCAAGTTTATCCACCATTTATTATGCTCTACACAGTCTAATTCCTTTGCATAGTCAATGAAATACAAGTAAACATATTTCTGATATTCTCCACTTTGAGCCAAGATCCATCTGACATCAGCAATGGTATCCCTTGGTCCATGTCCTCTTCTGAATCTGGCCTAAACTTCTGGTTGCTCCCCGTCAATGTGCTGCTGCAAGCACTGTTGGATGATCTTAAGTAAAATTTTATTTGCGTGTGATATCAATGATATCCTTCTGTAGTTTGAGCATTCTGTTAGATCACCTTTCTTTGGAATAAATGCAAATATGGATCTTTTCCAGTCAGTTGGCCAAGTAGCTGTCTTCCAAATTTCCTAGCATAGATGAGTGAGTGCTTCCAATGCGTTTTCAGCTTTCTGAAACATTTCAGTGGGTACTCTATCAACTCCTGGAGCCTTGTTTTTTGGCATTCAGTGCAAGAACCAATGGTGCTGGAACTTCTTCCTTCAGCACCATTGGTTCTTGCTCCCATGCTACCTGCTGAAATGGGGAACTGTCAATTAGTTCTTTCTGGTAAAGTACTTCCATGTATTCTTTCCATCTTCTTTTCTTTTTTCTTTTTTTTTTAACATTTTATTAGGGGCTCATACAACTGTTATCCCAATCCATACACACATCAATTGTGTAAAGCGCATTTGTACATCGTTTCTCAAAACATTTTCTCTCCATTTAAACCCCCGACATTAGGTCCTCACCATCTTCTTTTCATGCTTTATGCATCATTCAATATTTTGCCCATAGAATCTTTCAACATCGCAACCTGAGGGTTGAATTTTTTCTTCAGTTCTTTCCGTTTTAGATAAGCTGAGCATGTTCTTCTGTTTTTTTGTTTTCTAATTCTAGGTTCTTGCACATTTCTTTAAAATATTGGCTTTGTCTCCTTGAGGTGTCCTTTGAATTTTCTATTCAGTACCTTGATTTCATCCTTTCTTCCATTTTCTTTAGCTACTCTGCTATTAAGTTCATGTTTCGGTCTCTTCTGAAATCCACTTTGATCTTTTCTTTCTTTCCTGTCTTTGCACTGGCCTTTTGTTTTCTTCATGAATGATGCTCTTGATGTCCTCCCACAGCTCATCAGGGCTTCTTTCATTTGTGTTCAGTGAGTCGTACCTGTTCTTGAAATTAATGTGGGGCAGACTCAAGGTTGTATTTTGACTCTTGTGGATTTCTTTTCATTTCCTTCAGCTTTATCCTGAACTTACATATGAGAAATTGGTGGCATATTCCACAGCGGGCTCCTGGTCTAGTTTTAGTTGCTGATATTGAGCTTCTCCATCATGTCTTTCCACAGATGTATCCCGTTTGATTTCTAGGAAGTCCATGTGCATGGCTGCCTTTTGTGTTGTTGAAGAAAGGTATTTGCTATGAACGCGTCATTGGTTTTACAAGATTCTATCATCCAATCTCCAGCAACGTGCCCATCACCAAGCAATGGCACGTCCTCTTTGTTCCCAATCTCTGCATTCCAATCACTAATAACTATCAGTGCATTTTGATTGCATGTTTCATCAATTTGTGACTGAAGTCATTATTAGAATTTTTCAATTTCTTCATCACTGTCTTGAATAATAGTTGCATTGACTGAATTTTCTTGGTTACTGATAGATATAATGTGATCAGAAATAGCATTGTACTTCATGATGAATTTAGCAAGATCCTTTCTGAAAATGAATGCCACAACATTTCTCTTGATTTATTCCAAGCAGTGTAAATCATATGATTTTCTGATTCAAAATGGCCAATACAAGTCCATGTTAGCTTACTAATGCCTAGGATATCAATCTTCATGCATTCCATTTCATTTTTGACCACTTCCAATTTTCCTAAAATCACACTTCGTACATTCCACACTCTAAGCATTAGAAGATTCTTGCAGCGGTTTCTCTTTCCCTTGAGTCATGCCCCTCAGCAAATGAAGATCCCAAAGGCTCCACACATCACCCCCCCCCCCCCCGGCTTTAGCCAACTCACATCTCCCCTTGAAGAAATCAGCTCCTCTTCAGTCACTTTTTGGGTGCTCTCGGACCGGAGGGGTCCATCATCTGGCAGTATCGCCGATGGTGTTCTACTTCCTTTGTTTAGGCTTTCAGTATTTGACAATGCTTCAAAGTTACACATAAGGTTTTCAGTGACTTCTTCTTCCAAACTGCGTATCAGAGTTCTTCTTCGTTGTCTGGAAGTTCTTCTGAAACCTGTTCACTTAGGATGACCCTACTAGCCTTTGAAATACCAGTGACATAGCTTCCAGAATCCTAGCAACAGGTGTTGCTATGACACAGTGTGACAACCTGACAGACAAGTGGCATATTGCATGATTTAAAATCAGGAAAGCTGTGGGTCAGGGTTGTACTTTCTCACCATACTTGTTCAATCAGTATGCTGAGCACATAATCAGAGAAGTTGGGTTATTTGATGAAGAGTGTGGCATCAGGAGTGGAGGAAGGCTTATTAACAACTTTCACTATACAGATGACACAGCCTTGCTTTCTGAAAGTGGAGAGGACTTGAAGCCCATGCTGATGAAGATCAAGGATTGTAGTCTTCATTGGGTTATAACTCAATGTAAGGAAGACCAAAATCCTCGCAAATGGACCACTAGTTAACATCATGATAAATGGCGAAAACCTTGAAGTTGTTAAGGGCTTTGTCTTACTTGGATCCACAATTAATGCTTATGGAAGCAGCAGTCAAGTAATCATACGACATATTGCATTGGGTAAATCTGTTGCACAGGACCACTTTCAAGCGTTGAAAAGCAAGGATGTTTCTTTGAGGACTAAGGTGTGCCTGACCTCAGCCATAGTATTCTCCATTGCATCATATGTGTGTGAAAGTTGGACATTGAATAAGGAAGACCATAGAAAAGTAGATGCATCCTAATTGTGGTGCTGGAGAAGAATATTGATGATACCATGGCCTGTTAAAAGGACAAACTTATCTGTATTGGAAAAAGTAAAACCAGAGTACTCTTTTTTTTTCTTGTTCCATGAACTTTATTTTTTTATTTTTAAACATTTTATTAGGGGGTCATACAACTGTTATCGCAATCCATACACACATCAATTGTGTAAAGCGCATTTGTACATC
>NW_022111367.1:7220336-7224658 GCF_000313985.2 Echinops telfairi | reverse complement strand
TATATTTGCATATGTACATGTCTTTATCTAGACCTCTATACATGTCCTTTGCCTCCCAGCTCTTTCCTCTTATTTCCCTTGATTCTCCTCCTGTCCCACTATCATGCTCAGTCCCCACAGGTGGTTCTTAAGATGTGCATATAAGGGGGGTAACGTATGCTTCATCAATACTAGGCAGGCTCTCTATTCTTCTACTTGGGAGACGGGATCAGAAGTTTACAAGGTCTGAGAGACGAAGCATGACTACAGCTTGGTGTTTTTTCTTACAGTAGTGGACTCATACAGTGTTTTTCCTTTTGTGATTGGCCAACTTCACTCAGCATAATGGTTTACAGGTCCTTCCATGTCATGTATTGTTTTGTGATTTTTGTCACTGTTTTTTAGGGATGCATAGTGTTAGTTTATTTTCTTTTTTTAAAATAACAAATGAACAAATATTGATTATCACACTTTTATAAAAAACAGTTTTATATCTATGCATGTACACATATGTGGAGAGAGACCGACGCTAATTTGTCATTACAGGGAGGGAGTAGGAGAGAAGAGGAAGCGCTATCAAGATCATGGATATATGTTATTTTTGATAATTGGAATGGTAGCATTGAATGTGGATTTTGTCACTAAGAAGTACACAAGGGAAAAGGGGGTATATGGTAATGGATATGACAAATATACTTTGTAGAAATACCAACAAAAATATATGGTTACACAAATATATACATAAGTGTATATGTATTAATATGTGTACATGCATATGAATATGTGTACACAGATAGGAGTATCTATAGGAATGTGTACATACAGGTTAGTGTGTGTATAAGTATAAATCATAGGTATAAGAAATCACACAGGGTTACAATTATGAATTCTTCTTAGATATATACCAAACACTTTGAGAGATGGGTTTTCTGGATTTTAAAATTCAGGACCATAGCCGCAAGGGGCAACTCAGGCAATTGGCATAACACAAGGATAAGCCAAAAGTTATTGCAACACAATCATATAAACCTTTGTTAAACAAAAATAGTAATGTGAAATTTTTGTAACTGGTCCATCTTCTTAATCCTTTACCCAAATAATTCTTTGTTGTTCAACTTACACCACATCTAAAAAGTCAGTTTTGGCATCTTCAAGGGGCCAAGATTGTGTTCCTTTTCAATGTTTTTTGAGTTTGGGGAATAAAAACAAAAAGAAATCTTAAAGAGAAGCTCAGGGAGGTTTGGTGGGTGAGAACAGTTTTCATAGGATGGCCCTTCCTCTCTCAAGACAGGCTTTATTTCCCCAGAAGAATGAGCAGGTGCCATGTCATGATTTCCAAAGGGAAAAAAAAATCAAACTCAGTTCAATTTTCCTGGCCTCACAAATAAAGTTCGATTTACATAAAACTTCTTCATAATAAGCCCCTATGAGCATATTGTGTTCTTCAAGGGAAAGAAATCTTTCAATATTATCTTTTTGGAGACTCCAAAGAACAGTCCCATAACCTTCAGAGCTGACCTTTGCCTTAAATAAAACTAGCCCATCCCATCCTGTTGGAAGTCACTTGTTAGGGTAGACCTTTTTTCTCTGTTCATAGCACCCCAAGAAGACTAAGACAAATGCATTCCTGAGAGAACCTGTTTGCAGCCATCCTCTAATCACAGAGACAGGTTTACACATTTTTTTATTTGGAATAAACTTCTACATGTATGAAGTGGAACCCTAGAAACAATACTTGTTGACTTATCCGCCGCTGCTGTGGTTAGGTGTTGTCCATTCAGTTCCAGCTCATAGTCACCATATACACAACAGGGCAAAACACTTTCCAGTCCATATCACGCCCACAATTGTGATGTTTGAGTCCATTGTTGCAGCCACTGTGTCAGACCATTGAGGGCTTTCCTTTTTGTCACTTTGCCAGGGACTAGTCTCTCCTGATAATATGTCCAAAGTATATAGGATAATATCTCACCAAGTTCACTTCCAAGAAGCATTATGACTGTACTTCTTCTAAGACAGATTTGTTTGTTCTTCTGGCAGTCCATGGTACTTTCAAATATTATTATCTACTGCCAGGTCCAAGGTCAAAGAAACAGACAATGGAATCTTCCCTCAGACAGAGCAAGCAGAGTCTGCTGTGGGCAGTAGTCAGCAGGGTGGGTCTGCAACAGTCAATAGCTCAGGAGCTTAGTGAAGCAGGCCCAGAAATGATCTGGAACTCAAACATGGTGACAGGATCCACCAACTTCAAGCTCAAGCAATGTGTATGCACCAGCAATATGGAGGCAGATTTCGAAGGAGGCTCAAGCTCTAACGACATGATCCACGAGTTGGCTTGGCTCCCATGCAGTGCAGCACACAGGTTGAGGCAGAGCACTAGCTAAAGCAACAGCACACTGTTCTGGTCACCAGGGAGCAAGAGCTGGGTACCAAGGTTTGTTTATTTTTTTTTTAACTGTTGGGCATTTAGGCTGTTTCCAGCTTCTTGCTCTGTGAACTGTGCTGTAATAAACATAAAAGAGCATACATCCATTCCTGTTCTGTCTCGTTTCTTTGGGGTATATGCCCAATAGCAGTGTTGCTGGATCCTATAGATTTTCAATTCCTAGTTTTATGAAGCACAGTATCACTTACCCTAGTGGTCGTATGTATTTACAAGTCCACCAACTGTGTATATGAGTTCCATTTTCTCCACACCTCTCCCAGCATTTGTTGTTTTCTGTTTCTTTTTCTTTCTAAGTGAGCTAAAAATGTATCTCATTGAATTATCTGGATAGCTAGTGATGGTTAGCATTTTATTATGTGTTTATTAGCCATTTGAGTGCCATTTTTAGTGAACTCTCCATATCTCTAGCTCACTTTTTAATTTGGTCATTTGTTATTTTTCCACTGAGGTGTATAGAGTTCGATAGATTTTGTTAATTAGACCCTTGCCCATTGTGTCATTAGTAAGACCTTGTCCCCAATCTGTGCGTTCCCATTTTACTCTTTTGATAGTCATTTCATGTGCATAAGTGATTACTAGCAGGTCTCAGACATCTCTTTTATTTTTTGCTCTGTGTGCTTCCTTTATTAAACTCAGTAGCTTATGCATGCCCTGCAACCATAGGGCCCTTAAGTTTGGTTCAGTTTTCTCGTTGGTGATAATGATAGCTCTGCGGTGTACATTTGGGTTTTTATTCCTCTTGAATTTGTTTTTGTGCACAGGGAGTATTAGTCTTGCTTCATGTTTCTGAATATGGAGTTCCAATTTATCCAGCACCATTTTTAGAAGAAGTTGTTTTTATCCTATTTGATTGTTTTTGGTCCTTTGTCTAAGATCAGTTACGTGTAAGTGGATCATTCATTTACTTCTGGGTTTTCTGTCCCATTCCATTGGTATATGTAGCTCTCAATGTATCAGTACCAGGCTGTTTCGACTACTATGGCTATATAGTAGGTTTTTAGGTCAGGTAGTGTGAAGGTTCATATTTGGCTCTTCTTTCAAAGAGTTTCTTTGCGCATCCTGGATTTTTTTCCTCTCCATATGAAGTTGGTAATTACTTTTTCCATTTCTTTAAAAAATGTATTTGGGATTTGGATTGAAATTATATTGTACCTGTAGATTGTTTTAGGTAGTATTGACATTTTCACAATATTAAGTCTGCCTAACCATGAACACATGATATTCTTTCGTGTTATTTTGTTTTATGAAGTAATATTCTGTAGTTTTCTCTGTACTGTTTCTTTTTGTTTCTTTGGTTAAGTTTATTCCTAAGTATTTAATCTTTTATACAGTTATTATGCATACTATTGTTTTCTTAATATCTTTTTAAGAGCTCTCTTCACTGGTATACAGGAATCTAGTTGATTTGTGCTTGTCAATTTTGTATCCTATTACTTTGCTGAATCCCTTGATTGCTTCCAGTGGGTTTTTTGTGGAGACTTTTTGGTTCTCTGTATATAGGATTGTATCATCTGCAAGTAGAGAGAGTTTCACTTCTTCTATCCCTATTTGTTTTTTTTTCTTTTCCATTAGGATTGTTTGTTTATTTCAACTGGAGAATTTACAGAGAACATGATTTATTAGGTAGCTGTAGCAGGCACATCTGGTGCCCTGATTCATATTTGCCTAGACTTACATCTGACTTTAGCCAGGTTGGAATAGGTAATTCAATCCAAGCTTTAGGTCTCTTCAACCTGTTATCACCCCACCTCTAGCTCACATTGAGTATGCTTACTTTCTGGCCATGACTAATGACCTAGGTCTTGGCAGGAGATTTTGGGGTGTTTTTTAAAAATTGTTTTATTAGGGCCTCATAGAACTCATATCACAATCCATTCATACATCAATTGTGTAAAGC
>NW_022111367.1:7207584-7219676 GCF_000313985.2 Echinops telfairi | reverse complement strand
TGCTTCTCAGCTAGATGGCCACTTGTTTACCTTCAAGCCTTTAAGACCCCAGACCCTATATCTTTTGATAGCCGGGCACCATCAGCTTTCTTCGCCACATTTGTTTATGCACCCATTTGTCTTCAGCAATCGTATCATGGAGGTTAGCACACAATGATGATTTTTTGTTCTTTGATGCCTGATAACTGATCCCTTCAGCATATCTCATCTAGATAGACATGCAGAGATAATAATATGCACAAAAAAACAAGGCATCGCAAGAGAAAGTGACAAAAGAGAACACCACCACGACTACAACAAAGAAAACCAATGACCAAGAAAAAGAATAAATTAAAAAAATAAAAACATATAAAAGAAATACCTGTAAATAGATCAAGGTCTGTTTTTTCATCTTTAGGCATGTCCTCCAGTCTAGTCCGATGGGTCACATGCTGTGGCCCCAAAGTCTATCCTTTGCACTCCCTCAGGAGCTCCCTGCTCTGCTCCCCACATTGCTCTGCTCCCCACATTGCTCTTCTGCATGCCCTTAGTGTTTTGCCTTGGTGTAGCAGGGTCAAATGGGCCAATCCCGATACTGAGTCTCCAGTGTTGTTCCCCGTGAGGTCATGGCCCAGCAAGGGACGTTGTGTCTCATATTGAGATCAGGCATATGGCCCACTCTTTGCATTGGTTGTTTGGAGCAGGGATATTGTCCTCTAGGCATGGTGTGCCAGGATGTGCTCCACTCTCTCTTCCTCCATTCATTTGGTCCCATGTGCTATGATCAGACATTTCCCTCTCTCCTAGCTGCAGCTCCAGTGCCATCCTCTAAAGTAAATTCTAGGCGGAGGGGCAGTTGTCTACATAGCTGGGATTGGGGCCGAGACCTCAGGCCCCTCCACTGGCTCCCCTCTCCATGCCGGCACGCGGCATTCACATCCCGGAACACCGGATTTAAGTCTGTTCCCTCTTTCCCTGTGGAGGTATAAACAATACCTTCCCCTTGGGTGGCTTAGTGCCCTGTTCCCCCGCTACACATTTCTTTTTTTCTCCTATCCTCCCCACCCCTCTTTTTTAGTTGGCTACCATATGTACCCCTGGATTTTGTCTGGCTCCTGCCATACCACCTGGACCTCACCTGTGGAATGTTTGTTTACAGTAGCTTTTTCCCTGTGCCCCTTTTGCATTTCTTTCTCTTTTTTTAAATAAACTTACCTCAGCGACTCATGTTGTACTTGTCCGTTTGCTCTTGGCTTACTTCACTTAGCATAATTTCCTCCAGTTCTTTCCATGCAGCGAAATGCTTCATGCGTTCATCACTGCCTTTTATTGATGCATAGTACTCTATGCATTCATCTGTTGATGGAAATTTGGGTTGCAATTGTGAATTGTGCCAAGATGAACATTGGAGCACAGATGTCTGGCCGTGGTTTGTTTCTTGCCTCTTCTGGGTATATGCCCAGTAGGGGGATTGCTGGGTTATATGGTAGCTCAATTTCCATCTGTTTTAGAAATGGCCAAATCGATTTCCATAGTGGCTGTACATACCTACAGGTTCACCAGCTGTGGATGAGAGTTCCTATCTCCCCATAGCCCCTCCAACACTTGTTGCTTTCTGATTTTTTAAATTGGGCTATATTTGAGGGTTATACTAGCTTCATAGAAAGAGTTTGGGAGTTTGCTGTCTTTTTCTATGTTCTGGAAGAGTGTGTGTCAGATTGGTGTCAGTTCTTCTCTGAATGCTTGGTGGAATTCTCCTGTGAAGCCAACCCAGGGGATATTTTTGTTGGTAATCCCTTAACCTTGTCTATTTCTTCCATTGCTATGGTTCTGTTGAGGTTTTTGACATCCATCTCGGATAGTCTAGGGAGGGATTGTGTTTCCAGATAAATATTTGTCCATGTCTTCCAAGTTGTTGAATTCGTTAGTGTGTAATTACTCTTTTGATTTCATTAGGGTCCATTGTAATGTCACCTGTTTCTTGCCTCATCCTTGTAATTGACATTTGTTCCTTCATTTCGTTGGTTAGCTTTGCCAGCGGTCTCAAGAACCATCTTTTAGCTGCATTAATTTTCCCCATAGTTTTCTTGTTTTCCCTCTCCTGTATCTCAGTTCTGATTTTTATTATATATATCCTCTTGCTATTAGTAGGATTGTTCTGTTGACTCTGCTCTAATTGGTGTACGTTTTTTGCCAGCATATCATCCACGAGTCTCTCTTCTTTTTTCACGTATGCATTCATTCCTATCAGCCTTCCTTTTGTTCTCATTGGTTTGTAGAAACTTCCTGATTGCATCTCTGATCTTTTACAATAGAGATTTGTTCATCCCTCAATTGTTTGCCCTTGTTTTCTTCACTGTCCTTCTGTTAATTTCCAGCCGTATGGCTCAGTGATCGGAGAGGGACGTCTGAATATGTGATTGAATTTACTCAAGTTTGACCTGTTTCCCAGCATGTGGTCTATTTTTGAATATGTGCCATGTGAGCTTGAAAAGAAAGTGACTTTTTTGAAATTTCGGTGGAAAGCTCTGAAAATCAAGTCAGGTCATCCAAAAGTGCTGTTTAGTTCTGTTGCCTCCTTGTTGAGTTTCTTTCCCATTGATCTATCTTTTTCTGAGAGTCGTGTATTAAAGTCACCGAGTGTTGAGTCTGTGATTTCTTTTTTCATCTTTTGGAGTGTTTGATTTACAAATTTTGTAGGTCTCTTGGGCATGTATATATTTATTATCCTCACTGGCTTGGTCTACTGTTCCCCTGAGCATTATATAGTGCCCCTTCTTGTCTCTTTTTATGGCCTGTATCTTGAGATCAATTTGGATATATATTAAGATCGCTACCCCTGCATTTTTTACATTTCCATTTGCTTGGTATATTTTCTCCAGCCTTTAATTCTCAACCTGTTTTTGTCTGCAAGCTTGAGATGTGTCTCCTGTAGGCAACAGATCAATGGGTTATGTTTTCTGAGCCAGCCTGTTAGCCTGTGCCTTTTAATGTCTGAGTTCAGGCCATTGATATTCAGTGTTATAACTTCCATGACTCTGTGATGTCATCTTGTACCTTTTGTGTTGGGTATTTTCCTATCTAACTATCTTATCGGCTTGTGTTGTGTGTATGGTTTATTTTTGCCTTCTTTCCAGTATTGAGCCAATGCTATCCCTGGGACGGTTTTCTCTTTGTTGCCCTATGGGTGGAGTTATTCTATGTGGTGGTGTCTTATTTGCCCTCAGTGAGTGTTGATCTTCTGCCCATACTGGATTGGCAAGGATCTTTTGTAGGGCTGGGTTTCTTTTTATGTATTCTTTGAGGTTGTCCTCTTACTTCTCCATCTATCTTAATAGATAATTTGGCCTGGTAAAATTTTCTTGGGTTTGCGTTATTTTCCTTCAATTTCTGGAATATGTTACTCCATTCCATCCTCTTCTCCATTGTTTCTTCTGATAGGTCTGAACATACTCTTATTGGGGTACCTTTATATGTGACTTTGCTTTTCCCTAGTTGCCTTTATGATCATCTCCTTTTCCTCATAGTTGGATAGTTTGACTATTATATGTCTTGGTGACGTCTTCTTAGGATTCAGTCTGGCTGTTGTTCTTTCAGCCAGAATGGTTATCTGATTTTCATTTATAAAGCTGGGGAAGCTTTCCTCTAAGAATTCTCTCATTATTTTTGCTGTTGAATTCTTTGTTGTGTCCTGTTCCGGTAGTCCAAGTATTCTAATATTGTTCCTCTTCATAGCATCAGGCATGGCTCTCAAGTTTTCTTCAGCCTCTCTGATTGTCTTATTTGATGGCATTTGTTTTTGTTGCTGTCGATGTTTTTCTTTTTAAAATCATTTTCTTGGGGGCTCCTACAATTCTTATCACAATCCATACACACATCCATTGTGCCAAGCACATTTGTACATTTGTTGCCATCATCATTCTCAAAACATTTGCTTTCTATTTGAGGCCTTGATATTAGCTCCTCATTTCCCCTCTGCCTCCCCACTCCCCATCCCTCATTAATCCTTGATAATTTATAAATTATTATTTTGTCATCTCACACTGTCCAACGTCTCCCTTCATCCACTTTTCTGTTGTCCATCCCCCATGGAGAAGGATGGTTATATGAAGGTTATATGTAGATCCTTGTAATTGGTTCCCCCTTCCTACCCCACCTTCCCTCCACTCTCCCAGTACCACCACTCTCACCACTGATCCTGAAGGGATCATGTGTTCTGGATTCCCTGTGTTTCCAGTTCTTATCTGTACCAATGTATATCCTCTGTTCTAGCCAGATTTGTAAGGTAGAATTGGGATCATGATGGTGGGGGGAAGAAGCATTTAATAACTAGAGGGAAGTTGTATGTTTCATCATTGCTACACTGCACCCTGGCTCATCTCCTCCCCAAAACCCTTCTATAAGGGGATGTCCTGTTGCCTACAAATGGGCTCTGGGTCTCCACTCTGCGCTCACCCTCATTAATAATGGTATGATTTTTTTGACAGCATTTGTTTTTAAAGATCATTTTATTGGATGCTCTTATAATATTCCGCACATCAACTGTATAAGCATATTTGTAAATATGTTGCCATCATTATTTTCTAAACATTTACTTTCTGTTTGAGCCCTTGGCATCAGCTGTTCTTTTGATCCGACCCTCCCCCTCATGACCCCTTGATAAATTATAAATTATTGTTATTTTCATATCTTACACTAACTGCTGTTTCCCTTCACCTGTGGTTTCTTTCCCCTTCTCTCCCCCACTTCCCCTTACCCTCCTTGTATTGTTACTCTCATTTCTGTTCCTGAGAGGTTTCTGTGTTTCACTGGATTCCATGTGTTGTGAACTCATATCTGTTCCTGTGTACATGCTCCAGCCTAGCCCATAGTGAAAGGTAGGATTGGGGTCATGATAGTGGAGGGTGAGGAAGCCTCAAAGAACCAGAGGAATATTGTGCATTTCATCAGTGCTGTACTTCACCCTGGTGGGCTCAACCCTTCCTTGTGACCCTTCTGTGAGGGGATGTCCCATTGTCTACAGATGGCTTTCGTGTCTCTGCTCTGACCTACCTTGTTTACAACAATATGGTTTTTGTTTGTTTGTTTGTTTGTTTTGGTTCTTTTGATGCCTGTTACCTGAAACTGTTGACACATCATGATCGTACAGGCTGGTGTTCTTCTCCATGTGGGCTTGTTGCTTCTCTGCTAGATGGCTGCTTGCTTAATTTCAAGCCTTTAAGACCCCTGACACTATATTTTTTGATAACTGGGCACCATCAGCTTTCTTCACCACATTTGCTTGTGTACCCATTTTGTCTTCAGTGATCATGCAGGGAGGCCACCCCTTCACTCTTAATATCCTCAAGTTTACATGAGATTATGTAACTACCTCAGAGGCCATGAAAATAGGCAGAATATACTCAAGATTCCAAGTATCCAGGGCTGGTCTTGAGGATTGATTTAAAAGAAAAAACATAAAATGTGGACAATTTTCACAAATGCCCTGAATGTAGGAATAATGTCTGAGGAAAGAAGAGTGAAAAGTTTATTTTGTTACTACCCACACGGTGTCACTTTTGAGATTGCCCTTTCTTCTCCTGTGTTTGTTGATTGTGTTGGCTTGATAGTGAGATGCTGAAATCTGCGTCACCAGTATTTCAAATATATATAGGGTCATTAATAGTGGAAAGATTTCAGCAGAGTTTTCAAATGAGAAAGGTAGACCCAGAGATCTACTTCTGATAACTCAGTCAGTAAAAACTTGTGGATTACAACAGGACATTGTCTGACTCACTTACTTTGAGCATGTTACTAGGAGGGATCAATCACTGGAGGAGTGCATAATTTTTGATTAAGAGCCAGTGAGAGGGAGGGAAATCCTTGGAGAGATGGATTGGCATAATAGGTGCAACAATGGATGCCAACATGTTGGCAATTGTGAGAATGACACAAGTTAGGGCAACATTTCTTTCCTGTTGTACAAACTATGAGTCAAAATTGACTACATGAGAATCTATCTATCTATCTATCTATCTATCTATCTATCTATCTATCTATCTATCTATCTACCTACCTACTTACTTACCTATTTCCTGTGCTATCTCCCTCATTACATACATTTATATTTTTGCAGGTATTGCTTACTGTATTATATGTTGGCTTACATGTCCCTTTCTCCAACTCTTCTTTAATTTACTTGCAGCAAGATAATATTTTAATTTATTAGGATCCTCAGCATTTATCTTAGTACCTTGGAACTGATAGCCCTAAATATTTTTTGATGAATCAATGAAAATTTGGGGGGATTAGTTCAGTGAAGTATTGTGATAGTTCTTTGTGGCAATATGATACCTGTAAGAAACTATGGGTGGAATTTAGCCTATCAATCAGGTCTCAGCTTGGCAACCTCATTTGGAGATGCCACTGAGATAAATGGCTCTATAGAGGTGGCCACTCTCTCTCTCTGCCTTCACCTTTCTGTTGATGAGCCACACTGAGACCTGTGCCAGATGCATCCACCACCATTACATCCACAAGACTTTGCACCCACCAGCCTGTGATCTTCCTGCACTCTGCTTGGGTCTAAAGAGTGATTTATGGACTTGTATTCCACTTATGGACCAGAATCGGACTTATTGACTTGATCTGGACTGGGCTAGGATGTTTTCTTGATATGTAATTACTTCTTGATATAAAGTTCTCTCTAACATCTATCACAAGAATGATTTACATAAGAGGTTGAACAGAAGGTGTATTTATTGTGGCGACTGGATAGGGAAAGTAATGACAAGAAAAATAGCTATTTTTTTCACCTAAGAGGATTTATCCAGTTAAGAACATCATAGGTTTCCCTGATGATGTGGTCCACAGCTGAGATCTGAAAGATGAGTAGGCATTACTTAAGTCAAGGGAGGGGAATCTCAGCAAGCAATTCAGGCAAGGTTGTTGATGGTAATGGAGATGGTTTCAAAGATTGATAGGACACAAAATCAATAGAATTTATTTCACCCAACAGCTGTTATATTCTAGGCTCAGAAGAAAGATTGATGAATGAGATAAATTCCAACATTCAAGGGGCTAACCTTTTAGAAGATGGAGACATATAACAAATAAACAAATAGATAATTTGTTGATAAATCTAGAGAGGGAAGTGACAAAGGTGCCTTCCAGATTTTTAGGATGGACAGTTGGGTGGCTTCTCATACCATTTATAAAGATAGGGAACACTGAAGTAGGTACAGATTTGTTTAGATTTGTCCTTGGTTAAAGTTTAAATGTGTCATTTGAGTGCCTTTGAGATGCTAAGTTGATCTGAAGTAGTCAGTCATACACATGGGTTTGAGTTTCAAAGAAATTCTCTCTGCCTGAGGTATGTGCTTTGTAGTCAGAATTGTATAGATGGTATCCTGGGTGGCGCAAATGGTTAATAATCTCTGCTGCTAACCAGATGTGCCTTAGAAGAAAGACCTGATGACCAATGTCTGAAAAATCAGTCACTGAAAACCTTATAGAATGCAGTTTAACTCTGCCATACATTAAGTTAACATGATTCAGAGTTGACTTGATGACATTAAAACATGTTGATGATAATTAAAGACACAGTAGAAGATAGAGCCACGCTTAAGAGCACATAGCCATATACTGTAGAGCCCTAAATAAAAGCAAACCAAATCTATTGCTATTGAGTCTATTCCAACTCATAAGGACCCTGTACAACAGATTACATCTATCCCATAGGGTTTCCCAGCCTATAATTTCTATGAAAGCCAATGACTACATTTTCTTCCTGCAGAGTTGCTAGGTTCAAACTGATGAATTTCAGTTAGCACTGAGTGCTTAACCACTGTGCCACCAGGGCTTCTCTAGGCAAATACCAATTCATCATGAGTCTGAATTGACACAGCAACAACAAATGATATTAATATTGTCTCTTGGAATTATGCAGTTGATCAAGGTGTGGAACAGATAATCTAGAGAAGAGATATATAGAATGAGAAGAAAAGTGAGTTTTAGAGTAAATTGTGAATCAATTCAACATTTAAAAACCAGGAAGACTGAAAAGACTGTTAAAGGACAGCAACGAGGATCATCAGAGAACTGGGAAGAAAATTAGGAGAGTGATGTTAAGGAAACAGCAAAAGACAGGGCGGAGCTCAAGAAACCAGGGAAAGGACAGAGTGCGCATCAACATCAAATGCTGCTGAGAAGTGCTTTAAGATGAGGACTTAATACATCTCAGGTCCTTGGTGACTTTGGGAAAAAGCTTTTCTAGTAGAGGCGTAAGGATGCAAATCAAGGTGAAGAAATGTCCACAACTGGTGTGTCCTTGGGGCCTAGGGCTATGTTGGGCTGTTAACTGCAAGAGCAGCAGTTTGAAACCACCAACCCCTTATGGTAGAAAGAGTTTTTTGCTCCCTTAAAGAGTTACGGTCTTGGAAACTCACAGGCATCGCTCTCCCCTGACCTACATGAGTCAGCATCAACTCAATGGCAGTAGCTTGGTTTTGGTTTTGAGGTACCCTAGAATGTGACATTTGATAAATGCTCTTATTCAACCCTGTAGGAGAGGAAGTCTAGCCCTAAATTGAAATGAATCAACTTAGAGAGAGGTGATAACTTTGCAAAACCCCCAATTTAGACTTATTGAGCTTAGAAATGGTTAGGTTTCTAAGAAACTGACTTTCTTCTGCCATTTTATTCTCTGGAATATGATATTGATTAGAATGCCAGTGTCTGGTGTGATAACAAGAAAGTGTTTTTGGAAAAGGGGCTGGAAATTCCTTCATACACATTGAGTTGATTCTACTGTTATATTTGAACAGCATTAATCAATTGAAAACCCATGCTCCAGACCACCCACACATTTTGAAGGTGCCAGATTGATGTGAGGACTGTACTCCCCAAACTCCCATCCTTCCTTAATATATTCATTGCTCTTGAAGGGGTATACATTGTAAGATAATGTAGAGACCAGCTCTGATCTTGCAATTTGAAGGGGTTCGAGAGGGTATGATATACAGAGGAAAATTCAAATACAAAAGAGACAGACAAAAAGTTGGGGAACGGGGGTCCCTTCAGCATAGATGCTCAAGGGCACAGAGCTTTATTAGGAGGGAGCACAGATAGTCTTTAGGTCATGTAACCCTCATGATCTTGCCAGGGTTACACAAAGAGTGATTTACAATTCTTGAAGCATACAAAGAAATATTAGCATTAGTTCAGGCTGTTCAAGGAGAGAGGAGATGATGAGCCTTGGGAAATGAAGTAATAATATCTTTTCAGGTGGTGTGTTTCTTTAGCTCCTGCTAGGGCAAAGTGTTCCTTGATCTTAGACAGAAAGACAGATCACAGCTGCATCATTAACTCCTCCAGTAGAACTATCAGCATTTTTTCATGACCTTGGGCCATGAAATATGGTGGTCCTATCCTGTTTGCCTAAGGAGCAAACAGCTTCCCCCCCCACAATAAACCTGATAAATTTCAGCTTATGATGGTTCACAGCATTCTCAAATAGAAGTACACATTGGGAACTAGTGTTCTCTAGGGTGAGGATTACTTAGGGGTGCATGTCTTTAACGCATATAGGAGTCTATGATGAAGTGAATGGATAACATATTTGACTGATAGCCAAGTAATTGGAGGTTTGAGCCCACCCAGGGGTGTCTCGAAAGAAAGGCCTGACAACGACTTCCAAAAATATTCCATTGACAGCTCAACAGAGAACAGTTATACTCTGACACACATGGGGTTGACATGATTTGAAATAGCAACAGCTTAGTTGATTGATAGAAAGCTCAGGAGCTTTAGGGTATACTTGTAGATCTCTTGTTTGCCCTTGTCTTTATGATCTCCGGATTATTATTTCTGCCCTTCAGTGTGGTGTGCCATTTGAGGATCAACACTTTGAATCTTTAGCATGGATCTGTCTTCCATAATTTTCTTTAGAAAGAGCCCCCAGGATTGGGATTTATGCAATTTCAGAAATGGAACTTTCGAGTTCATTTTTATATGTTGTGTTAGTCTGGGTAGACTAGAGAAACAAATCCATGGACACACATATGTGTTTAAGCAAGAGATTTATATACAAGAGCAATTGAACATTGAGAAAACAGCCCAGTCCAGTCCAGACCAAGTCCTTAAGTCCGATATTAGCTCATATGTGTGATACCAATCTATAAAGTCCTCTTCAGACTCACGAAACACATACAGTGATGCTGAATGTAGAAGGTCACAGGCCAGTGGGTAGAAAGTCTTTGGATCCAGTGGCATTGAAAACATCTCAGTGCTGGCAGTGGTCTCTGCATGGCTTATCTAGTACCCAGGGCTGTATCAGGGTGGGTCCATGTGTCTCGTCAGCTGCTATGTCTCTCAGGGTGTAAACAGATAGAGAAGTGTCTCCTGCTTCTGGAAGTACTGGATTTCCCAGAATTCTCAGAAGGCCACGCCCACACAGAGGCCTCATTGGCTATGATCTGATTGATAAGTTAGACTCCACCCCCCTACATTCTTAATCCTCAACTTGACAAACGATCATATATCTACCACAGATGTCAAATAACTTATAGCAAATAAAAATCATCAAATAACATAGCAAAAATTGGTTTGTCCTTCATATAAATGAGATAGCCCATTGTAAACATCAGTGCAGCTTACAGTTCAGTTCCTTGGAAGAAAAATAGGCTAGCAATAGCCTTTCCAAGCAGGGATCCTGGTACATATTGCTTTCTCTTTAATACTTTTATCCACCAGATCTAACCAGCTTTAACCTTATACAGTTCTAAAACTGAACATTAACTTTTCATTCACACTAAACTCCTGTACTCATGAGTTGACTGCTAAGCACATGCAAACAGTGTTCAACAAATGGAAAAGTATTTGCTCATCTTACAGAATTCTGTATACACACAGAGTTGATGGCTCTGACAAAATGAAGAATGTAAGTAATGGTATTGTGACACAAAAATTCAGCCTGTGGGTGATGCTGTTATTCTATTCAAAAGGAGAGTAATAGTCAATCGCAGCTTAAAAATTTTGTTGGGAGTTAATACATATACTATATCATTCCATAGTTCAATCACAGAAAGTCATATTGTGCAATTGCTACCACAATCGGTTTCTTTATTCTGACACACGGGTTCACTGGAGGCAGTTCTGCCTCACCAGCACATGCTCAGTTAGGATGGATTCAAAACTGACAAAAATTCATGGGGTGGGGATACTGCCCCTCCCCTATCCCCTGCCATACTTTTAGAACAATTGAGAAGCTCATGAGAAAGAGATGTGCCTTGACTGAAAAGAATCGTATTGGCAGTGTGTCTGATACAATTAAAAAAAATACAAACAAAAAGGCACCTCACTGCCATCAAGTCTATGCTGACTCATAGCAATCCTTAGGCCAGGGTAGAACTGCCCCCTTGTGAGTTTCTGAGACTGTAACTCTCTAGGGGAGTAGAAAGCCTGGTCTTTCTCCTTCAGAGTCGCTGGTGGTTTTGAACTTTCGACCTTGCAATTAGCAGCCCATTGAGTAACCACCAGGGCCCCTTCTAATAGAATAAAGGTCAACCTATATTTAGTCTTGAGCCTCTGAATATTTTCACCTATTTGAGACACTGTGTTCCTGGCTGTGTTCTCCATTGTTTAGAATGGAAATGTCTTTCAAGGCTAAAGTGGTATTCTTTCGAGGAAAATACCACATCAGCCAGCCTAACGGATTGCTATTTTTATTCTCATTGTTAGTTTTTCTACTTGCTTCTTTTGCTTCTGTCTATGAATGGTCAAATGTCAAGCATTGCAGGGATTTTCTTGGACAGGAAACCATAGTTTGTTAAGTTCATGACAAAAAAGCTATTGGTCAGCTGAACCTGGACCAACTATTGCCTTTGGTTGTTGGTTTCTTACTTTGGGGGTGATGCCAAAATAATACCTCTATTTGGTGTTACAGCCACTTGAAACTTCTCAGAATTGATATTATGATCAACAATTCACTGGCCCGCATGGTCAGAATGTTCAAGGCATTATTTAAAAAGCAATTTTATCTTGTGTTTATGCATGTTGTCTCCCCAGGCCTGTCTGGATAGGACAGGCTGGATGAACAATCTGGAGGAGAAAACAACGGGACTGACAGTTCCGGG
>NW_022111367.1:7195420-7205988 GCF_000313985.2 Echinops telfairi | reverse complement strand
TCTGTTTTTATCCATTGTGGTGGCTGTAGTACCAGTCCACCCCGTTGTGATGTGGTGTTCCTTGTGGACAGTGGCCTCTGGGTGACAGAGCAGGGTGTTCTTTCCCAGGCATTAGGCTCTTCTCATGACATGTCCAAGTAAGTTGAAGTCTTACCATCCTATCTTCTAAGGAACCCAGTGGCTGTGTGTCTTAAGACAAGTTTGTTTGCACTGTTGGCCATGTATGGTATGTTTACTATTTTTCTTTTTGTTTTTTTTGGTTTTTTGCTTTTAAAAAAATCATTTTATTGGGGGCTCATACAACTCATCACAATCCATACATACATCAAATGTGTCAAGCACATCTGTACATTCGTTGCCCTCATCATTCTCAAAACATTTGCTTTCCACCCAAGCCCCTGGCATCCGCTCCTCATTTTTCCCTTTCCCTCCCCACTCACCCCCCATGAGCCCTTATAATTTATGAATTATTATTTTGTCATATCTTACACTCTCCAACATCTCCCTTCATCCACTTTTCTGTTGTCCATCCTCCAGGGAGGAGGTTATGTGTAGATCCTTGTAATCGGTTCCCCCTTTCTACCCCACCCTCCCTCCACCCTCCAGGTATTGCCACTCTCACCACTGATCCTGAAGGGACCATCTGTCCTGGATTTCCTGTGTTTTCAGTTCCTATCTGTACCAGTGTACATCCTCTAGTCTAGCCAGATTTGTAAGGTAGAATTGGGATCATGATAGTGTGGGGGGAGGAAGCATTTAGGAACTAGAGGAAAGTTGTATGTTACATTGTTGCTATAATGCACCATGATTGGCTCATCTCCTCCCACCCCCCTTCTGTATGTGGATGTCCAGTTCCCTACAGATGGGTCTTGGGTCCCCAATTTGCACTCCCCCTCATTCACAATGATTTGATGTTTTGTTCTTTGATGCCTGATATCTGATCCCTTTGACACCTTGTGATCACACAGGCTGGTGTGCTTCTTCCATGTAGGCTTTGTTGCTTCTCAGCTAGATTGCTGCTTGCTTATCTTCAAGCCTTTAAGACCCTAGATGCTATATCTTTTGGTAGCCTGGCACCATCAGCTTTCTTCACCACATTTGTTATGTACCCATTTGTCTTCAGCGAACGTATCGGGGAGGTGTGCACCCAATGATGTGATTTTTTGTTTCTTCGATGCCTGATAATTGATCCCTTCGGCACCTTGTGATCACACATGCTGGTGTGATTCTTCCATGTGGGCTTTGTTGCTTCTGAGCTAGATGGCTGTTTTTTTACCTTCAAGTTTTTAAGACGCTAGACACTATATCTTTTGATAGCCGGGCTCCATCCGCTTTCTTCACCACATTTGCTTATACACCCGCTTTGTCTTCAGCGATTGTGTCGGGAAGGTGAGCATCATGGAATGCCAGTTTAATAGAACAAAGTATTCTTGCATTGAGGGGTTGCACAAGAGAAGGCCCAATGTCCATTTGCTACCTTAATACTAAACCTGTAAATATATACATATAGATCTATTTCCCCATCCTCATATATAAATAGATTTACATATGCACATGCCTTTATTTAGACCTATATAAAACCCTTTGCCTCCCAGTTCTTTCCTCTATTTCCTTTTACTTTCCTCTTGTCCCACTATCATGCTCAGCCTTCATTTGGGTTTCAGTAATTCCTCTCAGTTACATTTCCCTTGATCACGCCCTACCAGGCCTTCTACAGCGTCCTCGCCACCGATTTGGACCACTCTTTGTTCCCTTGTCCCTGGGTTTGTTAACACCACTTCCATTCCCCTCACCTCCCTCTCTCCCATGTCCCCCCGGAACTGTCGGTTCCATTGTTTTCTCCTCCATATTGTTCATCCAGCCCATCTTATATAGATAGACCTGTGGAGATAATAACATGCACAAAACAAGACAGAGCAAAACCAAGCAACAAAAGAAAAGAAAAGAAAAGAAAACAACTACAACAAAAAGCCAATGACAAAAAAAACCAACAGAAAAAAAAGCCAACAAAAAAGAAAGGCCTGTAGTTAATTCAAGGACTGTTTGTTGGCCTTTAGGAGTATTTTCTGGTCGAGTCTGATAGAGTGCCAAGCCCTGGCCCCAAAGTCTATTTTTGGTATTCCCTGGGGACTTTGTTGCTCTGTTCCCCTTGCTGTTCTGTTGCATGCCCTTAGTGTTTTGCCTCAGTGTCGTGGGATCAGATCGGGTGGAATTCCCACACTGTGTCTCCAGTGTTATACCCTGCAGTGTTATGGGTCAGTGAGGGATGTCGTGTCTCATAGTGGGGCCGGCCATATGGTCTTTTCTGTGGATTGGCTGCTCTGAGGGGGAATATCGTCCTCAAGCCTTGGCGGGCCAAGATGTGCTCCACTCTTTCTTCCTCCCTCTTCATTTGTTCCTGTATGCTCTGATCAGACATGTCCCTCTCCCTGAACTGCAGCTTCAGTGCTGTCCCCTGAAGTAAACTCTTCTGGTGGGAGGGGTAGGTGTCCAAATAGTTGGGATTGGGGCCATACCCTCAGACCTCTTCATTGGTTCCCTACTCCATGCCGGCATGTTGCATTCACAGCGGAGCACTAGGTTGAAGTCTGGTCCCTCTTTCACTGTGGAGATATAAACAATACCCTCCCCTTGGGTGGGTTAGTGCCCTGTTCCCCTGCTACCCTTTTTTTTCTCCTCCCCCACCCCCTCCTTGTTATTTGGCTGCCAAATGTATTCCTGGATTTGGTCTGGCCCTTGCCATACTACTTGGTCCTCACCCCAGGAATGTTTGTATACAGTAGCTTTTTCCCTATGCCCCTTTTGCATTTTTTTTAAAGCTTACCTCAGTGGATTCATGTTGTACTTGTCCTTTTGTAGCTGCCTCGTTTTTGTGGACTGTCCCCAAAGCTAAATAAACCTTATTCCCAGCATTAGGTTTTGTGATGTTCTAAGTTCACTGTTAACTTCAGCTTAGCTTTATTGATGTTGAATAGTTTTCTTCATTGTGCTTGCCATGGTGTTGGATTCATGTCTGTGAAATGGCCCCAACCACATTTGGACTTATATGTTACTCATTCTCCACAGTTTCTCTTGATAGTATTTCCCTTTTATAGAATCTAGTTTATAGAATGCTAGTGTAACCAATGACATGTGTTTAAATGTCAACTTGTTTGATTTTCTCTTGCCTTACACACACACACACACACACACACACACACACACACACACACACACTTTGGCTAATGTTTCATTGTCTTTTGCATTTTCTTCATGGTATGCAACAGAATAAAATTATTAGCATAGATATTTCTAATTTTAAACCTGTTTGCTATTTTGGGTGTGCGGCTAGGGAGGTGAGCTATCCCCCGTGGACAAGGACTAGGAAAATATTTGAGAGATGATTTCTGAGACAGTTCAGGAGTAGTTTCAGTGTAGGTGTAGTCAAAGGAGAAGGGGAAGATGATGTTAAGTAGTGTAGGTAGGAACTATACATCTCTTTTGTGATGTTGTGTTATTTTGAATTTTTTTGTGTACATAAATTAGGATTCAATCACAAGTTTGTTGTTTTCTAACACCTGTCATTAACTATGATATTTGCACCCTTACTACTTATTTTGACCCTATTTTACAGTACAAAGGTGTGTTATGGTGATGCTGGGAGTGAGTGGGGTGGAGACCTCACATGTGCTACACCCTGCACTTTGATACTGCAGTGCTACATTTTCCAGTTCAGGACCATAGGCATGATCCCCCATATTTACTTCTTTGTCCTGGCCTGTTCCCATTGCAGACTCTGAAGAGCTGTGCTATGAGAATAATGTTAAAACACACTTCCAGACTCTTCAAGCTCTGTGCTGTGAAAAATCTTAACTTTCACTGTGTGAAATATGGAGAGTCACTCGACAACAAACTGTTGTGGGTGGCCCAATGCAATAGGAGCTTCCTGATATAAGAACTGGAACCAGATCCTTGACATGCTCTGATTATACAATCCAAGAAGCAACAATTCCTCCAAGTTTAGACTTTGTAGTTAATGTGTGAGTCAAGAAGGCCTCCAAACGAGAACTCACCATTCAGTCCTGTTGATTCTTTAGGTAACTCTGCCACCACCAAGACTCCCGAGGATGCAGTGACTGTCCTTGGGTGGTAGACTCATCCATCTTTGCATTCTTTTCAGTACCGTTCTTTTCCCTACACTAGATCCATTTGTTGAAATTGTTTAGAAGAAGAAAGTATAAACTTTTCTCTAAAATATTTCAATATGGTACATCTTTATCAATAAACTCATACACTGATACACCTCTCCCAACTTTAAAACAACAAGAAACACATGTATTTTAAAGGCATAAGCCTATAATGGTAAATGTGAGAAGAGAGTAGAGTAGAGTATTTTCACAAAATTTTATAAGCTAGAAAGCAAATGAAAAAATAACTGACATAAGAGAACAAAGAAAGCTGAATCCTAATCTGGGAATAATAATTTGGGAAAAGTCTAGAAGCAACTCAATCTATTTTTTGGAACTTAAAATAGACTCAAGTATGTCTGGAAATAGGGATGAAAGCCACATTAAAGTAGATTGGGAAGACTAATTATATAAAAAAAATTATGTTCTGATTTCCTCACCTCCCACTCCAGATGACAAAAGTTTATTCAGAAGGTCTCTGGATTGCAAGACAACAGACACAATGAAAGTAACTGTTCCATGCCCGGCTATCAAAAGATATAGCGTCTGGGGTCTTAAAGGCTTGCAGATAAACAAGCGGCCATCTAGCTCAGAAGCATCAAAGCCCACAAGGAAGAAGCACACCAGCCTGTGTGACCATGAGGTCCGGTATCAGGCATCAAAGAACAAAAAATCAAATCGGTGGGTGCCCACCTTCCCGATATGATCACTGAAGACAAATGGGTGCATAAGCAAATGTGGTGAAGAAAGCTGATGGAGCCCGGCTATCAAAAGATATAGCATCTGGGGTCTTAAAGGCTTAAAGATAAGTAAGTGGCCATCTAGCTCAGAAGCAACAAAGCCTACATGAAGAAGCCACCAGCCTGTGTGACCACAAGGTGTCGAAGGGACCAGGTATCAGGCATCAAAGAACAAAAAATCATATCATTGTAAATGATGGTGAGTGCGGAGTGGAGACCCAAAGCCCATCTCTAGGCAACTGGACATCCCCTTACAGAAGGGTTGCAGGGAGGAGATGAGCCAGGCAGGGTGCAGGTCAGGGTGCAACAATGAAACATACAACTTTCCTCTAGTTCTTAAATGCTTCCTTCCCCCCTCCGCCACTATCATGATCCCAATTCTACTTTACAAATCGGGCTAGACCAGAGGATGTACATTGGTACAGATAGAAAGTGGAAACACAGGACCAGTGGTGTGAGTGGTGCTTCCTGGAGGGTGGAGGGAAGGTGGGGTAGAAAGAGGGAACCGATTACAAGGATCTACATATAAACACCTCCCTGTGGGATGCACAACAGAAAAGTGGGTGAAGGGAGACATTGGGCAGTGTAAGATATGACAAAATAATAATAATTTATGAATTATGAAGGGTTCATGAGGGAGGAGGGAGTGGGGAGCAAGGGGTAAAAATGAGGAGCTGATATGAAGGGCTCAAGTAGAAAGCAAACGTTTTGAGAAAGATGGTGACAGCAAATGTACAAATGTGCTTGACATAATGTATGTATGTATGTATGTATTGTGATAAGAATTGTACGAGCCCCTAATAAAATGATTTTTAAAAATCCAAGACAGGAGAAGGGAATGATATTAGAGCTTAAATTCTGAACACCTGGTGTGCAGAAGGCTATGAATGACAGTGAAAGCCAAAATCCATTTGCGGGGTGCCCTCTTGGATTAAGCCTCTGGTGAA
Organism: Echinops telfairi; assembly: GCF_000313985.2. Lineage (NCBI taxonomy): Eukaryota > Metazoa > Chordata > Mammalia > Afrosoricida > Tenrecidae > Echinops > Echinops telfairi. The sequence continues at coordinate 7,200,135 of NW_022111367.1, read as the reverse complement.
TCCCCTCTGACTTCTGATCTGGGATGTAAATAGCCTTGCTATTAGACAAAGTGCTTTGGAAAGTGGACTAACCGATGTACTTTGGTTAAATTTTAATGTTATCATTTGTTCTTCCTGTGACTCATTTAAAATTTGTTCTGGTTTTTATTATTTTCTTTTATTTTTTCAACTGAGGTTTTTCTATATTTTACTCTGTTATTTTTATTGGATTGGCTTTTGGTTTTGTTTTCATGTTTTTTTTCCCTATATGAAATCCAGGAGAGGTAAATCTATAGAGTTAGTAATTAGAATAATAGTTTCTTGGGGTTATGACTGGAGGTTGAGGGAAATGAGGAGCTAATAATGAGTACCAGAAAGAAGAAAATGTTCTAAAATTGATTGCAGTGACGACTTCACAACTCTTTAATAGGTTTAAACTGTTGAACAGTATTATATGTGAATTACATGTCAATAAAACTTAAAGTTAAAAAAAAGAAAGCAACTGTTCCATATTGAAAACAGGAAGATGAAGTAAATGCAAGATGCTGAGCGCTCCAGGTTCAGGTACCATATCACTAGCAGTTACATTTATACCTTCTGACAACAGGTAGAAATGGATTTATACACTCAATTTGCACCCCCCCAAATACTAAAGGCTATTGACATCAGAATCACCCATCTGAGCTGTCCAGTCAGATCACCCTTAACTGAGTCACACATACACACCACAGGGAGTTTTTCTTGGATTTTATGCTCCACGCTTACATATGAACAGGCAACTAAAGATATTAGATGCTAAAGAAAAGTTTGTATCATTAAAGACAAAAAGAAAAATACAGTAAAAAAAAAATCTTGAGAGAAAGAGTGGTCCAGAAAAGTAAGCTTAACCAAAAGCCAATTTATATCCAAAAATTTCACAAAACAAAAGTACACACACATACACACACACACACACACACACACAAATATACCCTAAACTATCAGTAATAACCTCAGAGAAATAAGGGGTAATGTTGCACTTCTTAAGAGAAAAGATTACAGTTTTACAAAAGCATTTAACGAGCAGAAAAATAATAGAATTTCTTTTAAAACAATTTTTATTGTAATTTAGATGAAACTTTATGGTTTTATATTGAATAATTCATACACAACACAGGAAGCAAAGTTCAAAAAACCAAAAGCATCAAACAAATGTTGGTGAAGACATAGCTAGACTGGAACTCTTACGCATTTCTTGTGGAAATGCAAAATGGGCAACCACTATGGAAAATGGTATGACACTTCCTTAGAAAAACTGTAAACAAAAATATCATATGATCTTAAAATCCTAGTCCAAGGTTTATATCCTAGAGCAGTGGTTCTCAACCTTCCTAATGCCGAAATCCTTTAATACAGTTCCTCATGTTGTTGTGACCCCCAACCATAAAATTATTTTCATTGCTGCTTCATAACTGTCATTTTGCTACTGTTATGAATTGGGAGACCCCTGTGAAAGGGTCATTCAATCCCCAGAGAGGTTGTGGCCCACAGGTCAAGAACTGCTGTCCTAGAGAAAGAAAACCTGTCACATTAATATATAGTGTATCATGCATACCTACGTTCATAATAGAATTATTCACAATAGCAAAAAATATGGAAACAATGTAAGTGCTCACCAACAGATGAATGGATAAACTATGGTACACACACACAGTGGAATACTATGGAATGTGAAAGAATAACAATCTGTAAAACACCTTATAACACAGGTAAACCTGGAAGACATTATAATGAGTGTAGCTAGCCAAACGCAAAAGGACAATATGAAGGGGCTTCAAAAGTTCATGGAAAAATGAAATGAAAACATAATATTTTTGAAATTCATTTGTATTGTATAACCTCATGATAAAAAGGCGAGAAAGGTTTGCTCAAAGGAAGAAACATTTTTGAAGGTTACCAAGGTGGGAGCAGGGAGAGTAAACCATTAACTGGAAGACAGAAACATATTGACTTGGATGAAAGGGAAGACAATATACAATAGGGGGAGATCAATACAAAAATAGTCAAGGCAAAGGAAGACACTTGGAAGAGTACAAGAGTTAAAAGCAATATAAGTAACTACTATTACATACTGAATCCTACAATACAGTAATCTACGAACAGATCCATAGATAGACCTATAAGCTGAACAGGAATGGGAAGGAAAATGGGAATATACCCATGAATAAACGTGACAAAGATACTTCTATAAATGTACATATATGTTCTGCAAATATATCCAGAGGCATAGTAGAGCATTTTATGCAAATCTATGCAAACTTCTTAGCCATAACCAAACATATTGAGGGAATGAGTTGCTGTGTGTGGTGAATTAGGATGATAGTCTTGAGGTAAGGTTTGGTTGATTTACCATAATATAATCCACAAAGACAATGCTCTACATCATACTTTGGTGAGTAGGGGTTGGGGTCTTAAAAGTTTATGTGTGGTCATCTGAGGTCCAACAATTGGTCTCTCTCTGAAGTAATAGCGAGTGAAGAACATCAAAACCAGACCAAACCAAAACAAAACAAAAGCCAAATTCACGGCATGGTGTAAATGCTGCCTCATAGTGACTCCCCTGCAGGTTACCAAGACTGTAACTATTTATGGGTGTAGAAAGTCCAATCTTTCTCCCACAGAACTTCTGGTGGCTTCAAATTGCCAACCATTAGGATTGCAACCCAATGTAACCACAAGGGTTCCTGTAGAACATCAAAGATGTATGAAAACAATTAAGTCCAAAGGACTAATGGACCACACTATCCCCAACCTCCACATTCGCAAGAAAGAAGAATTACCGCTGTTGACCACTTGAAAAGGGAGGACATTAAAAGATTCTGGATAAGAGTGGGAATAAATGTGAACAGTTTTTTAAAAAAAAAGTTACTGCCAAAGTGTCAATCCATATCTTTGAAGGCCTTCCCCTCCTTCACTGCCCCTCTACTTTACCAAGCATGATGTCCTTCTCAAGGGACTGGTTTCTCCTATTACATGCACAAAATATGTAAGACAAAGTCTTTCCATCCTTGCCTCCAAAGAGCACACTGGCTGTACTTCATTATCATGTATTCATTCATTCTTTCAGTAGTCCAAGGTTCTTTCAATATTCTATACCAGCACCACAATTAAAATGTATAAATTCTTCTTTGGTCTTCCTTACTCAATGCCCAACTTTCATGTGCATGAGGCAATACGAAATACATGGCTTATGTCAAGCTACCTTAGTCTTCAAAATGAGCTCCTTGCTTTTCAACACTCTAAAGAGGTCTTGTCCAGCAGATTTAACTAATGCAAAGCATTGTTTGGTCTCTTGACTGATGCTTCCATGAGCATTGTTTGTGAAGCCAAGCAAGACACAATCCTTGACAACTTCAACCTTTTCTCCATTTATCATGATGTTTACCTATTGGCCCTTAGTTACTCTTTAGGCCTTCATGGTGGCTAAACTATGAGTCAAATAATAGGACTATAAGGTGGACAGTCTACACCAGGGAGATAGACACTCCATTGAATAATCAACCCCATGAGATCAAAGGGCAACATTTTCTCAGGTATAAAGCTCAGAAAGCAGGAAAGGCAAGTGTGGTAGTTACATACTCTGTTGTCAACTTGAGACTATTAAGAGAGAAGGGGGTGGAGTTTAGCCTGTCAACCAGGTTGCAGCTGAATTACCTCATTTGGAGGCGGTAAGGAGGGAAATAGCTCACTGGAGGAGGGACACCCCAACCCCCACCCACATTTCTGTTGACAAGCCACACAGAGCTACATGGATATAGCCAGAGTCCTAGAGTTGGAGGAGCCATGTAGAGACCCACACCAAGGCTGGTGCTTCTACCACCACTGGATCCACAAGACTTTCCACCCACTGGACTGTGATTTTCCTGCATTTGGCATCATTACATGGCTACATGAGTCTAAAGAGAAATTTATGGCTAGTATCGACATATGGGGTAATATCAGGCATATGGACATGACCTGGACTGGGCTGAGATGTTTTCTTTCTTTTTTAAACATCATTTTATTGGGGGCTTGTAAAATTCTTATCACAACCCATACATATATTCATTGTGTCAAGCACATGTGCATATTTATTGCCATCATCCTCCTCAAAAACATTTTCTTTCTACTTGAGCCCTTGGTATCAGCTCCTCGTTTTCCCCTTTCCCTGCCTGCAACCCCTCCCCCATGAACCCTTGATAATTTATAGATTATTATAATTGTGTCATGTCTTACACTGTCCGACGTCTCCCTTCACCCACTTTTCTGTTGTCCATCCCCCAGGGAGGGGGTTATATGGAGATCCTTGTAATCAGTTCCCCCTCTCTACCACACCTTCCCTCTACCATCCCGGTCTCTCCACTCTCACAACTGGTCCTGAGGGGTTCATCTGTCCTGGTTTCCCTGTGTTTCCAGTTCCTATCTGTACCAGTGTACATTCTCTGGTCTAGCTGGATTTGTAAGGTAGAATTGGGATCATGATGGTAGGTGGTAGGAAGCACTTAAGAACTAGAGGAAAGTTGTGTGTGTCATCAATGCTACACTGCACCCTGACTGACTCGTCTCCTCCCCGTGACCCTTCTGTAAGGGGATATCCAGTTGCCTACAGATGGGCTTTGGGTCCCTACTCCGCACTCCCCCTCATTCTCAATGACATATTTTCTTCTTTGATGCCTGCTCCCTGATCCCGTAGACACCCCGTGATCACACAGGCTGGT
>NW_022111367.1:7180373-7193976 GCF_000313985.2 Echinops telfairi | reverse complement strand
TGTACATGTCTTTATCTAGACCTCTATAAATGCCCTTTGCCTCCCAACTCTTTTCTCTATTTTCCCTTGATTCTCCTCCTGTCCCACTATCATGCTTAGTCCCCACCAGGATTTCAGCACTTCCTCTTTTGTGTAAAAAAATTTAAATACATAGCTTTGAAAAAAAATTCCCTTTTTTTGGTAACCCCTCATACAATCAGTGTCATGAAACAAAATGTAGATGAGTAGTTTAATGGAAAATAATTTGGTCTGCAAACTTCCATTCAAATTACAATAAGAAGTAAAACAAACAAGCAACCATCTCCTAACCAAACCAAAACCCCAAATTCTAATCCATATACATTTTTTTGTGATCTTTTATGAATCCTCTGAAAACAATGCACAGTGGTATCTAGGCATCATCTACTTCTTCTGTCCCAGGGTTGTGGAGGCTCCCAACCTCCCAATTCCCTTAGTTGATTAGTCCTACAGAGCAAATTTTCATTTAACTTTATTAGATTTTTTGCTCTTCTTTGCTCCAGATCAGAAGAGTTCAATAGTTACATCGTACATAGTCACTTGCAAGGTTTTAAGACTCCAGTCACTACTTGCCAATGTAGGTTGTAGAACATTGTCATGTCATTCCAACAAGGTTTTTGGTTATGATTAAAATTTCTTATAACTTTGTTACTAGTATTCACTACTTATGCTCATGAATACACTTACAACACACACAGATATAGAAATATCTGCTGTAGAATTTATTTGTATGTATTATTTGATATAGTCCCCTTTCTCTTCCCACTTCTGTTTTGTATGTATATTATTGTTACTAGTATTGTCTGTTGTTACAGAATTGTGTGATAATTATCTTTGTTGTCTTAATTCATGTGCTCCTTCCAGGGTCTTTCCTTCCTTGATATCTTGTGCAGACCTCTTTAGAGAAATAAAATCTTAATATTAAAAATTATAGGATAAATGGAAAAACTCACTAGAAGAGATAGAAGTTGAAATTAAGGGATTCTGTCCTCACAGGAAATTACAGGAAAGTGTCCAAAAGATAGAATATATAGAAAAGACAGGATATGTACAAACAAATATAAAAAACATTGAAAATTGGTCTGGAAAGTTCAATATCTAAATAATTAAGAAAGAAAAGGGAACTAAAACAGAGGAGAGGAAATCATCAACAAAATAATTTTTTAAATCACCTAAACTGAAGGAAATGAGGTTTTGATTGAAATACACTGAGAGTTTTGATAGAATATGCCTGTCAGATAAAATTCATGGGAAGTTCTCTTTAAGAACTACCAGAATTCTGCTAGGCGAGATATCTTACATTTCCTAACAGTGAGAAATTTAACTCAAAAGTAAGTACACCCAAGTTTTTTAAACCAAGAAAGCATCAAGGCCTGCTGACAGATTCCCCTTGGCCGTTTACCAGGGCACCCCTTCCCGACACGGTTGATTTTTCCCACTCTCTGAGGCAACCCTCAGAGATAAGCAAGTATCTTACCTCACTGGCCTCTGGAGACCCTGGTGAATAGAAGATATTGTGAACAGCTCGGTGCAAGCATAACCCTAGGCTTCGTTTTTTTTTGCCATTCCCCCTTCCTCCTTCTTTCTTGCTTTGTTCTTTAGTACCCTCTGCCCCAACATGCCCACCTCCCCAACCCAGCACTGATGTGGTTACAGTAACACTATCAAAGGAGCAGCAATCCTTACTTACATGTAGTTTCATTTTTTATTTCATTTTATTTGAGTTTTACACATGGTTTTATTATATCTTTATTAGTTTTTCCCTATTTCTCTTCTACTTTCACTTTCTCTTCCTCTTCCTCTTCCACTTCTGGTCTGATCAAACCCTCCTGAGAATACCCATTACTCCAGGAAAAAGTAGTCAGGCCTATAGATTTTGGTACACCTACCTTAACAAGAACTATTTCCCCCCTCTGCGTGCAAATCATGTCCACAATATGCTGCCACAGCAACAGGATTTCAGCACTCATACCAAATCCACAACTTGCCATTTTGTATTTTTTTGTCCCTCCTTTTTCCTGTATATCCATTATCTCCTTCTGCCTTTTCTTTTTGCTATTGAAATATAGTTCCATAAAATGTATTAAGGCTGATTACATTTTCCATTATTTTTACAAATTGGTTGACCTATCCAGAGAGTCACTTATTATTATCATTACTTGTATTTGATTCTCCCCCCTTACTTTCCCCACTTCTATCCCTTTTCTCTATTTCACCACCATGTTTTCAAGCTCCTATTAGATGTCTCCCACATCACTACATCTACATAACACAACAGCTCACACACCACTAGGAGCTTTACCACAAAGCTTAGGAAACAGCAGTCAACCACAAAAAACAAATAAACAAATAATCCAGAAAAACAAGCACAACCAACCAAAAAATCACCACAACCCAGTGGAAGACTGTGGGAAAGAGGACCTGAAACCACCAGAAGCAGAATTCAGAAGAATGTTTAGGTCTTTTCAAAAGATGTGGGGAACACTCATTACAATAATGGAAATAATTGATAAACTATAACCCTTAAGCCAAAAGGAATTCTAAAAGACTAGTAATGAAATAACAGAAATAAGCAAAACAGTAACAGACCTGGAAAGCAGAATGGAAGAAAAGGAAACTTGAATCAGTGAACTTGAAGGCTATAACTCTGACTACAAGTGATGACAGAATCAACAAAAAATCCAAAGAAAGCCTGAGAATAATGTGGAGCCTTATCAAGAAAAACCAACCCAATAGCGCATCAGTGTCCTAGAACAAGAAGAAGCAAAAAATTCTACAGCGAAAATAATACAAGAAATAATGGAAAAAAACCTCACAAACAGCAGGAGAAAACAGCTATTCAAGATGCTGAGAGAATGCCAAACAAAATAGATCCCCATAGAAACACATGGACAACATATCATAGTCAAGCTCTTCAATTTCAAGTGAAAGGAGATAATCTTGAGGGAAGCTGGAGAAAAAACAAAACAGAAAAACCAAACAGTTCCCTACAAAGTAAAATCTATAAGGATGAGCTTGTACTTCTCAGCAGACCCTTTGCAAAATGGAGAAATATATATTTAATGCTGAAATAAAAAATTGACAACCAAGAATCCTATAGCCAGCAAAATTATCCATCAATATTAAGGAAACTAAATGTATATCCAGTGGTGTAGTTGTGTGTTGGGCTGCTATTTGCATGGTCAGCATTTCAATACCACCAGTAGCTCTACAGGAGAAAGACTGGGCTTTCTACTCCTCTGAACAGTTATAGTCTTGGAAACTTTCAAGGGGATGCTGTGATTCAGCATTGACTTGATGGCAGTGAGTGAGAAAGGGATATCCATACAAGGAAAAACAAAATGAATTGGTGAAAAATCCAAGCAGCATTACAAAAAATACTAATAGGATCACTATGGAGAGAGAATCAACAACAAGAGCAGACAAACACACATAGCACAACACTACCCAGAAACCAATGCGATTAAAACAATATAGAAATAGAGGAGAAACAAAGACACCAATGAAGTCACAAAATAAGGGAATGGAAACTAAACACAACACATCAAAATAATAGCAACAAACCTACATGTATCAACCATGACACTGAATGCCCATTGACATTAAATGCACCAACAAAAGACAGAGGAGCTGACTTGATTAGAAAATAACACTCTCCTCTATGCTGCCTACAAGGGTACAACTTAAACAGAAACACAAAAATGAACTAAGAATGTAAGAGGGCAAGATATGACAACATAATGATTTATAAATTATCAAGGGTTCATGAGGGAGGGGGGACCAGGGAGGGAGGGGAAAAAATGAGGAGCTGATGCCAGGGGCTTAGGTGGAGAGCAAATGTTTTGAGAATGATGAGGGCAATGAATGTACAAATGTGCTTTACACAATTGATGTATGTATGGATTGTGATAAGAGTTGTATGAGCCCTTAATAAAATGATTTTTTTAAAAAGAATCAAAGGATGGAGAAAGATCTACCAAACCAATGGCAACCATAAAAAGTCAGGAGTGACAATATTAATCTCGGATAAAACAGACTTCAACGTGAATAACATAGTGGGAGACAATAATGGACACTGCATAATGATTGTATGACCAATTACCAGACACATATAAACTTAATAAACATATATACATCCACACGAAAGACCCTTGAAATACGTCAGCCAAACCTCACTGAGTTGAACATAGTAATAATCAACACGTCAGTAATAGTAGGAGATTTCTACACACCATTCTCAAGAAAGGACAGAGCAAGAAATAAATAAAGAAAGAAACTCATTGAAGAAACAGAAGAGCTAGATGGTGCCCGGCTATCAAAAGTTATTACATCTGAGGTCTTAAAGGCTTAGAGTTAAAGAAGCAGCCATCTAACAGGGAAAGCAACAAAGTCCACATAGAAAAAGCACCTCAGGCTATATGATTATGAGATGTCGATGGGAAGAGGTATCAGTAGCTCAAAAAACATGCATCCAAATGGATATGAATGGGACTGGATATAGTGGAGACCCAAAGTCCACCAGCAAGACAATTGGACAGTACCTCTTAGAAGGACCTCACAGAACAGAGGATAAATACAGGGTGCTGTGTGGCACTGATGAACCACATCATTATCCTCTAGTTCTTTAAGATTTCCTCCACTTACTACATGGTCCGTACACGATGTACCTCATTGGTCATGTTAGACTTGCATATGTTCATTTGTACATTTAAGATTGCTCGGTATGTGGTAGTCAAGATAGATGAACCCTCAGAGACACTAACAGGAGTAAGGGTTTCCTGAGCGTACAGGAAGTAAGAGGGGGGAAGAAAGGGGGAGAGTGGACTTGATAGTATTGATGATTGTATAGCCCCACCGATGGGATGAACAACAGAACTGTATGGGAAGGAAAAGGATATATTGGAATGACTAAGATAAGTCAATAAATACATTATTTTAAAAAAAGAATTTGAGCTCTTAAAAAAAGAAAAGAAACAGAAGAGCTAAACAACACAATCAACCACCCTAGACATATATACAAAACATTCCATCCAATAGCAGTACAGTATATATTCTTCTCTAGTACACATGGTACATACTCAAGAACAGATCACATGTTAGGCCACAAAATAAGCCTCAGCAATTAAAAAAAACATTGAAAGTCCACAAGCCAGTTTCTCACATAACAATGCTATAAAACTGGAAGTAAACAATAGAAAGAATGAAAACATAAAACAAGCACATGAAGACTGAAAACATTATTTCAAAATGACTACATATAGATCAAATAAGGGACAGAATGAAGAAATTCCTTGAAACAAATAATAGTGGAAACACATTATACCAAAACCTTTGAGACACAGCAAAAGCAGTTATTATAGAACACTTTTAAATGAAGACGAGATATCATCTTGTACCCACAACAATAGCCATATTAAAAAAAACCCCAGAAAACAACAAATGCTGAAGGTGATACTGAGAGATTGGAACTTTTATATACTGTCGGTGGGCTTGTACAAACTTGTGGAAAGCAATATGCACTATCTAAACAAACAGGGAGTAAAAGTATCTTACAACCAAGCAATACCTTTGCTGGACATAAACCCCAAATAAATAGGAGATAGAACATGAACAGACATAAGCTCACATAAGTTCACAGTAGTAAAAAGTGAAAACATCCCAAATGCCTATCAGTATAAAAATGGGTAAAGAAACTATGGGACATCCATTCAGTGGAAGACTATGCATCCCTATAAAACAGTGATGATACCATGAAACACCTCATGATATGAATGGACATGGAAACCATTATGTTGAGTGAATTTAGTCAGTCACAAAGGGACAAATATTGTATGAATACAGTGTTATAAGGATAAACACTAAGAAGAAGTCAGGCTTCTGTTCTTTGGTCATGTAATCTTCTAATCCAGTCTACCAAGCAATGCAGTAGAGAGCCTGCCAAGCACCCATTAACTACATATTACCCCCTTAATATGTACATCTTCAAAACCACTTCAACATCTCAGCCTGGGTCATTTTTTCAAGACAAAGGAGAAGGAGAACCCTATTTAACTGCTGCCATACAACATTGTGCTAAGGTCATCCCAAATCAACAGACATTCATATAATAGTGGTAAGCAAAGCTTATTGGAAATTCAAGTCAAGGCGGGGGGAGGGAGACATATCTTAAAGAAGGTAATTACATTTCAGTTGGTGTATTAACTGGGAGGAGCAACTTCTCATCAGGAAAAATGCTTAACCGTACTTATATTGAACCCAAAGAAAGAATACACCTGGTATTAGGGTCCTAATTGGACATTTTGACCCAGTTTTTACCCAGCCCTTGGTGACTCAGGCCTTTTGCTATAGACTACTTGGAATTTAGACTCTGTCCTTTCAAGGTGCATAGTGTCCTTCATAGATCATCCAAGAAGGTTTCTATGTGGGAACCGAACTAAGTGAACTAGGTTTTACCTCCAACTCGCCTGTAGTATATTTAAGGAACTGACATACTCCCTTGGACTTAAGACTGAAAGACCCTAGTGTGGAAAGAGGTTATCCCAAGGTTATGGAAAATTGATGTTCATTAGACTGGTTCAGATTTTTAAAAAAATCATTTTATTGGGGGCTTGTACAACTCTTATCACAATCGATACATACATCTATTGTGTCAAGCACAGTTGTACATTTGTTGCCATCATCATTTTCAAAACATTTTGTTTCTACTTGAGCCATTGATATTGGCTCCTCATTTTACCCCTGCCTCTCCCACCATCCCTCCCTCATGAACCCTTGTTAATTTATAAATGATCATTTTTTCATGTCTTACACTGACTGATGTCTCCCTTCACCCACATTTCTGTTGTCCACCCCTCTGGGGCAGGGGTGGTGGTGGGTTATATGTAGATCATTGTGATCAGTTCCCCCTCTCTCCTCTCACCTTCCCCTTCCCCTCCTGGCATTGCTACTCTCATTATTGGTCCTGAATGATTTATCTGTTCTGGATTTCCTGTTTTTCCATCTCTTATCTGTACCTGTATAGATCCCTGGTCTAGCTGAATTTGTAAGGTAGAATTGGGGTCATGATAGTGGGCCAGGGGTGCAGGAGGAAGCATTAAAGAACTAGAGGAAAGTTGTATGTTTCATTGGTGCTTTATTGCACCCTGAGTGGGTCATCTCTTCCTTATGACCCTTCTGAAAAGGGATGTCCAATTGTCTACATATGGGCTTTTGGTTTCCACTCCGCACTCCCCCTGGTTCACATTGATATGATTTTTTGTTCTGGGTCTTTGATGCCTGATCTCTGATCCCATCAACACCTCATGACCACACAGGCTGGTGTGCTTCATCCATGAGGACTTTGTTGCTTCTCAGCTAGATGGCTGATTGTCTATTTTCAAGCCTTTAAGACTCCAGACACTATATCTTTTGATAGCCAGGCACCCTCAGCTTTCTTCGCCACATTTGCTTATGCACCCATTTGTCTTTGGCGATTGTGTTTAGAAGCTAACAATCATGGAATGCCAGGTGACTAGAACAAAGTGTTCTTACATTGAGGGAGTACTTGAGTAGAGGCCCAATGTACTTCTGTTACCGATCTGTTTCTCTATTGTTATATATAAATATATTTACATATGTAATGCCTGTATTTAGACCTCTACAAATGCCCATTTACCAACTAGCTTTTTCCTCTATTTCCTTTTACTTTCCTCTTGTCCCACCATCATGTTTGTCCTTCATTTGGGTTTCAGTAATTCCTCTCAGTTACATTACCCTTGATCAAGCCCTCCCCGCCATCGATTTTGTTGTTCCCTTGTCCCTGGGTTTGTTAACATCCACTTCCTTTCCCCCTCCTCCCTGTCTCCTGTGTCCTCCCAGAACCATCAGTTCCATTTTTATCTTCTCCAGATTGTTTATCCTGCCCAACTTATTTAGATAGACATGCAGAGGCAATAATAAGCACAAAAAAAGACAGAGAAAAAGAAAACAAAGAAACAAAACTACAAAACCAAAAAAATGATGACAAATGAAAAAAAACAACAACCTACAGTAAATACTTCCAGGTCTGTTTATTGACCTTTATGAGTCTTTTCCAGTCTAGTCAGATGGGGTGCTACACCCTGGTCCCAAAGTCTATTTTTAGCATTCTCCGGGGACTTTATTGCTTTGCTCTCCTTGCTGCTCTGTTGCATACCCTTATCATTTTGCCCTGGTATGGTGGGGTCAGATTGGTCACAATTCCTGCACTGTGCCTCCATTGTTGTTCCTCATAGATACTCTGGGTCAGTGAGGGACGTTGTGTCCCATGGTGGGGCCGACCCTATGGTCCTCTCTGTGCATTGGCTGCTTTGAGCAGGAGTATCGTCCTTGGGGCTTGGTAGGCCAGGATGTGTTCCATTCTTTCTCCTTCTCTCTTCATTTGCTCCTATGTGCTCTGATTAGATGTGCCCCTCTCCCTAACCTGTAGCTTCAATGCTGTCTTCTGAAGTGAACTCTTCTTTGGGGAGGGGATGGGGTATCCATGTAGTTGGGATTGGGGCCAGCCCCACAGACCTCTCTATTGGTTCCCTGCTTCATGCTGGTATAATGCATTCATGTCTTGGTGCACTGGATTGAAGTCTGGTACCTCCTCCCTTCTCCTGTGGAGATATAAACAACATCCTCCCCTTAGCTGGGTTAGTGTCCTGTTCCTCCGCTACCCATGTCTTTTTTCCCCTTTCTTTCCCCTTCCTTTTTAATTGGCTGTCATATGTATCCCTGCATTGAGTCTGGCCCCTGCCATAGTACCTGGACCTCATCCCAGGAATGCAAGTATACAGTAGCTTTTCCTCATGCCCCCTTTGCATTTTTAAGCTTACCTCAGCAGACTCATGTTGCACTTGTCCTTTTGTACTTGGCTTACTTCGCTTAGCCAAGTTCTTCCCATATGGCGATGTGCTTCATGCATTCATCTCTGCTTTTTAGGGTTGCGCCGTACTCCATTGTATGTATCACAGGTTTTTAATCCATTCATCTGTTGATGGGTATTTGGGTTGTTTCCAACTCCTTGCAATGGTGAACTGTGCTGGTATGAATATTGGAGCACAGATGTTTGGCCATGGTTTGTTTCTCGCCTCTTCTGGGTATATGCCCAGTAAGGGGATTGCTGGGTCGTATGGTAGCTCGATTTCCATCTGTTTTAGATATCGCCAATTTGATTTCTATAGTGGTTATACATACCTACAGGTCCACCAGCAGTGGATGAGAGTTTCTATCTCACCACAGCCCCTACAACACGTGTTACTTTCTGAATTTTTTAATTGGGTTATCTTTGAAGGTGTTAGGTGGTATCTCAGTTGTTTTAATTTGCATTCCTCTCATGGCTAATGATTGGGAGCATTTTCTTATATGTTTATTGGCCATTCTGATTTCTGCCCTTGTAAAACTTCTGTTGAGGCCCTTTGCCCACCTCCTCAGTGGGCAATTAGTTTTTTCTTCAGAGTACTGTAGATTTTAGTAAGAAGGCCTTTATCTGATGTGTCATTGCCAAAGATGTTTTCCAGTCCATGGGCTCTCTTATTACTCTCTTGGAGAATTCTCCGGTAAATCCATCTGGTCTGGGAGATTTTTTATTGATAATCCCTGGATAACATTGTCTATTTCTTTTATTGCTTTGAGTCTGTTGAGATTCTTGACGTCCATGTGGGACAGACTAGGGGAGGATTGTTTTTCGAAGTATTTGTCCATGTCTTCCAAGTTGTTGAATTCATTGGAGTACAGTCCTTCGTAGTACTGTGTAATTATCCTTTTGATTTTATTAGGGTCCGTTGTAAAGTCCCTTCTTTCATCCCTCATCCTTGCTATTGAAACTTATTCCTTCCTTTTTGGGGTTAGATTTGACAGTGGTCTATCAATTCTGTTTATCCTTTCAAAGAACCAACTTTTAGTGGCATTAATTTTTTCCATAGTTTCCTTGTTTTCCCTCTCATGAATCTCAGCCCTGATTTTTATTATTTCTCTTCTTTTTCTATTAGTAGGATTGTCTTGTGCCTCTGCTCTAATTGCTGTAAGTTTTCTGTCAGCATATCAACCATAAGTTTCTTCCTTTTTCATGTGCTATCAAACTTCCTCTGATAACTGCCTTTGCTGCATCCCAAAAGTTTTGGTACATCGTATTCTCATTCTTGTTGGTTTCTAGAAACTTCCTGAATTCATCTCTGACCTGGGCCAATACCCACTCCTTTTGCAATAGAGAGTTATTCATCTTCCAATTGTTTGCCATTGTTTTCTTAATCATCCTTTTGTTGATTTCCAGCCTATGACATAGTGGTCAGTGAGAGAAGTCTATATGATCTTTATGTCCTTGAAGTGACACAGATTGAACTTGTGTCCCAGCATGTGGTCTGTCTGGGAGTATGCGTCATGTGGGCTTGAAAAGTGTGAATTATTTTTCATTTGGGTGGAGAGCTCTGAAAATGTCTATCAGGTCAAATCGTTTAATTGTAATGTTTAGATCTGTAGTCTCCTTGTTTAGCTTCTTTCCTTGTGATATAACTTTCTCAGATAGTTGTGTAATAAAGTCACCAACTATAATTGTTGAGCCTGTAATTTCTTTTTTTTCATCTTTTGGAGCGTTTAATGAATTTCACGGGTTTCTCGCTGGGCATGTATATATTTATTATGCTCACTGGTTCTTGGTCTACTGTTCCCTTGAGCATTATATAGTGCCCCTCCTTATCTCTTGTTATGGCTTGCACCTCGTGATCAATTTTGTCTGAGATTAGAATTGCAACCCCTGCTTTTTTTTGAATTGCCATTTCCTTGATATATTTTTCTCCAGACTCTGATTCTCAGCTTATTTTTGTCTGTAATTTTGAGATGTGTCTCCGATAGGCATCAGATCAATGGGTTGTTTTTTAAGCCAGTCTGTAGCCTCAGCCTTTTAATGCCTGAGTTTAGTCCATTGATATTCAGAGGTATTACATCCATCTGTGGACTCTGATGTCATCTTGTACTTTTTGTGTTGTGTGTTTTCCTACCTCCTTTTCTTATCAGTATGTTGTGTATGTGTGTGTGTATGTTTCCTTCTTGCCTTCTTTCCACCCTAGATCCAATGCTATCTTGGGGACTGTTTTCTCTTTGCTGCCCTCTGGGTGGGGTTGTTCTATGTGGCAGTCTCTTATTTGTGCTCATTGAGTGCTGTTCTGCCCATACTGGGTCCGCAAGGATCTTTTTTAGGGCTAGGTTTCTTTTAACGTATTCTTGGAGTTTTTCCTTGTCTGATAAGACTCTAATTTCTTCATCTATCTTGATAGATAATTTGGCTGGATAGAGTATTCTTGTGTTTGTGTTATTTTCCTTCAATTTTTGGAATACCGTATATGCTCGAGCACAAGCTGACCCGAATATCAGCCGAGGCAGCTAATTTTACCACAAAGCTGCATTAAAAATGTGCTGAAAAACTCAGCTTATACTTGAGTACATGTGGTATTTTACTCCATTTTCTCTTGTTCATAGTGTCTGCTGATACATTTGAGAATATTCTTATTTGGGTACCTTTATATATGACTACTTGTTTTTCCCTAGCTGCTCTCATGATTTCTCCTTTTCCTCAAGTTGGATAGTTTAACTATTATGTACCTTGGTGACTTCTTGGGATTCAGTCTAGCTGGTGTTCTTTTAGCTTCCTGAATGGTTGCCTGTTTTTCATTCATTAAGTTTGGGAAGTTTTCCTCTATGAACTCCCTCACTATGTTTGCCATTGTCTTCTTCATTTTGTCTTGTTGAAGTAGTCCAATTATTCTAATGCTGTTCCTCTTCATAGCTTCAGACATGGCACTCAGGTTTCCTTTAGCTTCTTTGATTATATTATTTGACTGCCTTTCCTATTTGTTGAAGTCTGTCTGACTAATTTCTAGGTCACTGGTATGATTCTCTGTCTCCCCAAGTCTTTTGGTGAAGTCTGTGAATTTATACTGGCTTTTCTTATCTCATCCCTTAGGTATTGTATTTCCTTTTGGTGGGTGGCCATTATATCCTCTATCATTTCATTCTTTTTCTGTATTGTTTTCCTCATATCCTTTATGACTCCAAGTAGCATTCTGAAGATTTATTTCTGTGGCAAATAAATAAATGTCTGCTTCTTCTATGCTGTTGTTAGGTTCAGGATTTCTTCACACATTGGCTTTTTTCCCTTCTGTTTTTTTTTCATTGATGTTGTAGGGACTTATTGCTGTCTGTGTTGTTGTTTTAGACGAGCCTGGTGCCATTTTCTAGAGAGTCGAAGAGCACTGGGCTCTCTCTTTAGGGGACTTGTCGGAATGCTTCTTCAAACTGCCTGCTACAGTTGGGTTGTTGTAGGCCTTCAAGAATGGCGCTGCACTGGAGATCTCACAGGAAGCCATGGTGGTGTGGCCCATGTGGCTTGGGGCTCCTCAGAGGGCATGTGGGGTGCCTGCTGCAATGGGAGTGCTGCAGAGAGCAGGTGGGTGTGCCCATTTTGTCGTAGATCACTGTGGATGGTGGACATAATTGCACTAGTTGGCTAGGTCACTGCATAGGTCAGGCGGAGGTTTCCGCAGCAGCTTAACACACTGGTGAGTGTTGGCAGAGCTGCCTTAGGCTGTGTGAGGCACTACTACAGGTGGGAGGAAGTTCTCTCAGCCACTTAGGACCACAGAGGACAGGCAGGGTTTCCCCCAACCATGAGGAGCACTGTGGAAGGCGGACAGAAGTTACCCCTAGCCAAGTGGAGCTCCCCAAAAGGTGGGCGGGATTTCTTCCGGCTGCTTAATTGGCCTTGGAGGGTAGGCATGAGTTCCCCTGTGGCAGAAGGTGGGTGAGATTTCCCCAGCTGCCTGTTATGCCTCAGATGGTGGAAACTCCCTCAGCTGGATGGAGAGTGGGCGTAATTGCCCTAGGAGAAGGAGAGTGGCCTGGAGGCTGGCAGTGGCATGCAAGAGGAAAGAGAATTGAAAAAGTAAACCCCAAAATTGAGCTGGCTGAGACTATGGCAGGAAAGAGAGAGGAGAGAGAAACAAAAGTAAAGATATAGCTTATCCCTGATCTGCTGACTGTGGGGCTGGAGAGGTTTAAACCCTGTCCAGAGGGGTGGAAAGCTGTGATTGTGTTGTAGTAAAGCTCTTGGGCTGGCCAAAGGAGCCCAGCTTTGGCTGAGACTGTGGCGGGGCTAAGGTCAAGCCTTAGCCAGCCTCCACATTGGTAAGACAAAAGTCCTACTCCTTAAAACCTAGTGGACCTGTCACTACTAATCTTTATGATGTTCCTCCTGTGACCTGGCAGCATGGTATTTCCCTCTTAGTGTCTATCCTGTGCTGATATCTGCAGAATGCCTCTGTTGTGTTTTATTTACTTAGTCGCCATCTTGCCGGAAGTCTTCTCTTTAATAGAATTTTCAATGGCTGGTTTCCTTTTGGAATTAGATCACCAAGCTTTTCTTCGTAGGTGCCTCTTGCAGGTCTTGGACCACGAACTCTTTGATTAATAGTCAAGCATCTTAACCACATGTATCACCTTGAAATTCTCTTACCTCCTCCTTGCTCTTCTCTAGTTCAGCTCATTCCTCCATTTTTTTGGTTCACTTTGAGAAGACAGTGTTTCGCCCCCC
>NW_022111367.1:7168863-7179199 GCF_000313985.2 Echinops telfairi | reverse complement strand
ATCATGTTGGGAAGGTGGTTATCATGAAATGACCGTTTAGCTCAGCAAGGTGCTCTTGTATTAAGGGAATGCGCATGAGGAGACCCCATGTCCACCTGCCACCCTACTACTACTAAACCTATAAATATTTGAACTTAGGTCCATTTCCCCCATAATCTTAAATATATTTACATATGTACATGTCTGTATTTAGGCTTCTATGTATGCCCTTTGCCTCCTACTCCTTCCCTCTATTTCCTCACACTTTCCTCCTGTCCCATTACCATGTTAAGCCTTCATTCTGATTTCAGTAATTCCTCTCAGTTACTTTGCCCTTGGTCACTCCCTACCAGTCCTCCCATCCCCTCCCTACCATTGGTTTTGAGTCATTTGTTGTTCCCTTGTCCTTAGGTTGGCCAACACCTCCTCCCTTCCCCTACCTCCCACACTCCCATGTCCCTCTGGGATATGTCCCTCCCTTTATTTTCTTCTCACATTTTTTATATTAATATGTGCATAAAATTGGGGATGGATTTGACAGCACAGTACCAAAGTGGCACATAAGAACATGGCGACAACGGCAGCAGCACCAACAAGCTAACAAACAAAAAAGCCACTTACATACAAAATTTAAAAGAAGAGAAAAAAGGAAAAAAACAAAACAAATAGGCCAAAGAAAAAAAAAGAAGCCTGTTGGTGGTTCAAGGTCTGTTTGTTGACCTTTAGGAGTGTTTTCCGGACGAGTCTAATGGGGTGCCACATCCTGGCCCCAGAGTCCATTGTTTGTATCCCCTCAGGACCTCCTTGCTCTGCTTCCCTGCCACTCCATTGCACACCCCCAGGGTTTTGCCTCAGTGTGGTAGGGTCAGCTCAGTTGCCCATCCCATATTGTGTCTCCGGTGCTGTCCCATGCAGGGCCATGGGTCAGTGCAGGTATTTGCATCTTGCCGTGGGGGCAGCCAAATGGTCCTCTCTGTACACTGGGCCCTCTGAGCTGGGCTATCGTCCTCTAAGCTTGGTGGGCCCAGTTGTGCTCCCCTCCTTTCCTCCTCCTTCCTTTGCTTCAGCTTCCTTCTGGGTGTGGTGTGGTAGGTCAGTTCGTTTCTCACACCATACGATCTATTTCCATTTTCTGTGGTGCTCCCTTCCATGGTGGGGGTCGGGCTAATTCTGGTTAGGGCCGGCGTATGGTCCAGTCTCTTTGTGCATTCCTCCGCGTGTTATGTTGCTCTTCTGGTTTGGCGTGTCCTGGTGGGGTCTGTATGCACGTTCCAGTTCTGTGGGGACACAACCAATACTCTCCCCCTGGGTGGGTTAGTGCCCTGTTCCCCCCATGCCATCAACTCAGTTTCTTCCCACCCTGCTTCTCCCTCCACTTGTCCCCCTTCCCCTTCTTTATGTTGGACTCTTATGTACCTCCCTAGGTGTGGGCTGCCCTCCCTCCAACTGTCTATGCTTCCACCCATTTATTGCGAGATAGGTGTTTATTCTTCGATTCCTGGTACGCTGATTGTACTTACCTCAGGGGACTCATGCTATACCTGTACTTTTGCTTTTGGCTTACCTCACTTAGCATGATTCCTTCCAGCTCTTCCCATGAGGTGAAGTATTTCATGCAATCGACCGGGCTTTTCAGTGCTGCATAGTACTCCATGGTGTGTATGTGCCAGAGTTTACAAATCCAATTGTCTATCAATGGAAACTTAGGCTGTTTCCAAGTCTTTGTGATTGTGAATTGTGCTGCAATAAACATTGGAGTGCAGATGACTGGTCGTGTTTTATCTATTGCTTCCACCGGGTATATGCCCAGTAGAGGGATGGCTGGGTCATAGGGTAGGTCAATTTCCATTTTCTTTAGGTATCTCAAGATTGCTTTCCACAGTGGCTGTACAAATCTACATGACCACCAGCAGTGGAGGAGGGTTCCTACTTTACCACATCCCCTCCAACACTTGTTGCTCTCTGATTTGCTGATTTGGGCTAGCCTCAGAGGTGTTAGGTGGTATCTCATGGTTGTTTTGATTTGCATTTCTCTTATGGCTAATGACCTGGAACACATTCTCATATGCTTATTGGCCATCAAGATCTCCTCCCTAGCGAAGGCTCTTTTCAGTTCTTTTGCCCACTTCCTTAGGGGGTTAACCATTTTCCTCTTTTTGCAGGCCATGAGGGTGTTGTAGATTTTAGAAATGAGCCCTTTGTCTGATGTGTCATTCCTAAAAATCCTCTCCCAGTCTGTGGGTTGTCTTGTCACCCTCTTGGTGAAGTCTTTCGAGGTGCACAGGTGCTTTATTCTTATTAAATCCCATTTGTCAATTTCCAGTTCACCTGCATGTGTACCCTTTTTTATTGCAATGAGTCTATGAGTTCTGTGGACCAGTGCTCTGAGGTTCGTCCCAATTCCCTCCCTGATGGTCCTGATGGCTTGGGGTTTAACTTTTAGATCTGTGATCCACTTTGAGCTTATTCTTGTTCATGGGGTGAGGTAAACGTCTTGTTTCATCTTTCTACATGTGGATATCCATTGTTTCCAGCACCATTTGTTAAAAAGGGAATCCACTTCCCACTTGATAGTTTTGGGGCTCTTGTCAAAGATCAGTTGTCTATATGCTGATGGTTTTATTCTTGGGCTTTCTTTCTTTTCCACTGGTCTGAGTGTCTGTCGTTGTGCAAATACCACACTGATTTGACCACTGTAGCTGTGTAATGGGCATTAAAATCAGGTAAGGTGAGTCCTCCAACTGTGTCCTTATTCTTGAGGAGTTCTCTGCTAATTCTGGGTTTCTTCCCTCTCCATATGAAATTGGTGGTCAGTTTTTCCAATTCTTTGAAGAAGGTTGATGGTATTTGCATTGGTATAGCATTGAACTTGTAAAGTGCTTTGGGTAGGATTGTCATCTTTACTAAGTTAAACCTTCCAATCCATGAGCAGGGGATGTTCTTCCATTTGTGGAGGTCGCTTTTGGTTTCCTGTAGTAGGGTCTTATAGTTTTCCTTGTATAGGTCTTTAGTATTTTTTGTTAAACATATTCCTAGGTATTTCAGTTTGCTCTTAGCTACTGTGAAGGGTACTTCCTTCTTAATCCCCTCTTCCCTGGTCCTGTACGATGTGTATAGAAAACCTACTGACTTCTGTTTATTGATTTTGTATCCTGCCACTCTTCCATATTCCTCTATTGCTCTAACTACTCCAGCTGTGGAACTTTTGGGGTTATAAATGTATAGGATCATGTCATCTGAAAATAGTGGTAGTTTCACCTCCTCCTCTCCCATTTGGATCCCTTTGATGTTCTTCTGCTATCTTATGTTGTTAGCCAGAACCTCCAAAACAATATTGAATAGAAGTGGGGAAAGGGGCATCCTTGGAGAAGACAATGTTATATAACAGAATTATACATGTGTGCTGAGGATTAAATGTATGGGAAGCACTGGTTGTAAGTTTTAGCACTTAAGTGACATATATTATAATTATTTTTATACCAAACTGAATTTATTTTCAATAGTCCTTTCCATCATTATTTCTCCTTCTATATAATCCTTTTGGACATTAATTTTCCAATTCCTAAATATTTAAAACAAATTTTCCTTTTCCTCTTTTGGCTTTTCTAATTTTTTAAAAATAATTCTTTTAAATGTATTCCAGCTATCAGAAACATATGGAGTGTTTTTTCCCCCTGACTATATGGCAATTATAAATGATATTTTTCTTGATGTATCAATTTATATTTATTGACCTTTCACTATTAAGAGGAACTTTGAGCTCACAACATCCATATATACCTTCTCATCTAATTTTTGATAACTATTATTTAACTTTTGGTTAAAAATTATATATCTGTAAGTCTCAAAACTTATGTAATGAACTTTAGAAAGTATTTCTTGACAACTCATTATGTTAGACAAGAATATTAATTATCTTATCTAACCCCTCTCCCATTTTCTGAGCTCAAATATTTATTTTTACTTTATCCAAGTTGTTAGTATTTACGCTTTATTCTATAACAACATTTAAGTCTTATATAGTTGACTTGTTCTAAAGGTGTAAAACTATGCATATATATAATATGTTGCCATTATATGTGAGCTTTATTTAGGGAAGGGCATTGACATTGCAGAAGAAAGCCATATTATCTTACAATTTTATAATTTGATCTGACTCAATAAGGAAATAAGCTTTTGAAGTATTTTCAAATGTTGCAAGTTGAATATTTGAAAGTCTTTGAAGTTTCTGTTTTCTCCTATTTAGTATTTTTGTGACTTTATGAAAAAATTATAAGGAATTAAAAAGTGAAGTTTTTGCTTTCGAAAAAAAAAATTATTTTGACAGCAGATAGCAACAGTAGTGTTGAACAGGAGAAACTTTTCAATCTTAAGAAATAAGGTAGAACAGAGCAGGGGTGTTATTGTCTTAAAAGGTGGCTTCAGTACATAGAACAGGGTATGTTGCAATGATTGATAGAGTTGATATTTAAGTTGAACAACGTTGTTATCTAACTGTGGCCTCAAAAAAGGTGAGAACAGTTGTCTCTGTTCACACATTTAGGTTTCTCCTTCCCCATGAGAATTTAGTAAAAACAATTATAGCTAGTTATTTCTTCAGGGACAGTCTTCTATTTCTGCCTTTCATATTAGTACAAAATGAAAAGACAGTTTCTGGATATTTTTCTTAAAAAGATAAAGAACTGTTTCTGATTTGACTCTCCAGTTCACGGGAGCAATTGATTAAATGGGAAGTCTAGAGAAGGAGCAAAGAAAGCCAACATCACGAGTCACTTTTCTGGTTCTTGAGTTGCATGTTCTTGTTAATTGCTTAATACAAGAATGCAAGTATGCTTATTTGTTTTGGGTGGAATTTTCAAGTAAATTTTGAATGATAGACGTAAGTAATACTTAATTCTTCCAATCATACCAATTAAGCTTTCTTATGTGCATATTTAAGTTATTTTCTTTGGCATTATAACTGTATTATTTTAGCTAAAATGTAGCTCTATATCTAACTTGATTGTGGTCATGCCATGGTTAGTCCCTAAGCTCCTTAGCAATGATGTAAGTGCCTTTTATAGATTGTGTTCCCTCTATCTGCCCAACCTCATTTCCTGTCCCTCCCTGCTTCACGTTTGATATTTTGTACACTCCACACTCTTTTCTACTCAATGTCTCACAACAATCCTTCTTTCTGCAATTCTCTACTTTTCTTATCTGGCTTACTTTTCAAGGATAAATTATCATTCTCCCCAGAAATTCTTCCTTTAATCTGTGATTGCTAGTTGCCATTAAGTTGACCCTTGAATCATAGCAATGCTATGTGGTACAGAGTGGAACTTCTCTATAGGATTTCCTTGTCTTTAATCTGGGTTTGCCAGGTCTTTCTTCTCAGATTCCCACAATGCAGGTGGCACTAAATGCACTTTATTATCTCGGTTTGCTACTTAATATACTATGTTTCTTTTGGGGACCTTTTAGATTATAAGCATCTTGTGGGAGATGACTGTGCCTTACTCACTTTATAATGAGTTGGGTTCAGTCCAAGACATCATATATGTTTAGTAAATATTTGCTGAAGTGAACTATATCCTGATTACATATATATAATTTCTGCAAAAGTAGGTTTTTATAACATAGAACTGAAATTTTCCTTTTATGAACCTCAACTTTTGTTTCTCTTTTGCTCTTTATTTCTTGGCTGTATTGCTTACATAACTGCTATGGCCCTTTAAATTTCAAGTCTTACAAGTTCTAAATAGTAGACGTTCAGCTTAACTATTATTTCAGTTACTTTCTTTTTAGTAATAAGATTGAACTGAAAAGCCACAAGGTAGTTTCAGAATGATACGTGACAAATAGCAGTTATATCAGGAAATGAGTAACAGATTACTATACCCCACCACCACCCAGTGACAGTGCCACTCTATTTTTAATGAATCTACATAAATGTGCCATCTGTGTACAGCGTATGCTGACCTACAGCCAGTGCACTTAAGAGCATGGATAAAACATAGAAACAAGGTCTATGAGAACTGGGAATGACAGATATTATTATGGATTGGATTGTAAACTCCTAAATTATGTGTTGCAAATCCTAAATCTTATAACTGTGGATATAATTCTATCTGAGACTAAGGTTTTGTTTGTTACCTTAATGAGGCCAAATCAGTGTAGATATGTTTTATGCCAATCACTTTATTTTAATTAATTAATTAATTAATTTTAACACTTTCGCTAACATACAATTCACTATCCTATCTTTCAATAGTTCAATTACGTTCATTCATGAGTTGTGTAATCATCACCATGATCAATCCTAGGATATTCTTTCTTCTTTGTATTTGCTGTTGTTAGCTCTCCATTTCTTGTTAACCTCCTGCCATGTCCCTTTGAAACTATTAATGTAATTGTTGTCTCTATAGCTTTCCCTATCTTGGGTTTCATATACAAAACATACAAAAACAAATGACAGAATCAAACAGAGAAAAGCCTCAATTTTAAACAAAGCAGAAAATAGTAAAAACATCAACAATTAAACATTGATACAGGAGGTAGATCAAATGATAAAGTGTCACATTTTGACCTAAGTACAGCTGTAATAACCCATCTTATAATGCAGTCTGTCTGATAATAAGGTCTTTCTCAGACCTGGTCCATAATTAGAGGCCCTTCACCAGAGGCTTAATCTGAATGTGGGACCCCAAAACAGGTTTTTGACTTTCACTGCTATCCACAACCTTCTTC
The DNA here is from genome assembly GCF_000313985.2 of Echinops telfairi. Lineage (NCBI taxonomy): Eukaryota > Metazoa > Chordata > Mammalia > Afrosoricida > Tenrecidae > Echinops > Echinops telfairi. Next base: position 7,172,491 of record NW_022111367.1, on the reverse strand, counting down.
AAACCTGGTATTCAGTGTCTAAGTTCTAATATAATTTCCTCCTCCAATTTTTAAATTTATTATTTACAATTCTTAGATCACAAAGACTGGTGTGCTTCTTCCATGTGGACTTAGCTGACACTTCAGTTAGATAGCTGTTTGTTTTAACACAAGCCCTGAAGGCACCAGTCATTATTATTTCTGGTTAGCTGGGAATCATATTTTTGTATGGCACCCATATCTTCAATGATCAATTTATAGGGGCAGGTATTGAACAGGGCTATGTCACAAGGACCAATAATTCTTAGGTAAAGGCTATGATTAAATGTGAGCTCAAAATCCATTCATACATCTATGGTTTATATATGTCCTTGGTTCACTTTAAAGAAATCATGATTTTGTTGAAGGACATCGTAAATTATCCCCAGTGGGCATATAGTAGTTCTATTGATATTACCATTAATTTAGTCACTGATGAATTGTATGAGCCCCAATAAATTGATTTTAAAAAATTTAGTCACTGGTTTATAATTTAAAACATTGTGGAGAAAAAGAAAGATACATGTACAGGACAGTTTTTTAGAACAAATATATGGATTAACAACTTAGGCGAGTGGACACTATTTACACAAACAATAAAGGTTGGTGATAGGGTAAAACTTTTAATAATGCTCATTCATAGAGGGAGAACTGGACTAAACGTGCCATAAAAAGGCAGAGAGTATGGAAATAGCACATATATGGCAGTGTTAAGTTGCCATTTATTGGGCATCCTCAAGGCAAGAATTTTGAACTGAAGTAAGTGACTTCCATATCCATAGACTTGGAATAGTAGCCTTCTGCTTCTATGCACACTAGGATATTTCAACCTTAAGTCCATAGAAGTATTTCAGTTCCTTTAATTTGATAATGATGGGTTTAAGGTAGAATTTAGTTAACTTAGTAGCAGGTGAAGGGGAAGAGTAGGGAAGAGGGGAAAGATGAAAGAATGGAAGGAAAAGTAATAGAGGAAAGAGGGGAGCGGGGAGATCAGGTAGTGCTAAATTAAGAATTGTTTTAAAAAAGATTTCCTATTGTGAAAGAACAAAAGTATAATACTAATTGAAAAATAATTATGAAAGTAGCACAAACTTTTGTTTTGAAGAGCGGAAAAAGAAAGAGAAAGAGGCAAAAAGAAAAAGGGAGGAGCTCTTGGTGTTTGGTGCTGGTGTTTAGTTAGGGTCTAAGCTCTGCTCAGGAGTGTGTTGCTGGTGTGGTCAAGAGAAAGGTGCGTTTTCAGGAGAAAGGGGGAATGCCAAGTGAGTTTAGGTAGGATCTTGGCTGGAAGCACAAGGCAAGAATCAGTTGAGCAGTAATGAGCCACACCTATGGAGATTGACTTCACTGGTTCAGGTGCTTGGGATTGCTGTATGTTTAGGTTTGGCTGTGGCCTGGAGACAAAGGTGTTTAGTGGGGCAGCAGGATATGGGGAAGTTTCTCAGGGCAGTCCACGTTGACTGGGTCAGATGGGTGTGGGGTTCATGCCTTTCAAGGGCCAAGGGTATCTGAGAAGGGTCAAGGAGGAGGCAGTAGAGAAATGCATCTGTGAGGCATGACTGGTCATGGGGCAGGATATTGCTTTGAACGGTCTTGGGATGATCTAAATGAGGTGTTAGTTGATAGATTAGGACATTGTAATTTAAGGATTATGGAAATGGTAGAAAATATTTTTATTCAAGAGAGTGAAAGAAAGGATAGTACTTATTAAAAAGGAACTATAAAAATGCTAAAAGTGTAAGATATGACAAAATAATAATAATTTATAAATTAACAAAGGTTCATGAGGGATGGGGACGGGGAGGGAAGGGAAAAATGAGGAGCTGATACTAAGGGCTCAAGTAGAAAGCAAATGTTTTGAGAATGATGTTGGTAACAAATGTACAAATGTGCCTGACACAATGGATGCATGTATGGATTGTGATAAGAGTTGTACGAGCCTCCAAAGAAATGACTTAAAAAAAAAGGTACAGGATTTCGCCGTAATGAAGGGATAAAATGAAAGAAGCTGGGGGTCTAAACTCTGCCCTAGGAGAGTTTAACAATGTGCAAGGCAGGGATCAGTTGGGCAATTGCAAACAGTGCCTAGGGGCAGGAGGCTGTACCCATTTAGGTGCTTGGTCTGGCAGAAGTAGTTTTAGGAAGACCCTGGGCTAGAGTCTAGGGGTTGAATGGGGCCATGAGAGCTGAAAGACCGAAGGTCTTGTAGTTTGGGAGGTAGAGTGGCTTCATTTGTTTTGGGCTGAGTGGTTTGAAGGGGGTGGGGCTGTTTGAGAAGGGTCCCAGGTGGAGGTAACAGAACCAGGAACCTTATATTGGGATGCACAGGGCAGAGGAGGTGAGGCCCAAGCAGTCCCAGGGGTTAGATTATTGCCCTGAATGGCCTGAGGTTGGTTAAATGAGGTGCTGGCTGGGAGATGAGGGTATTACTGACTTATTTGTAGAAACTATGAAAAATACGCTTATTAAAATGTATGGAAGAACTGATAGCATTAAATGCAAGATTTAGTTTTAAAGATGAGGAAGGCGGGAAAAACAAAACAACAACAACAAAAATTGGATCTAAACTTAGCCCTGGAGGGTTCAAGAATGTCTAAGACAAGATCAATTGCAAACAGTGCCTAGGAGTGAGTGACTGTCCATTTGGGTGACTGGATTGGAAGGGATACGTTTAGGCTGGCATCAGGCTGGAGGTGAGAGGTTGAGTGGGATTACTTGAAAGCACAGAGACCAGAGGTTTTATAGTTTGGGAGGTAGAGTAGGAAAAATTATAGCCAGCTGTCCTGAAGGAGTGGAGTTCAAGTAGCCCAGTTGGAGGGGGCTAGACTCACACTGTTTAGGAGGTGAAGGGTAGTCTGGAGGTGAAGTGTATGATGTTCAAGCTAGCCTTGAAGCTAAGAGGGCATTCAAGTCTGCTATGAGATCAGTGTCTTAGTATCTTGGGAGGAAGCACTGGGCATCTCAGGGGTGTGCTTACCCTGGACCTTGAGAAGCTCAGCTTACTTATCTATTGAGTTTTTCTCTCTGATTCCTTGCATCCTGTTTTCTATTTCTTGATGTTTTCCTCTTGATTGTTGGAGAGGGAGTCTCTCTCCAGGTGGCTACGTGGCCATCTTGAATTGGAGTGCCAATCACTTTTGAGATATAAAAGGAGATCATTAGAAGCAAGAAGGGACAAATGGGGAAAATAGATGTCATGTGGAGATCTCCAAGAATGCTGAGAACACCATAGAAGCTGAGATAATCAGTTTTTTTCCCAGAGAAGACAGAAAACTTTCTAATAGTGTGGGAAACTGAGGGCCAAATTCTCTATACTCAAAATTATGGGGTCTGGAAAGCCAACTCCGGTAGAGGACGGGCTATGTGGTTATGAGATAAAAATGATTCTTAATACACATTCTCATGAATCATTCCTACAACAGTCCTCCATAAAGGTTATGATAGGTCCATAATTTCATGTCAACTTGATAAATAAGTTTAGAGGTGGAGTCTAGCCTGTCAATCAGTGTGGACGCCATTACAAGATGGCGCCGGACCGCGCCCGCATCGTCAGAGCTAAGCTGTAAACAAGCTTGTTGCGCATGCGCTGCCAGCCGCTCGCTACGCATTATCA
>NW_022111367.1:7116892-7166721 GCF_000313985.2 Echinops telfairi | reverse complement strand
CCCGGGGTTTTAGGAGCTTGGGGTCTTCCGCAGCTGACCTCGGAGCAAGAGGCAGCTTAAATAAACTTCGCAGATTGCATCTACCAGAAGGGTCCTGACCATTCTTGTCTCGGTCCGTGTTGCGCCGTATCATCCGCGCGCGACAAATCAGGTCACAGCCTGATGATACCTTCTTGTGGGTGTAGCCTTCTCATGAGAATTCTGGGAACGTCTTCTCTTTCTCCCTGGAGGGGGGGCACTCTCTTCCCTTCTCTCCATGCTTTCATATTCCTATTGACAAGCCACGTGGAGCTGCATTGAGGAGTCACACTCAGAAAGCTGGAGGAGCCATATGGAGACCCATACCAATGCTAAGATGTATCCACAAGACTGTTCACCCACCAGCCTGTGATCTTCTTGTATTTGGCATCATTGCATGTACTGTGTGTGATAAAGTTTATTGTGCCAACCTGGCCAATGAAAACATGTGGGATTAATTGAAGGGCAGAGAGATAAATGGCTTGGGGAGCCTCACCATTCTGGTATCTTGTTCTCCCATGGTAGGACCAGTTGCGGCTGCCTTAGCTAGTTCTCTGCCTTAGCTGACAAGGCTCACTTCCTGTGAGACATTCTTGAGATGACACGTGGACCTACCCTGATGCAGCCCTGGGTGCTGGAGAAACTGCATGGAGACCCCTGCCAGCGCTGAGATGTTTATATGCTCACTGATTTGGCTTTCTTCCTGCATTTGGTGTCATTGTGTCTGTTTTCTGAGTTTGAGGAGGACTTTGTAGATCGATATTGGACATATGGGCTAATGTTGGACTTATGGGCTTAGACTGGACTGGGTTGGGATGCTTTCTTAATGTACAATTACCCTTTATATAAAACTCTCTCTTATAAAATATGAATGTTTATGAATTTTGTTTCTCTAGTCTACCCAGACTAACACACTGCATGAATCTGGAGAGGAATTTATAGACTAGTATTGTACATATGGGCTAACATTGGACTTATGGACTTGATCTAGATTGGGCTAGAATATTTTCTCAATATGCAATTGCTCTTTGATGTAAAGCTCTCTCTTATATACATAAGAGTATCCTTGGATTTGTTTCTCTGGTCAATGTGGCCTAACACAAAATGCTACGATATAAGATGTTTAAAGCCTGTGCGTGGCTATTCACTGTGCCTGCAGGTTATTTGTAGTGAAGAGCAATCAAATTCTATTGCCTGTCCCACCCAAAAGAGTAACTAACTCCCCTCTGACATTTTCTTCTGATACAGATAATAGATTGTTCATAGAGGGCTCAGGACTTAAGAGTTTAGGCCACAAACTGAATCCATTACCCACTTATTATATTACCCATTCCCTCTATTACGTGTTCACCATATTATGTGCATGCCTATTGAAAGATTTGTAAGTCACATGACCATATGTATCCATTGCGAAATACATTGGCTTTTCTTGATTCTGACACAGGGCAAAGGAGCCCCTGTGCCCGGCTATCTATCTTCTTTTCCATGATCACAAAGCTGCTCCAAAGGATCAATTCAACTGTTGGGGGCTGATAGATGCCCTACACAATAGAGCTAGTGTCCTGAATTCAGACTTCTAGTCTCCTAAACTATGAGAAAATAACTTTGTTTGTTAAGGCCTTGCAGTAGCACTAAGAAACCAAGACATATGTATGTCTTCCTGGTGCAAGAATTCTTTCCATTATGTTTCTGGAAGATAAATAATTTCTACCAAACATGGTGGTCAAGACAGATGACCCCATAGAGACACTGACAAGAGTAAAGTTTCCCTGAGGATACAGGAAATGAGTTGGGGGAGGAAAGAGAGGGGAGTTGATAACATTGATGATTGTATAGCCTTACTCAATGGGATTGAACAACCAAACTATGGGAAGAGAAGGGATATATTGGAATGAGTAAGATATGTCAATAAAAATATTATTTAAAAAAAGACGAATAAGCCTGTTGGAGAGTACAGTAGATTTCTCTCTTGATCCTGCCACCAGAAGAGGTGATCCCTTGCAAAACAATTAATAATAATAATAATAACAATTATAGTGATAATTTTGACCAAAATACCTGCTGTGGTTGTTATTCATAAGATTTATAGTGGCTAACCCATCAGTGATAGCCACCAGTTTCTTCTTCCTAGTCTATTCTTAGTCTGGAAGTTCTGCTCAAGCATATTCAACTTGGCTGTTTACACACAAGCCAAAAAATAAAGCAAACTACCACAATATAACAAAATGACAGATAAGTGTTAGGCCTACTATAATATACCCTCTTTATTTCACTAAGCAGCTCATTTCATATTTATTGTCATTAGGTTCCATTGAGCTGGTTCCAACTCACAGTAACCTTATGTACAAGAGAACTAAACACTGCCTAGTCTTGCACCATGCTTATAATTATTCCTGTACTTGAGCCCATTGTTACAACCACTATGTCAATATATCTCTTTGAGAATCTTCATTTTTTTTTTACTTGCTGTCTATTTACCAATCATGATGTCCTTCACTAAGGACTAAGATCTTCCTGGTAACATGTTCAAAGTATGTGAGATTAAGTCTTCTAAGGAGCATTCTGATTGTACTTCCAAGACAGATTATTTTATTATTCTGTCAGTCCATTGAATATTCAATATTCTCTACCCACACTATAATCAAATGCATAATTTCTTCTCTAGTGTTCCTTATTAATTGCCCAGTTTTCAAATGCACATGAGGTGATTAAAAATAACTAAGGCTTGGGTCAGGTACACCTTAGTCCTCAAAGTGACATCTTCACTGTGTTTAAAGAAGTATATATCCTTTGATTTCTTATTGCTACTTTCATGAATGTTGATTTTGGATCCAACTGAAATGAAACCCCCTATAACTTCAAATGTATCGCCATTTATCATGATGTTGTGTATTGGTCCAATTGTGAGGATTTTTCTTATCTTTACATTGAGGTGTAATCTGTACTACGGATACAGGTCTTTGATTAGTAAGCACCTCATGTACTTGGTGCCCTCAGCACACAAGTTTCTGCCATTAGCTTATTGGAGGTTGTTATTGAATCTTTCTCCAATACAGATGTTGCTTTCTTTTTAATACCGTCTATTTTCTCAGATTATTAGCTCAGGATACAGAATGAATAGCATGGTGAAAAAATACAATCGTTACCCCATACCATTCCTTATTTGAAACCATTTGGTATCTCTTGTTCCATTCAAACAACTGCCTCTTGTTCTATGCATAGGTTCCACCTGTTATTTTGTTGTTGGGTGCTGTGTTAGATTGTATTGACTAGAGAAACAAAATTCATAGACACCCATATTTTATAAGACAGAGTTTTATATAAGGGGTAAGTTTACATTAAGAAAGCATCCCAACCCAGTGGTGTAGAAGACCATAAGTCTGACATTAGCCCGTATATCTGACACCAATCTACCTAGTCTTCCTCAATCTCACAAAATGCATGCAATGATGATTCCACTGAACTGGCTGCTGAGAATGCCCTCTGGCCACTTTGGGCTTCTCTTGCCTTTGGATTAACAGGTCAGGAAGGGTGTCACTGGATTGAGTGGTGTGACTGGTCCTGATTACCAAGGAGATATTGGACTGGTGCTACATAATGTAGGTAAAGAAGAATATGTCTGGAATCTAGGAAATCCCATAGGCCGACTCTTAGTACCACAATATCCTGTGACTAAAGTAAATGGTAAGTTACAGAAACCCAATCCTGACAGGATGTCTAATGACCCAGACCCCTCAGGAATGAAGGTCTGGGTCACCCCACCAGGCAAAAAACTACAACCAGCTGACGTGCTTGCCGAGGCCAAAGGTAATACAGAAAGGTAGTAAAAGAAGGTAGTTCTACCTATCAGTTATGACCATGTGATCAATTGCAAAAGGGAGGTTCATGATTGTCAATGTATTTTCTTTACATGTGCCTATTGAATATCTTTCCTTTGTTCATGTATGATGTATTAGATACAATTGGACTTGGTGTGTTTTCATTTATCTATATGATAGATGTTTGATGCTAAGTATAAGTGTGATTTCATTAATGTCTGGAAGTTATATATGGCTAAAGAATTGTGTACAGGTACCAAGTTGGCAAGGGGTGGATTGTGATAGGTAGGTTTATTATGCCAACCTAGCCCATGAATACATGAGGGATTAATTGAAGGCCAGAGATATAAGTGACTCGGCATGCCTCTCCTTTCTTGTCTCTTGCTCTTTGATAATTGGACCAGTGCACAGCTGCCTTAGCTGGTTCTCTGCCTCAACTTGCAAGCTACACTACCTGTGGGACACCTAACCCATGGACTGTGTTGCTGTAGTTTGAGGTTCCTTCAAGACCTGCTTCACCACACTACTGGAGTATACATCACATGACTGTCGGACTCTGTCATCTGGCTGACTGTTGGTGACCTGCCTTGCTGTTTGTTGCCTGTGGCTGGATTGTCTGAGTTAATATACAGAGGACTCAGCTATCTGCTTTCTTGACTTGCACCCAGTGGCCCTCAAGACTTGAAGGAATGCCAGTGGATTAGCTGTCTTACGGAAGTGAGTTGCACTGATCCATTTGTACTGCTTTGTAGACTAATTAGCTGTTTATTTCTTATGTTGTGTATCTATCTATATAAACATATATAAAATCATAAGTGTCCTGGTTTTGTTTCTCTAGAGAACCCTGTCTAACATAGGTGCCCTTGAGTTGGTTCTGACCCAAAGCTGATTACAGCTTTGAAAAGCCTAAAGGGGCAGTTCTAGTTTGCCCTATAGAGTTGTTATGAGTTGGAATTGACCTGAAGGCAATGAGCTTGAATTTAGTTTAAGTCCTAAGCAATGTTAGTAATGAACCAGTGGTGGAATTCAGCTGGTTCACATTGGTTAGGCAGAACCAATATCTAATTTTTGTTGAATTTGGCAAACCAGTTGTTAAAATGGCACTTGTAATAAGGGTTCTCTCTAAGGTGTATGACTGGGAAGCCACCCCTTGTGGAAATAACAAATTTACATTTTTCACCCTCATCTGAGCAACAGTGTATTTTAAGTGCCTATAGTAATGTTTATTCCATCTATAAGTATAAAAATTAGACAGAATATGCTTGTAAAATTGTATATTAATTTCATTAGGTTTATTGTACTTTTGATGAAATACTGGATTTTTATTCCTCTGTATTTACTACTTAAGTAAGCAAACACATAGCACAAAGAGGAAAACAACCGAGGGTGACACACTGTCTTTGGTTTCAGCTTTGTGTTCTGCTCCACATTCCCACCAGATATTATTAATCTCTCAATGTTTGCAGAGTTAAAAATATTGTCAGATCAATTGCTGTAAGTTCAATAGAAGCTGAAAGGGTTTTTTCAAAGATGAACAAAATATGTCTAGAGAAGAGAAGTCACCTGTTCCTTTTCTTTTTTTATTTAAATATTTGACTTCATTAGAAACAATTTTTAACACTTTTTCTCCTCCCGTCATAAAAATACAGTAAATAATTTGCTTAAAAAAACACAGCTATGAATAAGTGTCTGGTTTCCTCTATCTCATCTAATAATGTACCCTGCTGACAGCAGTTTATAAATCCGGAAGACAATGGGATGAGCACTGAGTTTCAAATGCCCTTCTGCTATGGAACTTGTTCTCCCACATCCTAAAATATGTACCATGGAAATAAATGGTTTAAAAATCATTAAGCCACTGCTAAATGAATTCAACTTACCTTTAGCATTATGTTCAGAAAAATAGTTAAGTCTCAAGGTCCCCCCAAATTTGAAATTTTAAACTAGATAACCACCCTAAAGACACTTCTGACAGAAGTAATGCATTACTTAAAGAGAAGTTTCCAAAACCACCTAGGAGAACCTAAGCAGACATGGAGGACACTGATCTCTGTCCTTGTCCACACAGCTTTACTCTTCAGGCAGTCCCTTGCCATTGGTCAGTTTTAACTAGGCCGGGGTCCAGCAGGAAAGTGCACAGTGCACCAGAGTCACCACCTCTCAGGTTGCTACTGTTTTCTTTTCTTTATTGAAAGGTTGCACTGAGCCAGGCTTTACCCATGACAGGCCAGCAACATGAACACTTTTTGGGCTGTTCTTCAGGCTTCTTCTGAATCAACATCTACTCTCTGGTTTCATCATGCACGGAAGGATTTCATGGAGAAAAGCTAATTGCATAGGGGTCTTCTATTTTAGGTTGGTCAAATAAGTGAGCCGTGCATGCCTTAACACTATCAACCACTTTACTTTTTAAAAAGTTGGGCATCTTTTTCATACAGTACTGCAGCCTTTGGATTTCGGGGCCTTTTTGTGTCCATCTTGTAGAAAACTTTTCTTGCATACATTTACACTTGCCAGATATGGTCATAATTCCATTTCCATTTTGCAAATGCTCTCACAACCAAGGTAAATTCTGCAAGAAGAGGGTATTCCAGGTAGAAGGGCCCATAAGACGCATGTGTCCCATTTGTTGACTGTACTGCTGGAACTGGAGATGTAGGCTTAGTTATGGGTGAGGCATTTTGGGGACTAGGAGGCAGTTGTTTCTTTGGAGCAGTGCGTGGAGGACTGGTTTCATGTCACCATTCATGGCTTTTCTTCAGCATCAGATCGTTTGCATACAGAGCTTATAGGCATACTCTAGAAAGGGTTCATAACATTCACTCCAAGCAAAGATGTTCTGGGGCCTGGGTCATCAAACTCCCATCCTGAGCATTCACTTTGCCGGGCAATCTGTCAGTGCATCTCCCCCACGTTGCCTTCAATACAATGATTCTGACCATTGAGAGCTTCCATTGCAAGCCGACATCTCTGACCACAGCACCAGATGGCCCCTGCTCAGTCCTGGCCCTGCCCATCCTTATCTTTCCACCTGTTTCTAATGTATCAAACACAATGACTATTTTCTAATTGGCCTACTTCTAAATGAATGGAATTCTACTCCTAGAATAAAAAGATGCTTAAGGACAAATCACACAGCCAATGATGATTGGATAAAAGTGAAGAATATTGCAACTGAGAAGGCCAATCAAGAAGCAATAAGGAAATATTTTAGATGACAGTTTTATTGGGTTTTGGTCAGGTATTATTCAATAGTTTTTCATTTATATTTTAAAACTCCTTCTTATAACATAACCTGGTTTTGTGTACTTCTTTTATTGTTTTTTTGTTAAGTATTAAGTGTATGAAATAAAAAAACTACCCTTGGGTAAATAATTTTTTTTTAAGACTTAAAGCAGTTTTTAGGGCAGCAATCCAGTTCTTAAATTATTTGAATCCCACTACTGTAATGAACCATATCTTAGATTCAGACAGGGAGCCCACAGCCCACTTGGGTATGGTTTGAGGCAAATTTAAAAAAAAATTAACATACTTAATATTTTGTTAACTATTAAAATATGCATTAGGTCAGTATGGGTTGTAGATGAAAGATCAGCAGAGCTTTAATAAATAAATTTAATGATGTGCATAATTTAATCTAGGGTTTCTTTGCTTCCAAGTGTTTGCAGTGACTTGAATACAATGTTTGCTTGGCTAAAGGGCAGCCTTTATTCTTGTCAGTCAGCCTACCTCCACCTTGGCAGGCACCACTAACTTTCTAAAGTATGTAACTTACTCCTAACAGTAAAAATGACCAGGCATGCTTCAACCTGCATTCTTTTACAGGACATTCAAATTTCTGTAATTTATTTCTACTTTCAGATTTTGCAGGAATTCTAGAAATTATACAATATTTTCTGCCTGAAAAATAAAGCAGCATACATTTTCTTACAAATAGCATACTAAAAAAATTAAATATAACTCACTTTTTTATGAAACTTGGTTTTAAAATTTGATTAATCATATTCTTAGGCAATTACCAGAAAAAGGAAGAACTGCCAAGCTGAAATTATTGACTATTCCTCATTTAGGAAATAGAATGAATTGTGCTAAGCATGACAGTAATATTCCTTGGATTTCTATTGCTGTGAAATTTGGCAGTTTCATGTATCAGTAATATTTAAGAAATTGGTCTAAGCAATATAATTTTAAACCTTAGTAAAGTAATCCTTTTAAAGCTTTTAAAAAGTATAATACTTATACCTTGCATACACATAGCAAGAATTTATTATATATTTTCACATTTCAGTATATACTATCTCATTTAGAACTGAACAACATGGTGTAACCAGGATTTTAAAGATGAGGAAGTAGGACTCAGGTGGTGTAAGTAGTATCACCTGGACTTGCTGTTCTGTTTCTTTCTTTCTTTTTTTTTTATAGAGTGGGGAAGCTAGTCTTCTCCTTGTTCTCCTAGCAAGTAAGGGAACAGGCTTGACTTGCTGTTCTGCTTCATCCAGTATAACTCAGTCAATCCAAGTGTCCTTACTTGGATAGCTTTATAAAATCATGGATATTTAGTTCATTTGTGGCATGTAGACCCTTGGTTCTACAGCATGGGTGGGACATGTCGGCCCCAAGGGCTCTATAAGGCCCGAAAAATCATTAATACCAGCTCACTTCACATTCTTCACCAAAGAGAAGCAGTCATCACATTGTTGTTAGGCACCCTTGAGTTATTTCTGACCCATAATGATCTTACATACAATAGAATGAATCATTGCCCATTCCTGTGGCATCATCAAAATTGTTCTTATGTTTTGCCCATCTACTCTGCCATTGTGTCAATCTATCTCTTTGATGGCCTTCCATTTTTTCTCTACCCCAATACTTCAACAAACATGATACCCATCTCCAGTTATTAGTCTCTCTAAAGTTTTGCCATCTTTGTTGCCAAGGAGCATTCCGGCCTTACTTCTTCCAACACAGATCTGTCTGTCATTTTAGCAGTCCATAGTACTTTCAATATTCTTCTCCAGCACCACAGTTCAAATGCATCAATTCTTCTACAGTCTTTTTTATTGAATGTCCAACTTCTACATGTATATGAGTATGTTAGTCTGGGTAGACTAGAAAAACAAATTCATGGAGACTCATGTGAATAAGAAAAAGCTTTATATACAAGAGCAATTGAATACTGAGAAAACATCCCAGCCAGTCCAGATCAAGTCCCTAAGTCGAAGATTAGCCCATATGTCTGATACAAATCTATAGCGTCCTCTTCAGACTCACAAAACACATGTAATGATGCTGAATGCAGGAGGATCACAGGCCAGTGGGTTGGAAATCTTGTAGATCCAGTGGTGTTGTAAGCATCTCAGCACTGTCATGGGTCTCTACGTGGCTTCTCTGGTGCTAGAGGTCTGGTTGCATCAGGGTAGGTCCTTGTGACCCCTCCAGCTCCCAGGGTGTAGCGTTATGTGTCTTGTCAGTAGAGCATCTCTCAGGGAGTGAACCAAGAGAGGAAAGCCCCATCTCCAAGGAGGAAAATACATGAGTTCCCAGAATTCTTAGGAGAAGGCCATGCCCACACAGAGGCCTCATTGGTTATATCTTGATTAACAGTCCAGGCTCTACCCCTTCACTTGTAATCCTCTCAAATTGACACCAGATTATGTAACTACCAAAGACCACCCCTTGTCATTTTGGCACTTTCACATAACTCTTTAGTCATATATAATTTTAAAACAATAATAAAATCATATCTGTACCTAACAGGATAAAACTAAAATGCATATAATTCAATATGCGATACCCTCATTTAAACAGAATATTTTATGTGACAAAACAAAAATATCCTATGCCTAACAATTGTATAAGTAACACCTACACCTTATACTATAATCCTATGAATATATTTCCCCACCTATGAAAGTTTGTAAGCCAACCCCTTCATGCCTTTATCCTCCCATTTTGGTATCCAATTTCTATATTGCTCACTTACATCAACCTAGTGCTCTGAGGAGACAATCATATTCTTTGATGTGAAGAATCTTCATTCCAGTTGGAACCTTGTGAAATCTGCATCCATAAGCAAAGTCAAATCAGGACAGGCCATCCATAAAGTCTGCAACAATATGCACCAGTTCACAGGCTCAAATATCTTCTCTTCATCTAGTTGGGTTCTGGTCAACTCAATGTGGGCTGCCTCACTTAGCCTCACCAGGGTTTCCAATGGTCGCCTTGCCTTAGACTAGTGGTTCTCACCCTTCCTAATGCTGTGACCCTTTAATACAGTTCTTCATGTAGTGGTGACCCCCAACTATAAAATTATGTTTGTTGCTACTTCATAACTGTAATTTTGCTACTGTTATGGATCGTAATGTAAATATCTGATATGCAGGATGTATTTTAATTGTTACAAATTGAACATAATTAAACATAATTAAAGCATAGTGATTAATCACAAAACAATATATACTATGTAATTGTATATTGTGAAATATTTATGTGTTTTCTGATGGTCTTAGGTGACCCCTGTGAAAGGGTCATTTGACCCCCAAAGGGGCCAAGACCCACAGGTTGAGAACTGCTGCCTTAGACCATGGACCCATCATAAATTCTTAACAATCCTAGCCCCATTGTGCTAGGTCATGAACTTCACACCAGTTAACCCACTCTCCTCTTCTCCTCTAGTTCCTGTAAACCAGGTCCATGGTGTCAGTGGCCAGATTCAACCCATCTCTCTATTGTTGCATTTCTCCCACTTCCACTCAACAAGTGGATCCAGGTTGTCACCCTGCAAGCATTTCAGCTTGCCCACAGGTTCCCTTTAACATTCAGTCTCAGAGGGTTTTCTTCAGGGTTCCAGATTTTTTCCAGCTACCAGCACAAACCACTGGTTCAAATTTCCAAAATCCAGTGAGTTCCTTTTTCCTTCAATCTGTCAATCTTGCCCTTTGGCAGATCTCTTGGAATGCAAATATCCTGAGTATTCCAAAGCACTCAGTGGGGCTTATCATTTCAGATCCTTCTTTAAACTATTCTATTTGTACAAAAATATGAGATTAGGCCTCTGAGAGCATTAAACCAGATCCAGGCTTTCTATCAGCCATTTTCACTTAGTAGCATGGATTCTGAGAAATTCAAATGGCGATTTCTACCTCTCAGCTCAAAATATACATTAACAGCATTCATTTTTGCCATTTCACACAGGAATAACCAAAGACTGCAACCAAACAAAATAATAAAAACTTTAACTTCCTGTATTCTTTGCAGCAAACAACCCAGTAAGCTGCATGGACATATCTGACCTCTGGCTAGCCAAAGAAGAAAAATTACCATGGGGCAGAAGTCAAACATCCACTCTCCATCTTTCTGATTTGTTTCTTCAGTACCTCACTCCCAAGGTACCATAATGTGTTAGTCTAGGGAGACTAGAGAAACAAATTCATGGAGACTCATATGTGAATAAGAAAGAGGTTTTATACAAGAGCAATTGAATATTGAGAAATCATCCCAGCCCAGCCCAGATCAAGTCCTTAAATCCAATATTAGCCCATATGTCCAATACCAAGAGAGTCTCCAAGGGAGTGAGCCCAGAGTGTGTCTTCCGCCTTCAAGGAGGAAAAATCAGATTTCGCAGAATTCTCAGGAGAAAGTTATGCCCACACAGAGGCCTCAGGGGCTATGATCTGCTTGACAGACTAGCCTCCATCCCTTCGCTCTTAATTTTCTCAAGTCCCAAATTGACAGCAGATTATGTAACTACGACAATGAGGCAATTGAAAATACCATGGCTTGTATGATGCTTATCTTAATCCTCAAAGTAACAAAGTAACATCTTTGCTTTTCAATACTCTAAAGAAGCCTTGTGCATCAGATTTACCCAATGCAATTCATCTTTTGATCACTTGTCTGCTGCTTTCCATGAACATTGATCATGGACTCAAGCAAGATAAAAATCCTTAACAAATCCACTTTTTTTTTCTTTATTTACTTGATGTTACCTATGGTTCCAGTTGTGAGGAGTTTCTTTTTTTCACACTGAGTGTAATCCATACTGAAAGCTGCAGTCCTTGATCTTCATCAGCAAGTACTTCAAATGCTCTTCATTTTTAGCAAGCGTATTAGGCAGGGTTCTCTAGAGCAACAAACCCAGGACACTTAAGACTTCATGTGTGTGTGTTTATATGGCCAAAATAAATATAGCAGCAAATTAGTCCACACAGCAGTGTAGAGAGCTCTCCAACTCACTTTGGTGGGACAGTTAATATAATAAAGATCCTTCCAACTCACGCAGCCAAGGAAGCAGACAGTAGGAAGATAAAGTGGTGAGGTGCAGCAGAGGCCAGTAGCACAGTGTAGCAAAGCAGGTCATTGTGGAGCCTCATAATGTAGAGATGTGAAGTGGCTGCCGGGAGTATCTGGAGTGGTGGCAAGACAAGCAGAGTTGGCCCGCAGGCAGCAGACACAGAAAGGTTGGGCTGAGCAACGACATTGAACATCATGCAAAACAACACCATCCACCATGGTCCACTTGCTGGTCCAACCACCAGGACCACCAGGGAGAAAGAGAAAGGGGCTGGCTTCCAATTAGGCATTTATCTCAGTCACATCTCCAAAGCAATTCATCAAGCTGCTACCTAATTGACAGGTTAAACACCACACATATCTTCTTTTTTTTTTTTTTAACATTTTATTAGGGGCTCATACAACTGTTATCCCAATCCATACACACATCAATTGTGTAAAGCACATTTGTACATCGTTTCTCAAAACATTTTCTCTCCATTTAAACCCCCGACATTAGGTCGTCACTTTTCCCCTCCCTCCCCGCTCCCCCCTCCCGCATGAGCCCTTGATAGTTTATAAATGGGTATTTTGTCATATCTTGCCCTGTCCGACTTCTCCCTTCATCACACATATCTTCTTATCGGTGCTGTGTTGGCACAAGAAACCTATCACAGCAAGCAAGGTTGTGTTATCTGCATAGTGTAAGTTTTTAATAAGCCTTCTTCCAATCTTGATGCTGTACTCTTTAAATATTCCAGTTTCTCTGAATATTTGCTTAGCATACAGATTGAATATATATGGTGAGAGGATACAACCCTGATACACAATTTTCCTGATTTTAAACCATGATATATTTTTTTTTTCTTGTTGCATACCTGCCTGTTCATCCAAGTACAAGTTCCACATGATCACATGGAATGTTCTAGAGTTCCCATTCTTCTCAAGATAATCCATAGTGGTTATGGTCAACACAGTCCAATGCCTTGGCATAGTCAATAAAATACAAGTAAACATTCATCTGACATCAGCAATGAGATCCATTGTTCCACAGCTTCTTCTTAATATTGTCTTAACTTCTGGCAGCTCCTGTTAATGTACTGAACCATTGTTGGATGTTCATCAGTAAAATTTTACTTAAACATGTTATCAATGATATTGTTCTATAATTTGAGCATTCTGATGGGTCAACTCTCTTTGGAATGGGTACAAATATGGATCACTGCTAGTCAAATGGCCAAGTGGCATCTCCTACATTTCCTGGCATAGACTAGTGAGTACTTCCAGTGCTTCATCAGCTTGTTGAAAAAGTCCAATTATATCCCATCAATTCCTGAAGGGTTGGTTTTGGCTAATACATTCAGTACAGCTTGAATTTCTTCCTTCAGCACCACTGGTTCTTGCCCATATACTACTTCTTCAAGTGGTTGAATGCCATCTAGTTCTGTTTAGTGCAGTGACACTGTGTATTCTTCCCATCATCTTGTAATGCTTCCTACATCACTCAATATTTTCCCCATAGAATCTTTCAAGATTGAAACCCGGGACTTGAATTTTTTCTTGAGTTCTTTCAGTTTAAGATATGCTGATCATGTTCTTCCCTTTTGGTTCCCTAAGTCTAGGACTTTGCACATTTCATTGTAATTTTTGGCTTTGTCTTCTTGATCTGCCCTTTGAAAATTTCCATTAAACTCTTTTACTTCATCCTTTGTTCCATTTCCTTTATCTACTCTATTATTCAGGAGAAAGATTGGACTTTCTACTTCCATAAATGGTTACAGGCTCCGAAACCCACAGGGTGTTGCTATGAGTCAGCATTGACTTGATGGTAGTAAGTTTTTTGTTTGTTTGTTTTTTAACTCCAAGATTAAGAGCAAGTTTAAGAGTCTCTCTGACATCCATTTTGATATTTTATTTCCTGCCTTTTTGATGACCTTTTGCTTTCTTCATAAAAGATGTTGATGTCCTCCCATAGCTCATCAAGTCTTCTGTCATTAATATTCATTGCATCAAATCTATTCTTGAGATGTTATGAAAATTCAGGTTGGATAAATTCAAGGTCATGATTTGGCTCTCATCTACTTGTTTTATTTTCTTCATCTTTATCCTGAACTTATATATAATCAATTGATGGTCTGCTCCACAGTCAGCCCCTAGCCAAGTTTCAACTGCTAATATGGAGCTTGTCTATCATCTCTTCCCACAGATGTAGTCAATTTTATTTCTGTGTATTCCATATGGAGAAGTCCATGTGTATAGTTACCTTTTGTATTGTTGGAAAAAAAAGATATTTTCTATGAACAAGACATTGGTCTTGTCAGGTTTTATCATGAGACCTCCAGCTTCATTTATATCACCAAGTCCATATTTTCCAACCACGGTTCCTTCAACTTTGTTCCCAACTTTTGCATGTCAATCACCAATAACTACCAATATAACTCTTAAAAGTTTTATTTAAACATCATTCACATACCATACAATTCAATAGTTCAATCATCTTAAGAAGAGTTGTAAAATTTTTATCACAATAAAGTTTTAGAATTTTCTTTTTTCTTGTATTCCTTGTTTTCAGTTCCCTATTTTCCCCAACCTCTTCTGCCAGACCCCTTAGAGTCCATTAATTCAGATACTGTTTCTATAGATTCACCCATGCTTCATATACCAAGAAGCATACAAAAACAAATAATGAAGAAACACAAAACTAACAATAATAGCAAAATAAAATGGATGACAACATCAACAGAAAGGAAAGCAAAAATTGTTAAAAACTAAAATAAATTTAATATGGGTCAGAATAGGAGATCCAATGATAAGGTATTTAATTTTCACCTACTTATATCTGCCAAAATCTACTTTTCAATGCACTCTGTCTATTCACATCCCTGCTCTATTTTCAGAGGGAATTCACCGAGGCTGAATCTACATGTATTTCCCTTTTACTTTTTTTTTTTTTAAGTGATATAACTTTTCCATGGGTCAAAAGGAGAATCAAATAAGATGCTTCATTCTAACCTAATTATATACACTATAACTATCTCTACAATACTCTGTCTGATAACAAGGCTGTTCACTTCTCTTGACTATGGTTAGAAGGGATTCACTTGAGGTTTAAGATATGTGCTCCCTGCACATGGATGTTGGGCTTCCACTGTCATCCATAGCTTTCTGCAAACCTGGAGTATCAAACTCTGATACCATTTCCTCATTCAGGTTTGGATTTTATTATTTATAATCCTTGGATCACAAAGGCTGGTGTGCTTACCCCTGTGGATTTTGTTGATGTCTCACTTAGATGGCTATTTGTTTGGGAAAAAAAGAAAAAAGGCATTTTAGACCCCAAACGCTATTCTTTATGATAGCTGGGAACCATCTAGTTTCTTCACCACACTGCTATAGCACCCATATCTTCAGTGATTTCTTCATGAGGGTGAGTATCAATGGAACTTGATTGCATCTTTGATCAATTTCTGACTGAAGTTGTTGGTTGAATTCTTCAATTTCTTCACTTGTTTTTGTGGTTAATATATAAATTTGAATAACAAATGTATTGATTGGATTTCCCTGAAGGTAGATAGATATATTTCTATTGCAGACAGCATTGTATGCATGATTCATTTTGCAATATCCTTTTTTGACAATGAATGCCATGCCATTCTTCCTGTTTTATTCCCAGCATAGTAAATCATATGATGTTCTGGTTCAAAATGGCCAATGATAGTCCATTTCACAAGCTCACGAATTCTTAGGATATAGATATTTAAGCATTCCCTTTCATTTTTGAGCACTTCCAATTTTCCTAGATTCATACTTCACACATTCCAAGTTCCAATCCTTAGTAGAGTTTTATCTTGAGTTGTCCCATCAGCCAATGAAGATCCTGAGGCTTACTCCTGCAAGCTTTCCCCAACTTACATCACCATATCAACTCCACTCAGCTAAATCAGTTTCTAAGTCACATTTTGAGGGCCCTCCAACCCAAGAGGCTCATCCTTTGGCACGGTCTCTGACAATGTTCTGCTTCCATTCATTAGGTGCTCAGTATTTGACAATGTCTGGAAGCTATACAAAAGGTGTTCAGAGGCTCCTTCCTCTGAGGTGGGGAGCTAAGTCCTTCTTCATTGTCTCTTCTTACTCTGGAAGTTTCCCTGAAACATGTTCATGGTTAAATGATCCTGCTGGCATTTGAAATTCCAGTGACACAGCTTCCAGCATCACAGTGACACACAAGATACCACAATCATACCACAATCAGACAAACTGACAGACAGCTGGTGGCATAAAGTTCTAGTAAACACTGGAAACAGGAATGAAGAACATGACAAGAAAACCCACAAAATGAATGTAGCACAGAAAATTATGTGGAGCAAAGCAACCAACAAAGCATACACACACTCAAACTCACAAAAATATACAGAAAAATGATAGCAATAAGTTCACATGTATCAATAATTACTGAACAAATATGCATTAAATGCATTGGTCTAGAGAAAATAGAAGAGTGGGTAATAAAACAACTCCCTTCAATATACTGTTGACAAGAGACACCATTTAGATGCAAAGACAGAAACAGACTAAAAATCGAAGGGTAGGAAACATACATATCAAGCTAATGGCAATCAAAACAAAGCATAGCCAACAACATTAATTTCTCATAAAATAAGCCTTAAGGCAAGAGGAATGGGAGGGAGGGAGGGAGGAGTGGAGGGAGAGAGAGAACATGTAATGATTAAAAGGTAAATTGAACAAGAGTCATAATAAATACCTATACAATCAACGAAAGTCTCAAAATACAAAAATCAAACTAATATAATTGAAGAGAGAAATAGACAACCCTATAATATTAGCATATGATTGTAATATATTATTTTCTAAGAAGGATACAGTAAATAGTAACTCAACAAAGACATAGAAGCACTAAAAACACAGCCATACAACTTGACATCATAGATGTATACAGAACACTCTACCGAACAACATCACAATATACATTATTTTCCAGCCCACATGAAACATTCTCCAGAATAGCCCCTATGTTGCTCAGCAAAATAAATCTCAAAAGTTAAAAAAATTATAATATTGAAATATTACTAAATATTTACTCAGATCACAATGCTATAAAATTTTATATCAACAAGACCAAGGAAATAAATCAAATACATGTCAATAGAAAAAGCATTGTGCCTAAAGGATACTAAGTAATAGAAGAAATAGAGAATATTTTTTTACAATCCCTTGAGTTAAACAAGAATGAAACAAAATTAACCAAACCTTTAGAATATAGCAAAAGCATTGTTCAGAGGGCATTTTACAGCAATCAATACAGATATCAACAAACAAGAAATACCAGAACAAAACAAAACAATAAAACCTTCACACAGCATCTCTAACAATTAGAATAAGAACAGGAAAAGACCTACAATCACAAAAAACCAAATTTTAATAATTAGAGTATAAATGAATTTAACAGAAAAACAATAGAAAGAATCAACAAGATAAGAAGCTCATCCTCGGAAAGTATTAAGCCAAAGGACAAAACCACTGATAAATCTAACAAAGGAAAGAAGGAGCATATGCAAATAACATGAATAAGACATGACATTTGTAACATCACAGCAAAGTGAACTGTAAAAGAATAACAGAATACTATGAAGAACTGTACTACAACAAATTTGACAATGTAGAAGATATAAATTTGTAGAAACACACTACCTACCTAGCATGGAGTGGAGCAGAAAACCTAACAGTCCCATAATAAGAGAAGAAATTATCCAAGTCATTTAAAAATTCTCTACCAAAACAAAATAAGTCCAGGACCAGAAGATAGAGAAGAGTTTTTTTTAAAGAGCATAGGTGCAGTCTTTGTCCTTCTGTGACATTACAAGGGGATGGAGAGGAGAAATTCACCATCAGCATCAGCTCAAGACCAATTCAAATGCTTTCAGCCCCTTAGCTACTTTGCAAATTCTGATATCACCTATCCCTCTTGTGGCACTGAATATTTTTATCACAAATGGGTGCTAGGTTTTTTTCAAGTGCCTTTTCTGAATCAATTGATAGGACCATGCAGTTCTTTCCCTTTGTGTTATTTATATGGTGAATTACATCGATTGTTTTGTTAATGTTGAACCATCTCTGTATATATTTGGATGAACCTTCACTCGGTCAAGATTTATTATATCTATATATTGTTTTTGAAAACATTTTTTTCCAAAGCTATGTCTCCATTCTTGGAGACATTTTTACAAAAGCATCTGTTTGGATGACTGACAGTTCCTCCATCTTTTTTTAAAAATCATTTTATTTGGGTCTCACACAACTCTTATCACAATCCACCCATCCATCCATTGTGTCAAGCACATTTGTACATTTGTTGCCATCATCATTCTCAAAACATTTGCTTTCTCCTTGAGCCCTTGATATCAGCTCCTCATTTCCCCCCTTCCTCTCTTCCCCCCTTCCTTAAAGAACCCTTGATAATTTATAAATTATTATTATTTTGTCATGTCTTACACTGTCCAATGTCTCCCTTCACCTGCTTTTCTGTTTTCCATCCCCCAGGGAGGGGGTTATATGCAGATCCTTGTCATAGGTTCCCCCTTTCTACCCCACCTTCCCTTTACCCTCCTGGTATCTCTACTCTCATTATTGGTCCTGAGGAGTTTTTCTGTCCCAGATTCCCTGTGTTTCCAGTTCCTATCTGTACCAGTGTACATCCTCTGCTCTAGCTGGAATTTTAAAGTAGAATTGAGATCATGATAGTTAGGGGGGGACGGATGGGGAGGAAGCATTAAAGAACTAAAGAAAAGTTGTATGTTTCATCATTGCTACACTGCACCCTAATTAGCTCATATCTTCCCTATGACCCTTCTGTAAGGGGATGTCCATTTGCCTACAGGTGGGATTTGGGTCCCCACTCTGCACTTCCCCTCATTCACAATGATATGATTTTTTGTTCATTGATGTTTGATACCTGATCCTATCGACACCTCATGATCGCACAGGGTGGTGTGCTTCTTCCATGTGTGCTTTATTTCTTCTCAGCTAGATGGCCACTTGTTTATCTTCAAGCCTTTAAGACCCCAGACCCTATCTCTTTTTATAGCCAGGCATCATCAGCTTTTTTCACCACATTTGCTTATGCACCCACTTTGTCTTCAGCGATCGTGTCAGGAAGGCAAGCACCATGGAATGCCAGTTTAATAGAACAAAGTGTTCTTGCATTGAGGGGTTACACGAGAGGAGGCCCAATGTCCATCTGCTACTTTAATACTAAACCTATAAATATATGCACATAGATCTATTTCTACTTCATCATATATTCATATATTTACTTTTTTACATGCCTATAGTTAGCGCTTTGCCTCCCAGTTATTTCTCCTATTTTCTTTTTACTTCCCTCGTGTCCCACTATCATTCACAGACTTCATTTGAGTTTCACTAATTCCTCTCGGTTACATTGCCCTTGATCAAGCTCTACCAGGCCTCTGACATCCTCCTTGCCACTGATTTTGGATCACTTGTTGTTCCCTGGGCCCTGGGTTTGTTAACACCCACTTCCTTTCCCCCACTTCCCCTTCTCTCATATCCCCGTGGAACCGTAAGTCCCATTGTTTTCTTCTCCAGATTGTTTATCCCGCCTATCTTATCTAGATAGATCTGCAGAGATAATAATATGCACAAAAAACAAGACAGCAAAACAAAACAAAAAAGAAAACAAAACAATGACAAAAAAAGAGAAAAGCCCGTAAAAAGTTCAAGATCTGTTTGTTGGCCTTTAGGTGTATTTTCCAGTTGAGTCTGATGGGGTGCCATGCCCTGGCTCCAAAGTCTATTTTTGGTATTCCCTCAGGATTTCCTTGCTCTGCTCCCCTTGCTGTTCTGTTGCAGGCCCTTAGTGTTTTGCCTCGGTGTGTTGGGGTCAGATCAGGTGCAATTCCCATGCTATGTCTCCAGTGTTGTCCAACGTAGGGCTATGGGTCAGTAAGGGATGTCGTGTCTTGTAGTGGGGCCGGCCATATTGTCCTCTCTGTGCATTGGCTGCTCTGAGCAGGGATATCATCCTCAATGCTTGGTGGGCCAGGATGTGCTCCACTCTCTCTTCATACCCCTTCATTTGCTCCTTTGTGCTGTGATCAGAAATGTCCCTCTCCCTCAGCTGTAGCTCCAGTGTTGTACTCTGAAGTAAATTCTTCTTGGGGTAGAGGGGCTTTCCACATAGCTGGGATTGGGACCCTCAGACCTCTCTACTGGTTCCATGTTTCATGCGGTATGTTGGAGTCACATCTCAGAGCACCAGGTTGAAGTCTGTCCCTCTTTGGGAGATATAAAAAATACCCTCCCCTTGGGTGAGTTAGTGCCCTGTTCCCCTAATACTCATATCTTTTAAAAAATTTCTTTTAATCCCTCCTTTTTAGTTGACTACCATATGTATCCCTAGATATGGTCTGGCCCCTGCCATACTACCTGGACCTCATCCCAGGAATGTTTATATACAGTAGTTTTTTCCCTATGCCTATGCCGCTTTTGTGTTTTTTTTTAGCTTACCTCAGCGGACTCATGTTGTACTTGTCCTTTTGTGCTTGGCTTACTTTGCTTAGCAAAATTTCTTCTAGTTCTTCCATGAGGCATGTGCTTCATGCGTTCATTACTGATTTTTAGCAATGCGTAGTACTCCATTGTATGTATGTACCACAGTTTTTTAATCCATTTGTCTGTTGATGGAAATTTGGGTTATTTCCAAATCCTTGCAATTGTGAATTGTGCCGTGATGAACATTTGAGTACAAATGTCTGGCGATGGTTTGTTTCTTGCCTCTTCTGGGTATATACCCAGTAGGGGGATTGCTGGGTCATATGGTAACTCAATTTCCATCTGTTTTAGATATCACCAAATTGATTTTCATAATGGCTGTACATATCTACAGTTCCACCAACAGTGTATCAGAGTTCCTGTCTCCCCACAGCCGCTCCAACACTTGTTGCTTTGATTTTTTGAATTGGGCTATCTTTGTGGTATTAGGTGGTATCTCATTGTTTTAATTTGCATTTCTCTTATGGCTAATGATCGGGAACATTTTCTCATATGTTTATTGGCCATTCAGATTTCTGCCCTTATGAAACTTCTGTTCAGGTCCTTTGCCCACCTCCTCAGTGGGCAATTAGTTTTTTTCTTTTTTGAAGCTAGCAGAGTATTGTAGATTTTAGTAATACGGCCTTAGTCTGATGTGTCATGACTAAAGATGTTTTCCCAGTCAGTGGGCTCTCCTATTACTCTCTTGGTGAATTCTTTCAGTGTACACAGGTGTTTTATCTTCGGTATATCCCAATTGTCAATTTGTGACTCATCTGTATTTGTATCCTGCCCAATTTTTGATAGTCTATGTATTCCCTGTGCCAAAGTTCTCAGGTTGGTCCGAATGCCCTCATTGATGGCCCTAGTAGTTTAGGGTTTTACCTCGAGGTCTGTGATCCACTTTGGGTTTATTCTTGTGCATGGAGTGAGATAAGGGTCTTGCTTCATTTTTCTGCAGGTAGATATCCATTTTTTCTAGCACCACTTGTTGAAGAGGACATCTGCTTCCCATTTGGTATTTTTTGGGCCCTTATCAAAGATCAGTTGTCTGTATGGTGATGATTTTATTTCTGGGTTTTCAGTTCTTTTCCATTGTTCTGAGTGTCTGTCGTTATACCAGTACTATGTTGTTTTGACCACTGTGCCTGTATAATATGTGCTAAAATCAGGTAAATCAAGCCCTCCCACTCTGTCCTTCTACTTGAGGAGTTCTCAGCTAATTCTAGGCTTCTTCCCTCTCCATATGAAGTTGGTAATCAGTTTTTCCATTTCTTTGAAGAAAGTTGAGGATAATTGCATCTGGATTGCATTGAACTTACATAGTGCCTTGGGTAGAATTGACATCTTTACAACATTGAGTCTACCAATCCACGAGCATGGGATATTCTTCCATTTGTTGAGGTCACTCTTGGTTTCTTGTAATAGTGTTCCGTAGTTTTCCTCAAATAGATATTTTGTTCTTTTAGTCAGGTATATCCCTAAATATTTCAATTTGTATTTGGCTATCTTGAAAGGTACCACCTTTTAAATCTCTTTTTCTGTGATATTATCTGATGTGTATAGCAGTCTAATAGACTTCTGTTTGTTGATCTTGTATCCTGCCACTCTGCCATATTCCTCTATTGCTTCCAGTACTCCCCTTGTGCAGCTTTTGGGATTTTCCATATACAAAATCATGTAATCTGCAAATAACGATAGTTTCACTTCTTCTTTCCCCAGGTGAATACCTTTGATGTCTTTTTTTTTTTTTTGCCTTATGCTGTTAGCTAAAACCTCCACTACGTTGTTAAATAAATGTGGGGACAAGTGGCCTCCTTGTCTGGCCCCCTTTTTCAGTGGATTGTGCTTGTCTTTTCTCCATTGATTACCACATTGGCTGTTGGTTTTTCATATATAGCTTGTATTATCCTGAGGAATTTTCCTTTCATTCCTATCTTCTTGAATGTCTTAAACAGGAATTTGTGTTGGATATTGTCGAATGCTTTTTCCACATCTATTGATATTTTCATGTGGTTTTTATAGTTTTTCACGTCAATATGGCGAATGATACTAATGGTCTTTCCTATGTTGAACCATCGCTGCTTCCCTGGTATGAATCCCTATTGGTCATGACAAGTCATTTGTTTTATATACTTTTGTATTCTATTGGCCAGTATTTTGTTAAGGATTTTTGCATCGATATTTATTAGGGATATCGGCCTGTAGTTCTCCATTCTTGTGGGATCCTTGCCCACGTTAGCTATCAGAGTTATACTAGCTTCATAGAAGGACTTCGGGAGTTTGCTGTCCCTTTCTATACCCTGGAAGAGTTGGTGTAGCATTGGTGTCAGTTCTTCCATGAATGCTAGGTATAATTCTCCTGTGAAGCCATCTGGTCCAGGGGATTTTTCAGTTGGAAGTTCCTTGATAACCTAATCTACTTCTTCTTTTGTTATGGGCCTGTTGAGGCTCTTGGTGTCCATCTGGGATAATCTAGGGAGGAATTGTTTTTCCAGGTATCTGTCCATGTCTTCCAAGTTATTAAATTTATTGGAGTACAGGCCTTCATAGTTCTGTGTAATTAACCTCTTAATTTCATTAGGTTCCGTTGTAATCCTGCCCCCCCCCCCTTGTTGTGTTCCCCATCCTAGCTATTGATGTTTGTTCCTTACAGTCTTTGGTTAGTTTGGGAAATGGTCTATTGATTCTGTTAATACTTTAGAAGAACCAGCATTTTTTGCTGCAATGATTTTTTGCATTATTTTCTTGTTTTACCACTCATTTATCCCTGCCTTGATTTTTATTATTTCATTTTTCTTGCTATTGGTAGGATTACTCTGTTAACTCTGTTCTTATTGCTAGAACCTTTGTGACAAAATATCAATCATAAGTCTCCTTTTTCATGTGTGCATTTATCGCTACGAAGCTTCCTCTGACAACTGCTTTTGCTGTGTCCCAAACGTTTTGGTATATTGTATTCTCATTCTCATTGGTTTCCAAAAACTTCCTAATTTCATCTCCGATCTGGACCTGTACCCATCATTTTTGCAGTAGGGAGTTATTCATCCTCCAATTATTTGCCTTTGTTTCTTAACTGTCTTTTTGTTATTTTCTAGCACAGTGGTCTAAGAGGTAAATTTGAGTGATCTCTATGTGTTTGAATTTACTCAGGCTCGACTTGTGCCCTAGCATGTGGTCTATCTTCAGGTATGTGCCAAGCACAGTTGAAAATAATGTGAAATGTTTTTGCATTTGGGTGAAGAGATCAAAAATTATCTATTAGGTCAAGTCGCCTAATTGTAGACTTTAGTTCTGTCGCTTCCTTGTCAAGCTTCTTTCCCTGTGATCTATCTTTCTCAGAGAGCACTGTATTAAAGTCATCTGCTATGATTGTTGAGCCTGTGATTTCTTTTTGAATTTTTTAATGTTTTTGGAGCATTTGACGATGAATTTCACAAGTGTATATTGGGTGTATATTTATTATGTACACTTGTTCTTTGTTTACTGTTGAGCATTATATAATGCCCCTCCATATCTTTTGTTATGGCTTGCATCTGGAGATCAGTTTTTTCAGAGATCAGGATTACAACCCCTGCTTTCTCTGAACTGCTGTTCACTTGGTGTATTTTTCTCCAGCCTTTAATTCTCAGCCTATTTTTGTCTGTGAGCTTCAGATATGTCTCTTGTAGACAACCAACCTGCTAGTCTCTGTCTTTTAATTAGCACGTTCAGTACATTGAAATTGAGAATTATTACATCCATCTGTGGACTCAGTGATGTCATCTTGTATCTTTTGTGTTGACTGTTTACCTCCCTCCCTTCCTATCATTGCATTTTATGTGTGTGTGTGTGTGTGTGTGTGTGTGGGTATTCATTCTTGCTGTCTTCACTGTTGCCTTAGGTGCTGTTTTCAATGTGTTCACTACTGGGTGGAGTTGCTCTATGTGGTGATCTCATATTTGTGCTCAATGCATGTTGTTCTGCTGACCACAGTGGGCCAGTAAGAATTTTTTTTTTGTAGAGCTGCGATTCTTTCGATTTTCCTTGTACAGGAAGACTCCTACCTCTCCATGTATCTTGATAGATGGTTTGGCAGGGTATAGGATTTTTGGGTTGGCTTTGTTCTCTTTCAACTTTTTGAAGATGTTACTCCATTCTCTCTTCTTCTTCATGGTGTGCTGATAGGTCTGAGCATATTCTTATCTGAGTAACTTATAGGTGCCTACACCCCCCACCCCCCAGCTGCTCTTATGATTTTCTCCTTTTCCTCAAAGTTAGATACTTTAAATACTATGTGTCTTGGCGACTTCTTCCTGAGATTCAGGCTAGATATCCTGTTTCCCCGGAAGTAAGACATCCCCTGAAAATAAGACCTACTTACAGTTTTGCCTCTCGCTGAACTATAAGGCATCCCCCCCAAAATAAGACCTTCCTGAAAATAAGGCCCCCAAAGCTACTGTAACTCTGGACTCTGGACCGTAGTGGCGGGCGCCACCGTACATCTCACTGTTGGCTGCAGCACAGCCAGAGCAGGCAGGAAGTGCGAGGTCTCTTTTAATAAAACAATAAACAATAAATGTGTACCGTATTCTTCTTCATGGAAAAGTAAGGTATCCCCTGAAAATTAGACCTAGCGCATCTTTGGGAGCAAAAATTAATATGACACTGCCATATTTTCTTGGAAACAGGGTAGTATCCTCTCTGCCTCCTGAATGGTTGCCTTATTCTCATTAATTAAGCTGCGGAAGTTTTCTTCCAGGAATTCCATCACTAGTTTTGCAGTTGATTTCCTCATTGTATCTTGTCCTGGCAATCCAATTATTTGAATGTTTTTCCTCTTCATGACATCAGGCATTGTTCTTCAGCTTCCTTGATTAACTTTTTTGACTCTCTTTCCCATTTGTTAGCCTTCAGGTCACTGGTACAGTTCTCTGCTTCTTCGGGTCTGCTAGTAATGTCTGTTAATTTATTATTTGCCTTTGTTACCTCATCCCTCATTGGCTGTATTTACCTTTGGTGCTGATCCCATAACTCTTGTATATTCCTTTGTTGCATGGCCTTTATCTCCCTTATCATTTCATCCCTTTTTTTTGGCATTGCTTCCCTCCTATCTTGTATGACTTCAAGCAGCATTCTGAGGATTTCTTTCTGTGGTAGATCAACATCTGCTTCTTCTATGCATGTTGTTAAATTCAGGACTTCTTCTAACATTGCCTTTCATTTCTCCTGTTTTTTCTTTGTGGTTATTGGGGTGGTTGCTGTCTACATATTGTTTTAGAGATTGGCACCATTTGCCAGAGAGTAGAAGAGAACATGTCTCTCTCTTTGGGAGATTCATAGGAATGCTTCTCTAGCCTTTGTCTAACTGTGCTGGGGGTGCTGGGCTACCACTTTATCCAACTGTAGTTTCACTCTCTCTCTAGCCAACCAGTATTCTGTTATTTGGAGGGCAAGTTGGATTTCCCTTTCAGGAGATGCTGGTCTGGTGGTTGCAGGCTGATGAGGATGGTGCTGCGCTTGATGGGCTGAAGGGAAGCCAGGGTGGCATGGCCCACGGTGGCTTGGAGAGCCTCAAAGGGCATGTGGGATTTCCCGCTTCAGCAGGAGTGCCACAGAGGGTGGGTGGGGGTGCCTGCTTTGGTGTAGAGCACTGTGGATGGTGGGTGGAATTGCTCTAGTTGGCAAGAGCACCACGGGAGTGGGGCAGAGATTCCAACAGCAGCTTGGAGGGCAGTGGAGGGCTGGCAGAGCTGCCTTAGGCCACGTGAAGCACTGTGGAATGTGGGAGGAAGTTCCCTCAGCCATGTGTAGGGCTGCAGAGGGTGGGCAGTGGTTCCCCCAGCCACGAGGAGCACTGTGGAATGAGGGTAGAGGTTACCCTAGTTGAGTAAATCATCAACAAGGGTAGTCTGGAGTTTCACCAGCCGCTTAGAGGGACTTGGAGGGCAGTTGTGAGTTTCCTCAGCTGTTAAGAGGGTGGCAGGAGTTCCAGCAGCTATGTGTAGGGCTGCAGAAGATGGGCAGAAGTTCCCCCAGCGACTTAGAGGGCCTTGGAGGGTACGTGGGTTTTCCCTCAGCTGCTTGGAGTGTGGCTAAGGTGACCAGATTTTAACATTGGTAAAGTGGGACAAAAGTGGGACACCATTGATAAAACTCATATCCTAGTGAAATAGCCACATGGCAGCAGAAAACCGTATACTCTAGGTTTTCATACATTCTTTCCAAAAATTGGGACTTTTTTAAAACGCAGCGGGATGCGGGACAGATTGTGAAAAATTGGGACTGTCCCCCCCAAAACGGGACATATGGTCACCTTAAGTGTGGTGGGTGTTTTGCCAGCCATGTGGGTGGCAGGAAAAGACTGGCAGGAGTTCCCCCAACCATTAAGAGGGCTATCGGAGTTCCTTCACACACTAGAAGGGCTGTTGGAGGTGGGCTGGTGTTCGCCAAGCCCCTAGGAAGGTGTCAGGAGTTCCCTGGGTGTATGTAGGGCCACCAAAGGCTGTCAGAAACTTCCCCCAGCTGCTAGAAAGGTGGTGGTAGTTCCCCAAGCCCCTCAGAGTGTGGGCTGGGGTTCCACCAGCAACATAGAGAGCTGCAGAAGGTGAGCAGGTGTTCTTCCAACCCCTACGAGGGTGGTGGGAGTTACCTCAGCTTCTAAGAGGGTGGCGGGAGTTCCCTCAGAAGCTTGTATGACAGTGGCAGGCAAGCAGATGTTCCCCCAGCTGCAAAGATGGCAGCAGGAGTTACTCTAGCTGCTAAGAGAGCGGCACTAGGAGGGCTGCGGGAGTTCCTCCAGGTCGTGTAGGGTCACAGAAGGCAGGCAAGAGTTTCCCCAGATGCTGGAGGTTGTGGGAACTCACCAAGATGCCTGTCGGGCAGAAGTTCCTCCAGCTGGGTGAAGGTAGGGTATTCTTGCCCTAGGCAGAGGGGAGTGCCCTGGAGTCCAGCTGTGACATGGTGAAGGAAAGATAGGAGAGAGAAAAGAAAAAAATATATAAACAGAAAAAAAAAAAACCCCAAAAAACCAAACAACTGACACAGCCATGACTCTGGTGGGAAAGAGATGAGAAACAAACAAACAAAAAGAAATAGATGAGTCTCGACTGCCTGGCCATGGAGCTGGAGGGCTTTAAAAGCTTCCCCAAGGTAACAGCAGCTGTGGCTGTGTTTAAGTAAAGCCCCTGGGCCTGACAAAGTAGCCCAGCACTGGCTGAGATTGTGGCAGTCCGAAAGGTAAGTTCAGCCGGCTTCCGCTGTGGTAAGCCAAAAGTCTACAGCTATTTAAAACCTAGTGGATCTGAGTCCACTTATCTTTATACCTGTCCTGTGACCTGGAAGGGTGGAGTTTCCCTCTCCATGGCTCTCCTGCGCTGGTTTCTGCAGAGTCCCTCTGGCATGTGTTACTCAGTCGTCATTTTGCCGGAACTCCTGTTTTTTTATATTTTGTTGGAGACTATTGGCTACTATTGTTGAGAATGTTTGCAAAGATGTGTATAAGGGATATTGGTCTATAATTTTCTATTCTCATAGTGTTTTTATCAGAGTTATGCTCACTTCATAAAATATATTTGGGAGTCTGCCGTCCTTTTCTATATTCTAGAATAGAGTAGAATCGGTGTCAACTCTTTTCTGAATGTTTGATAGAATTTCCCAGTGAAACTCTCTGGCCCTGGACATATTTTGGTTGTTGAGTTTTTCGTGACCAGATCAATTTCTTCTTTTGTTATGAGTCTGTTCAGTTATTATTATGTTTTTTTTTTACATTTATATGTGTTGTCTTAACTAGGTAGCATGTTTCTCAAAATTTGTCTATATCTTCTAGGATTTCGAATCTATTGGAGTACAATTCTTCATAGTACTGTGTTATCTTTTTTCATTTAGCTGCTTCTGTTGTGATTTTAAAAGGACCCCTGGTGCTAACCACAAGATTAACTGTCCCAAAACACCAACTGCTTTGCAGGAGAAAGAGAAGACTTTCCAATCCCATAAAGTGTTATGCTGTTGGACAGCCACAGGGAGATTTAATTCTACTTTTTCCTCTAGGGTTGCTGTGAGCCAGAATCAACTCAATGGCAGTGTTTGCTTTTTGCCTCTTTGTTTGTTTGTTTGGGTTGTAATGTGACCAAGTTCATTTCTTAACTGAGATATTTACATATTTCTTTGTTTTATTTTGTTTTACTTGCTAGTGGTTTGTCAATTATGTTCACCCTTTCAAACAACCAACTTCTTGTTTTGTTGAATTTTTCTTTCTTTCTTTCCTTTTGTTGTTCTGATTCACTATTTCTGCTTCAATTTTTGTTCTTTTATTCTTTCTGGTGGCGAAGGTTTAGTTTGCTGCTGTTGTTTTAGTTGTTGGAGATGTTAATTCTTATTTTTCCTTCTTCTATGGTGTGTGTATTAATGTTAAAAAGTTATAAATACGATTTTAGCTGTGTTACAAAATTTTCATAAGTTGAATTTTAAATTTCATTCTTCATTTCTTCAATTACCTACTAGTTTTTCAGCAGGGTGTCATTCAATTTCCATATATTTGATTTTTCCCCCTTCATTGTTGATATTCAATTTTATAGTGTTATGATGTGAGAAAATGGTTGGTAATGACTTGCTTTGTGTCCTCACATTGTCTGTCCTGGGAAATATTCCCCGTGCACTGGAAAAGAATGCAGATGTACTGTTGTTGGGTGGAGTACTTTGTACATGTCTAAATGGTCAAGTTGCTTAATGTGTGTTGTTCTTCTAGGTCCTTGTTGAGTTTTTCCCTAGTTGTTCTCTCCTTGTTTGAGAGTGTATTGAATTCTCCTGTTGCTATTATACTGTGGTCTATTTCTCTCTTTATATTTACAAGAGTTTGGTGAATTTTAAAGTTCTTTCATTGAGTGCATAGGTATTTATTAAAGTTATATCTTCTTTTTCAGTAATCTCTTTTATTATGATATCGTGTCTTCTTATCTTTCTGGTGGATTTTGCCTTGGAAATGTATTTTTCTAAGATAGTTATTGCTACTCTCACTTAAAAAATTTTTACATCTTTTAATTGGGAGCTCTTACAAATATTATGACATTCCATAGTTCAATCACATCAAGCAGTGTTGTACAATTGCCACCACAATCAGTTTCAAAACATTTTCCTTCTTCTTGAACTCTTTGCTATGTGCTCCCCTTTATTCCCTAGCTCCTCTAAAGTAAAAATATTTTTATTTTTGACATAACACATATCCAATATATCCATTCACATACAATTCTGTTGTTCGATCCCATTGAGTGGGGTTATACAGTCATCAATGCTATCAGTTACCCATTCTCCCCTTCCTTCCCCCTTTCTTCCTTTACTCTTAAGAAACAGTTACTCCTGTTACTGTTTCTGAAGTGTTATCTATCTTGGCTTTCCTGTATCAAACTATCTTAAATATAAATATGAATCATTGCAAATCTCACATGGTTAATGAGGTAAAACAAATAGAAACCATTATAGTAAGGAGAGGGAATATTAAAGAACTAGATGATAGTTATGTGATTCATCCAGTTCTATATCGCACCCTGGATTTATTATCCCTTCCATGTGGCCCTTCTGGGAGATATCTTACAGGTGGGTTTAGGGTCTCCATTACAGCCACACCCCTTCACACCAATTTCGTTGCTTGTTTTTGAACTTCTGATACATTTTCTTGTTGATACCTCATGATGTGATTGAACTATGGGATGTTATGGTATTTTCAAGAGCTCCCAATAAAACGATTAAAAGAAATAATATTAGCTTGGTTTATTTTTTTATTTTAATTTGATCTTTGTGTCTAAGGTGTGTTTCCTGTAAGCACCATATTGATGGGTCCTGTTTTCATATCCATTATGCTAGTCTCTGCCTCTAAACTATTGTATTTACTCTACTTATATTCAGTGTTGTTTTCAACAGGTCTGAATTTATTGCTGTCATTTTGCAGGTTATTTTTGTATGTGTGTGCATGTGTATGTGTGATTGTTGGTTTCTTTGTTTCGTGTAGTTTTACGTGCTGAAATTCTTTTGCTTGTGGGCTGTCTTTTTCTGTTCTTGTTTTACTATTTATTAAGTCTTTATGGTTTTCTTCTTTTCTATTTTAATGAGGTTTTTTCATTTTCTTTGAGGTTACCTTATGTGTCAGTCCGGGTAGACTAGAGAAACAAATTCATAGACACGAGCAGTTGAATATTGAGAAAACATCCCAGCCCAGTCCAGATCAAGTCCATAAGTCTGATAGTAGCCCATATGTCCAATACCAATCTATAAATTCCTCTTCAGACTCGCGCAACACATGCAATGATGCTGAATGCAGGAAGATCATAGGCCAGTGGGTGGAAAGTCTTGTCGACCCAGTGGCAGTGGGAGGATCTCAGCACTGGCAGGGTTCTCCACGTGGCTCCTTCAGTTCCACGGCTCTAGCATAGCTCCACGTGTCTTCTCAACAGGAATGCCTCACAGGGAATGAATGTGTGTCCCATCTCCTATGAGCTGTTTATCTCCTTAGTGCTTCCAAATGAGGTCCTCAAGCTACACCTAATTGACAAGTAAACTCCACCCCTCACTCTTAAGTCTTAAATTGACAACAGATTATGTAACTACCACACCTTATTTTCTTCTTAAGTTTTAAACAGTCTTTCTTGAAACCTACTTGATTGCTTCTCTATTAAAATATTTTTATTCCCTCTATATACTTTCTACTTATTTTCACTGTGGATTGATAGCTCTGGCTCCCTTTATTCACTCTTGTAAATTTGTTTAACTTTGATTACTGCAAATATTGGTTGACTTTTGTGTGACAATCTTGTGTGTTAATTTTTCTTTCACTAAAAAACTGAAACAGCTTTAAAATGAGACAAAAAGGAGATCAAATTATATTACACTTTGTTCTAACTACATCTGCCATAATCAAGTTTACAATGCTCTTTATCTGATAACAGGCCTATTCATATCCCTAAAATATGATCAAATGGTATACATCAGAAACTTAATCCACGTGTGGACACTGCAAATGTATTTTGGGATTTTACTGTTATCTACAGCCTTCTGCAAACCAGGTGTTCACAATGAAGCTCTGATACCATCCCTTCCTTCACATCTGTATTATATTATTTACAATCTTTGGATCACACATGCTGGTGTGCTTCTCCCATGTGAACTTAGCTGATGCCTTACTTAGAAGGCTGCTTGTTTGAAAACAAAGTTTTAAGACCCCAGACACTATTTTTTCTGATAGCCAAGCAGCATTTACTTTCTGCACCACACTTTGCTGTAGTACCCATATTTTCAGTGATCTCTTCATGAGCGTGAGCATCGAACAGGGCTATGTCATAAATTGGGACTAGAATTAAGCAAAAGGCCAAAATCCTTTCATGCATCTATGGTTTGCCTTAGAGATATTATAGTCATTTTAATTTAGAGGGCATTGTTATCAGTCATTCCCCAAGGGCATCACTTATACTGCCATCAAGTCAATGCTGACTTGTAGTGACCACATAGGACACAGTAGAACTTCCCCTTTTCAGACTCTCCAAGCCTGAAAATCTTCACAGTAGAAACTGCCATCCTTCTCCCAGGGAGCTGGCTGGTGGTTTGAACTAATTACCTCCCAGTTAGCATTCCAATTCATATCCAGTATACACTGATAGTTTCATTATTTTAGCTAATGGTATAGAATTTAGCATTGTGTTCATAATAGGAAATAATACAAGCATAGGCCACTATGAACTGTAATACATGAATTGTTCACTTGTACAGAAAAACCTTTTTTCTTTTTGTTAAAAACAGTTTTATTCGCACATAATTTACATATCATGCAATTCAATAGCTCAATCATAGCAAGGAGAATTGTGCAAACATTACCATATCAATTTTAGAACACCCCCTACCCCACTGTCTGACATGGTTAAATCACCTTTAAAATGAATTGTGCAATCAGTCAGTTCTAGTGCTCCTTTCCCTTCCTGTCACCCACCTTCCACTCCTATCAACCCTTGTCTTGGTTAAACAACAGGGTGGTGGTGGCAATCGGGCCAATCTTCCAATGATATGCTGTCACAACAGCAGAGTCACAGCTGCCAGATTCACACATGCCTTAGTGAAGCGAGGGGGAGGGGTACTAAAAGAGTAAGTATATGATAGTTCTGGGCCACAATTTACTTGGTAAACTTTTTTTGGTTCAGAAATTTATGTATGTCATTCCATTGCATTCTTGCCTACATGATGTCTCCTGAACAATCAGAACTTCGTCTTGCTGGTTCCACTCTGTATGTGACTTTTCATTTTTTCTGCTCTCAGGATTATTCCTTTGTCCTTGAGATTGAAAAGTTTGACTGATATGTTGTGATTTTCTTTGTGGGTCTATCCTGTTTGGGGTTAATTTAGATTCTCGAGTGGTTATTTTTTCCTCTTTTGTGATGTTAGAGAAGCTTATTTACAGAAGTTCTTGAACTGCTTCTCTGTGGGATGTTTTGCTCTTTTCTGTTATGGAATACTGTCACACATAGGTTATTCCTTTGGCTAGTGTCCCACATAATTCTCAGACGCTCTTAAAACTTTTTGTTCTTTTTATTGATTGTTCTTGACATTGAAATAGAGAGATTTGCCTTCAAGCTCACTAATTTGGCCTACCATTGCTTTCATTCTACTGCTTTGTCTTCCTAAGTATTTTTGTAATTCTAACATCTTAATTTAAATCTCCAAGTTCTTGTGCATTGAAATAGAGAGATTTGTCTTCAAGCTCACTAATTTGGCCTACCATTGCTTTAATTCTACCGTTTTGTCTTCCTAAGTATTTTGTAATTCTAACATCTTAATTTAAATCTTCAGGATTTCTATTTAGAGTTCTATTTTGAGTTTTTTTGGGTTATGGTTTCTTATTTTTCATTTATTTTATTAATCATTCTGTAATTTATTTTCTTTTCTTTTGGTAATTCTCTCCATCTTCTTGCCCATTCGTTGTAAGTACCTAAGAAAAAATTCTTCTGAATTCTTTTTCTGGTTGTTCCAATGTTATATTCTTCAGGAAGGTCTTTCAGCTCCAAATATTGATCACTTTATGCCTTTTCCTCTTGGTTCTTTGTATGGTTTGTAATTGTCCATAGTCCCTGAGGCATTGTGGATTTTTCGGTTCATTTCAGTAAAAATTTACATATATTTGTTAATCAAGTGGTTGTAGAAAGGGTGACTGTCTACTAGATGAATCTGTTATTGGTGTGGTGGTTGTTGGGTTGTGCATCTCTGTTGGGTGAAGCAATAAAGGATGACTTCTTAAAAAGCAAATCTACAACAGCCTAGCCAACAAAAAAACATGTCAAAAAAAGGGGGGTCAAGAGTTTTTTTAAAAAAAGGGACAGGGAAACAACTCAAAACCCCAGACAAAAATAATAAAAAAATGTATAAATCAACATTAAAACGAACTAAAATAATCATTTAGGCCAGATGCAGATTCATGACCCTCTGCTGATTTAAAAATAGTCCTTAACAGCATGTTCAGGTTCAGGGCCTCTGTGCCCACGAATACGTGTCCTGCGGTTCTGAAGCTTTAAAAATTAAAAAAATAGCCCTGAGGTGGCAAGTTCAGGCCCAGAGTTATAGAGTCCCTGGGAATGTGCTCTGCAATTGCTCTAGCCCTTTAAAAAGGTCTCCAAGTCAGCTGTTTAGGCCCAGAGCTGAGAAGCCAAATTCTTTGTGTATCCCAGCTGCTCTGCCTCACTTTCACAAGTGGCTCTGGGCTGGCTGTTTGGACCTGGTGTCTGGAAGCCCACAAATTAGTGAACTCCATTGCTTCTCCACTTCAAAACATAGCTCCTTGGGCTCAGCCCACTGGTAGCTTCCCATAGCTCCACTCTCACTGTAGCTACTGCCCTGTAGCTGTTGCCCACTGCATGAGCATGAGCTCCATTCACCGGGCACTGTGGAAAACAAGGAATGCTTCAGTCTCACCTAGGAAAGCCTCCCACACTGTTGGTATTCAGGTCACTCAGCCTTTTCTACTTCTTCTTCAGAGATGCAGGACTCTGAACTTTTCTGTGTGTTTTATTACTCTTTGTTTAAGAGGAATTGTAAAACATTTCTCCCTAGATCTCCAGCTTTACCAGAATTATTTTCAATGAACTCTTGCTTAATCTTATTCATCTACTCTCAACAAATTGTTCAAAATTCACCTTTTCTGTTCAACTCCCAAATGAACTACACCTGGTTCCAATTTCTCTAATTACTCCCCAGTTTTGACCATATCACATTTGTCTGTGTGTACCACTAAGTGATTATGCATATGTGTATAATATTTTTATTGAGATAATATATATTTTTCTATGATGAGATGAAAATCATATTTTTTTGAAGTCTGGCTTAATTAAATTCAAACTCCAGCTACTTGACCTTTCCGTGCCCTCTTTACCATTGATTGTGTGTGAAAAGAGGGGTCTGCTTGGTCCAAGCCGTATCTGGATTCCTATCCCTCTGGCTGTTCCAACAGATATC
Organism: Echinops telfairi; assembly: GCF_000313985.2. Classification (NCBI taxonomy): domain Eukaryota; kingdom Metazoa; phylum Chordata; class Mammalia; order Afrosoricida; family Tenrecidae; genus Echinops; species Echinops telfairi. The sequence continues at coordinate 7,131,586 of NW_022111367.1, read as the reverse complement.
TCCCTATGCAGTCAACCCCTGGTTTTATACTATGTTCTTATCATCATATAATTAAGTTCACGTTTCTCTGTTTCCAAAAACCCTTATAACCCTGTTTTCCATTCTACATATCACTTCTCTCTTTGTCCCTGTCCCACACAACTTCTCAAATGTGTATGGCCCATCTTTGCTTTCCTACCACCTCTCTGGTGCCTGATTTAATTGATATAAAAAAATGATGCTGCTCTTGAAAAAATTCCCAACCACTTAAAGAAGTCAATTCAACAGTCAATTTTCTTCAGTCTTATACACCACTGGCCATTCCTAAATCCAAAGCAGCCTCTTTAGCCCAAACTACTCTACTGTAATGTAGGCCATCCTGAGTTTTCCAGAAATGAGGTATTTCACAGGATGCAAGAATTTTAGCTTTAAACTAGAAAAGCCTTTAGAAAACTGAAACAAGTTGGTTACCCTACAAGATTAAGCACTTAGCAGACATTTTCACACGAAAATCCCACAGGCATCATAAGCATAGCATGTCCACTACTGAAATCATTGTTACACCCAAACCTGCTCATTTTCTTTTATTCATTAATTTGGTAAATTATGCCATCACCTAGTCTAAACACCTACCATTCTCTTACCCACCATGTCTGTTAGACCCAAACCTCATTCAGGGATTCCTCATCTCTTGCTTGAATTTTCATTCCCATATCCTAACCTCTATGCCTCTAGTCTTGTCCCACTAATTTACGTAGCATCAAAGAGATTTTTCTACACCCCCAACCTAATTATGTTATTACCCTGTTTTGCATAACATCTTCATTATACCATGAGTTCTTTAAGACCTAACCCCCATCTATATTCCAAACATTCCTATTTTTCTGATTCATCCTCCGCCGGCCTATAATCTTATATACTAGATATTGAACTCCTTGCACATTCTTTAGAAAGGGAATGCTTTTTTGTATAATGGGAATTCAAAAAATCTTGCAAAGATTCCATTATCTTTTAATTAGATTTTTGCATAAACTTTTTAAAGATCTTTCATCTATCCATCATTGACTATGATCCTCTCTGCCTGGTATGTCCCTTCTTGCTACCTAACAAGTTCTTCTTTTTAAAATCATTGATTGGGGGCTCATACAACTCTTCCCACCGGTTGTTCTATGCTTCTCAAGTGTTTCTTTCTCAGAGAAGTCGTTAACGTGTCTACCTAGAAGATGTGTCTCTCATAGCATTTAACACACCAAAGTGTATAACAAATGCATTTGTATCTGCTTCTGAAAAATTTTACCACCAGGCTAGGTATAAAATTCTTTAATGCAAGAATCTTATATATTTATTTTCTATTGAAGGACAGTATTTGGAACACAGTCCAAGATCAACTGAATTACTAATACCATATTTTGGAGCTGGGGGCCAGTAAAAAGCCTCATTCCTATTTGGCAAGAAGTTATTTTAGGGATTAATCAATATGTATATAAGTACTGATTTCCATCAATCATAAGTAATATATAAAATTAGCATTTACCTAAGGCCTTAATATCAATGTGCTCCATGAAATTCACGTCCATATATCTTGTTTTAAAAGATTATCATTTGTATACCACATATATCATACTTGCAACCCTTAAACCAACTACCATCAAATCAATTTCAATTCATAGAGCACATATGGTTTCTTAAGTTGTAAATCTTTATGGAAGCAGACAGCTTTGTCTTTCCACTGTAGAGTGATTGGTGGGTTTGACCTGTGACCTTGAGGTTCACAGTCCAACACTTACCCAGTAGCATTAACAGGGCTCTTTGTCACTACAGAAATGTTCAATAAACATCACAGGGCTTACAGGAACCAGGCTCAGCCACCAGGAAAGTGAATGCAGAGAGAAGGGGAGTTTCCCAGGGCCCTCCTTATGAGAAGGCCACCCCTACAAGGAGGTATCATCAGACTATTACCTGATTGACAGGCTAGACTCCACCCCTACACTTTTATATATGAAGGTGACATGATTTTATATAACTACCGCAACATGCATACCCATTTGGCTCCTCATCTATTGCACTTAAATAAAATGTGCACAATTTTATCAAGATAATCAGTGCAAGTGGAATTTAGTAGTAGGCACAGAGGAAATATTCTTTTAGATTTCTAGACACAGCCCAGTAAATCAGAGGTTATATGCTACTCCTTGGTTGTATCATATCCTGTGTTTACTGGGTGTTTCCTGGAAGCGGATCTGTCAAAACCAGGCAACTGCCACTTGGGTTTTGCCCCTGGCCTTATCCCTGTGGTGATGGAATGGCATGTAAGGTGGCTGCCAGATGGCAGATGAGCAAAAGGGCAAAATCTGAGGTTGATGGGAACATGAAATAAAGGGAGAGCAGGTGCTGCTTAAGCACGGCTGGTGCTAAAGGGTTGTGGGCCCTAATTACTTCAGCCCATTCATCTCCAATCACCCAGTGAGAGGCTAAAGAACAGAAAAGGATCTGACATCAGAAGCAGAAATGAAAACCAGAAATCAGCACCAGATACGCTAGAGCAAAGAAATCAGATTTTACCACAAAGTTGAGCTTTGAACCTGAAAAAATATCCAAAAAGTATTTAGCTCATGTATAATTTAACAACTCACCATTCAGCAAAGCACAACACAATACACAAGTAAGTGTTCACAAGCACATCCTAAAACATTATGTCGAAGAAACACAATTTACTTAACCATCTGGGTGACTTGTTTACATGGTAGAGAGAAGCCAGAATTCGGGACTATCAGAATGACTAACTTGATTATTTGCATCTAACTTTTTGGAAGCAGGATGGCCCAGTGTGCAGATACGTGGGTTAATAGCTGGCAGATATTTTTCCCACTGCATTAAACCTGTCACACAGTTTTCTTGAGAATTTTAGTGGCAGTAGAGAGCACATTTATTAAATTACCATTTGGAAATGAAATGCCATGAGAGAGCTCATAAAGTATATTATATGTAAAAATTCGTAAGCTTAAATTGTCAGTTAATCCTCAGATGATCTCTACGAAGAAGGTTGTTGAGTATTAAGTGATTTTGTGTCCATGAAGAAACTGAAGGCACAGAGAGACTTAGGAACTTATCAGGATCAAAATGCCCCAAACTCAATCCTGGCTTGACTGGGTTAAGGCAAGTGTTCTTTCAGAAACACATCATACAAGTCGAAGATGGCCCGCCCTCTCCATTCCTGTGCTGGATGAATGTGGGTATGTCATGTGTTTCAGGGGGGTACTTTATAGGTCTCTCCCAGACCTGATGTAGTTTTCTAAAGCTGCTGCCAGTGAGTGCATTCTGACTCATAAACTTAAAAAGCGAACTCACTGCCATTAAGTTGAGTAAAGCTCATCATGACCCTCTAGGGAAGATTAGAACTGCCCATTGCTGGTTTCTAAGACTGTACATCTTTACAGGAGTAAAAAGCCTCATCTTTCCTCTGAAGTGTCTTGTGGTATCAAACTGCTGGCCTTACAGTTAGCAAACCAAATGTAGCTCCCTGTGCAACCAGGGCTCCTCTTTCATTCAGTGGCTCAAAGAGGCCCTACACAGGGTTTCTTAGGCTATAAATCTTTACAGGAGCAGACAGCTTCATCATTTTCCCACGAAGCTGCTTGTGAGAAACCTTGCCATTATCAGTTCAACATTAACCCACCAGCTCTACTATGACTCCTTAGGTCCCCGAAGTTACCATAAGAATACCACAAACTTGGTGGCTTTCAAAAGCAGAATTTACTTTCTCACAGTCTGAAGATTAGAAGTCCAAATTAAAGTATTAATTGTGTTGAGTCCTTCTGAAGGCTTTCAGAGAGGAACTACAGTGTATACGTGAGTATAAGCCAACCCGAATATCAGCCAAGGAACCTAATTTTACCTCAAAAAATGCATTAAAAATGTGCCGAAAACTAGGCTTATATATGGGTATATGCGGTACGTCTTTCTCCTAGTTTTTGGTGGTTGTTGGCAACCCTTGTCATTCTTCTGCTAATCATATGTTCATTTGCCTTCATCATCACATGGCATCTGTCATCCCCTGCATGAAACTCTGTTTCCATGTCTGATCTTCCCTTTTGCAAAGTGATACTCAGAAGAGATTAGGATTAGGACCTATCCTACCGTAGCATGACTCAGTAACTGAAAACACTTGCAAACCGCCCTCTATCTCCTCTTAAAGGCTTGTCTTAAAACAAAAAGCCATTCAAGTGAGGCATCAAGACCACATAGAAGAAGCCCAGCCTGTGAAATTCAATGATTATAAGTAATAAAATCAAAATCTGAAGAAAGGAATAATAACAGGGTTTAAATTGTGAACACCCAGTTTGCAGAAGGCTATGGATGACAGTGGAAGCCCAAGATCCATTTACAGGGCCCCCATATGGATTAAGCCTCTGGTGAATCTCCTCTGACCACAGTTGAGGGGTGTGAATAGCCTTGCTATCAGAGAGAGAGAGAGCGAGAGCATTGCAAAGTCGATTAATGCAGATGTAGTTAAGATAAAATCATCTGATATCCCTTTTGACCCATTTTAAATTATTAAAGAACATATAATTACAGAAGAATTTCCTGCAGTTATTATTTTTCTGGTTGAGGTTTTTGTATGCTTTGTTCTTAGTTGTTTTCTGTTTATTTGCTTCTTGCTTGTGTTTTATATGATTTTCTGTATATAAAACCTACATCTTTAAGATGTTAAAAATCAAAGATGTCACTTTGATGACTTTGACATATTTGGCCTAAGTCATGGTCTTTTACCTCTTATGCATATGTAAGATGGACAATGTACGTGACACTGTTCTTCCTGAATTTGTCATTCTTGGCATAATAAATCATACGATTTTCTGATTCAAAATGGCCATCACCCCAAACAGAAACAATAACTATCTATTTTTCCCTCTTTCCCACAGTGGTAACCACTGATAAACCACCGATAAACAATTATAAATATTTCATGTAAGTGGGACCAGACTTGTTCTTTTGAGACTTATTTCACTTCGCACACTGTTTTCAGGAATCCCATGCTAAAAATTACATACTCAGCTGCTAACCAAAATGTCTGTGGTTCAACATTTCACCAGCATTGCAGAAGAAAGGGTTGGTGAATTGAAAAATCAGCTAATGAACAATTTATAAAGCATAGTTTTACTCTGACAAACATTAGGTTGCCAAGAGTTAGAGGCAACTCCATTGCAACTAGTACCTATTTTCTTTTCTTAAAAAAATCATTTTATTAGGGGCTCGTACAATCACAATCCATACATACATCCATTGTGTCAAGCACATTTGTACATTTGTTGCCCTCATCATTCTTGAAACATTTGCTTTCTACTTGAGCCCTTGATATCAGTTCCTCATTTTTCCCTCCTTCCTTGCTCCTCCCCCCACATAAACCCTTGATAATTTATAAATTATTATTATTTTATCATATCTTACACTGTCCAATGTTTCCCTTTAACCAATTTTCTGTTGTTCATCCTCCAGGGAGGAGTTATATGTGGATCCTTGTAATCAGTTCCCCCTTTCTACCCCAACTTTCCTCCTCCCTCCCGGTATCGCCACTTTCACCACCTATTTTCAAGGTTCATCCATGTCATATCTTGCATTATTTTTTGAATATTGTCACGTCATGTTGAAGGAATTAGTTTTAAAGCCTAGAATGAGTTCCCTCTGAAATACGGGAAAAGGAAGAGAAGATATTAAACAGTGTTAACTCTGTGGAGCCTCCCAGAGAAATAGATGATAGATGAATTTGGAAGAAGGAAGTCAGTATTAAAGGCATAAATAAGAATACCTGGCAAGGACATGTCTGTATATGAAGGTGGTTGCTTGGAAAAGTTCGGTAAGTACCACCTAAGGCTGCTTACTGTTCTTAAGTCCATGTTGAACTTTGGGGATTTCCAAATATCAATTTTTCCAAAGAAATATATATATATATATATATCCAAAGGAAAAAAAATATCACAGTGATTGGTTCCCCCTTCCTCCCTCTTCCCCCCATCTTCCCCCAACCCTCATGGTTCGCTACTCCCATTATTGTTTCTGATTGGTTTATCTGTTCTGGATTCTGTATGTCAAGAGCTCTTACCTGTATCAGTGTATACCCAGGTTTGTAAGGTAGAATGGGGGTCATTATAGTGGGGGGAGGAAGCATTAAAGAACTAGAGGAGAGTTGTATGTTTCACAATGCTATACTGGACCCTGCCTGGCTCATATCTTCTTTGTGACCCTTCTGTGAGGGGATGTCTAATTGTCCACAGATGGGCTTTGGGTGTCCACTCTGCACTCCCTCTCATTCACATTGATATGATTGTTTATTTTGGGTCTTCTGATGCCTGATACCTGATCTCATCCACACTTCATGATCACATAGGCTTGTGTGCTTCTTCCATGTGGGCTTATTTACTTCCCTGTTAGATGGCTGCTTGTTTAACTTCAAGTATTTAAGACCCCAGGTACTATATCTTTTGATAGCCTGGTACTATCAGCTTTCTTCATATTTTCTTATGCACCCATTTGTCTTCAGCAATCATGTCAGGAAGGTGAGAATCACAGAATGCCAGATTATTAGAACAAAGTGTTCTTACATTGAGGGAGGGTTTGAGTAGAGGCCCAATGCCGGCCAGGTACCTCAATTCTTAACCTTTAAATATATGTACGTAGACCTATATCCCTATCGTTATGTGTTAATATATTTATGTATATACATGCCTATATTTATGCCTCTATAAATATCATTTTCCTCCTAACTCTTTCCTCTATTTCCTTTTATACATCCTGCATATCAGATATTTACATTATGATTCATAACAGTAGCAAAATTACAGTTATGAAGTAGCAATAAAAATAATTTTGTGGTTGGGGGTCACCACAACACGAGAAACTGTATTAAAGGGTCGCAGCATTAGGAAAGTTGAGAACCACTGCTATAAATAGTTCCAGGTCTGTATGTGACCCTGATGAATGCTTCCGATTGAGTCTGATGAAGTATGAAGCCCTGCACTGAGTCTGAAGTCTATGTTCACGATTCCTGGGGGGCTTTGTTGTTTTGTTTCCCTTTTTGCTCTGTTGTCCTTCCTTCATGTTTCTCCCCAGAGTGGGGGCGGAGTCAGACCGGGCACAATTTCAGCACTGTGTCTCCAGTGCTCTCCCTCTTAGTGCTATGGGTCACTAGGGAATGTTATGTCTCCTGGTGGGGCTGGTCCTACAGTCCTCTCTGTGCATTGGCTGCTCAGAACAGAAATGTCATCCTTGGGGCTTGGTGGGCCAGGTTACAGTTCTCTCTCTTTTTCTAACTCTCTCTCTCTTGGTTTGCTCCTGTTTGGTCTGGGCAAACCCACCCCTCTCCTCAGGCTCTATCTTCAGTGCTGTCCTCTGCAGTGCATTCTTCTGGGGAGGGGGTTGATGTAGCTGGGATAGGGGCCAGCCACACAGACCTCTCTTTTAGTTCACTGCTTCATGTTGGTATGTTGCCCTCAAGGCTTGGCACACTAGGTTGAGGTCTGGTCCCTCTCTCCCTCTCCTGTGGAGACAAACAATACCCTCCCTGTGGTTAGTGTCCAGTTCCCCCACTACCCACTTTCTTTTTTCTCTTTCCCTCCTTTTTAGTTGGCTGTCATATGCATCCCTGGGTTGGGTCTGACCCCTGCCAGAGTGCCTAGACCTATGCTGGGAATTTGTGCATTTAGTGGCTTTTCTCCTATGCCCTCTGTGCTTTTTAAGCTTACCTCAGTGGACTCATGTTGAACTTTTCCTTTTCTGCTTGGCTTACTTCGCTTAGCAAAATTTCCTCCAACTCTCCCATGAGATGATGTGCTTCAATGGTTCATCACTACTTTTTAGGGATGCGTAGTCCTCCATTGTATGTATGTAGCAGAGGGTTTATATATATATATATTTAATATTTTATGGGCGGCTCTTACATCTCTTATCACAATCGATACATTCCTTCAATGTGTCAAGCACATTTGCACATATACCACCATCATCATTTTCACAGCATTCTCTTCCCCCTTGAGCCCCTGATACCAGCTCCCCATTTCTTCCTCCTCCCTCACCTACGTGTCTTCTCTCAGGAACTCTTGATAAGTTATAGATTATTTTTTCCATATCTTACATGGTCCTCTGTCACCCCTCACTCACTTTTCCATTATTCGTCCCCCTGGGAGGGGGTTCTAGATTAATCCTTGTGATCAATTCCCCCTCTCTCCTCTCACCCTTCCCTAATCCTCCTGGTATCTCTACTCTCCTTGTTGGCTCTAAGGGGTTTATCTATCCTGGATTCCCTGTGTTGTGGGCTCTTATCTGTAGCAGTGTGCATGATCTTGTACCAAAGTTTTTTAATCCATTCATCCATTGGTGGAAATTTAGGTCATTTCCAATTCTTTGCAATTGTGAACTGCATCACAATGAACATTGGAGCGCAGATGTCTGGCCCTGGTCTGTTTCTTACCTCTTCTGGGTATATGTACAGTAGGGGGATTCCTGGGTCATATGGTAACCCCATTTCCATTTGTTTTAGGATTGCCTAATGGATTTTCCATAATGGCTGCATATGCCTACAGGTCCACCATCAGTGGATGAGAGTTCCTATCTCCCCACGCCCCCTCCAACACTTGTTGATTTCTGATTTTTTGAATTGGGTTATCTTTGAGGGTGTTAGGTGGTATCTCATAGTTGTTTTTAATTTGAATTTACCTTATGGCTAATAATCAGGAACATTTTCTCATGTTTATTGACCATTCAGATTTCCGCTCTTATGAAATTTCTGTTATAGTCTTTTGCCCACTTCCTCAATGAGCTATTGTTTTTATCTTGTTGTAAGTTAGTAGAGTATTGTAGATTTTAGTAATAGGCCTTTGTGTGATACATCATTGCTAAAGATGTTTGCCCAGTTGGTGGGCTCTCTTATTACTCTCTTGGTTAAGTCTTTCGATGTGCACAGGTGTTTTCTCTTCAGTATATCCCACTAGTCAATTTGTGCTTCCTCTGTGTTTGTGTCCCTTCCTATTTCCCACAGCCTATGTATTCCCTGAACCAAAGTTATTAGGTTTGTCCCAATTCCCTCTGTGATGGACCTAATTGTTTGGGGTTTTACTTTGAGGTCTGTGATCCACCTTGACTTTATTTTTATGCACAGATTGAGTTGAGGGTCTTGCTTCATTCTTCTGAAGGTAGATATCCATTTTTTTCCCCAACACCATTTGTTGAAGATGGTGTCTGATTCCCATTTGATATGTTTGGAACCCTTATCAAAGATCAGTTGTCTGTTTGTGGATATTTTTATTTCTGGGTTTACTGTTCTTTTCCATTTGTTTAAGTACCTGTCATTATACCAGTACCATGCCTTTTTGACCACTGTGGCTGTATAGTAAGTGTTAAAGTCAGGTAAAGCAAGCCCTCCTACTTTGTCCTTCTTCTGGAGGAGTTCTCTGCTAATTCTGGGCTTCTTCCCTCTCTATATGAAGTTGGTAGTCAGTTTTTCCAATTCTTTGAAGAAAGGTGTTGGTATTTGCATCGGGATAGTGTTAAACTTATATAGTGCCTTGGGCAGGACTGACATCATAACCATATTAAGTCTTCTGATCCACGAGCATGGGATATTCTTCCATTTGTGGAAGTCATTATTGTTTTGTTATAATAGTGTTCTGTAATTTTCCTCCTACAAATTTTTTGTTGTTGTTGTTATGTATACTGCTAGATATTTCAATTTGTGGCAGGAATGATTTTCAACAGTTGGAAGGAAAGTTGGGAAAAGTTTCAGAGGAGCAGGATTTTTTTTTTACGAGGGTTTCTCCAGATGGAAAATCAGCAGTAATGTGTTTTGAACCAGGGAAACACTGAGGAGAGAATGGACATGGGTGGTAAGAAGAAAAAATATATAAGAGGGTGTCATAAGATGGGAGATGTGAGAATTAGTAACCAAGGCATCAGACAAGAGAAGTTTGAGAAGCACATAGGGCAACTCAAAGAAGGCACCCCTAAGGTAAATGATACTGTGTTTGTAGGGTTGAAATCAAGGATCTAGGGTGACCCACAATATGCAGAGGAAAGCAGTAGGAGTACCACGGATGTGATGCTAAAGAGTAGCATTAGAGGTGTGATTAAAATTGTATGAAGGAGATGGAGCAAGAACTCTGAGAAGGTGGATCCAAGTGGGTGGTGTCTGCTGTGTGGGAGGAGTTTCATGAAGTCAAAGAGTATCCGCTGCTGAAGGGTCCTTTTAGATTTAATCCAAACAGATGAGCAGTGGCTGAAATGACATGTCCCAGAACCAGTTCTGGTTCAGTGGCTATGCCTAGTGTCATCAGGGTCCCACCTAGCTTTGGCAGTTGTCAAGGAGACTATACAAAGCCACCTTGGTACAATGAACATCTTTGTGTTCCAGGTTTGTTGCAAAATACTTAAGGTCTTTAGAACTGGATATGTCTTTAAAATTTTTTCTAATGTACAATAATGCATTTTTTCTAATGTACAATAATGCATCTGATAAAGAAGATGCAGAAGAATTGTTCCCAGTATTGGCTTGAAGAGATTGGTGTCAGAGTCAGAGATCTGGGATTATCCCAAACTGCCTCACCTGATCTATTCCACCAGCCATGCCAGCATCAGCTAGAGGTCTGGGTGGCTTATCCAAAATTGCCTCAAATGATCCATTCCATTGGTCATGTCCAGATGATTCATCCAGAGTGAGTCAATGGGGTTGTGTTAGTCTGGGTAGACTAGAGAAACAAAATTCATAAACACTTATCTTTTATGAGAGAGTTTTATATAAAGGGTAAGTGTACATTAAGAAAGCATCCCAGCCAGTGCTGTCCAACCCATAAGTCTGAAATTAGTCCATATGTCTGACAGAAATCTACAAAGTTCTCAATCTCACAAAACACATGAAATGATGCCGAATGCAGGAGGAAAGCTGAGTCAGGGAGTGTGTAAACATCTCAGCACTGGCAGGGGTCTCCAAGTGGCTTCTGTAGCACCTAAGGCTGCATCAGGGTACGTCCACGTGTCTTCTCCTCAGGGATGTCTCGCAGGAAGTGAGCCTTGCCAGCTGAGGCAGGGAACAAGCTAAGGCAGCTGCACCCTGGTCTGACCAACAGAGAACAAGAGACAAGAGAATTAGAAGGGTGAGGCTCACAGATCCATTTATCTCTCCCCTCTTCAATTAAACTGCCCTTCAATTTAATCCCATGTGTGTTTATTGGCCAGGAAGGCACAATAAACCTTAACTAGCACAGGGTTCCTGCCATGTGAGACTATAAACTCCAATGTAATACCCCTAGAAGTTGTCAGTTTATATCCTTAGATGTTGTCAGCTTCCTCAAATCACGAGTTGATTGAAGCATACTTTGCTTATAAATCTTTGCTCCGCTTACTGTCTTGTCTTGATATATTGTGTGCTTGACTTGCTAGCTTTTCTCTAAGGTAGAAAAGCCTGGTGACATCAACTTACAACCCATAACATGTGGGGGCTCATCTGGGATCCTGCCTTTCTTTAAGTTTGTCCCACACCAGAGGTAAGTCATCTCAGGGGTTCCTGCTCTTTTAAATTTATTTAGTTTTTCAAGGTGTGTCTCTTTTTGATTTGTAGGGCTAATTCAGTTTTATGAGTCTGGGAGGTTTTCTCCTCTCCAGACCCAAGACAAGCAGCACATCCTCCCTCTTTGAGAGGTGTCTAAGTGACTGATTTGGCCTTTCAGGGTTGCATAAGATAACTCACTCATTAGAAATAATTCTTCTTGAGTCTACCATCTCATCCAAAGAATAGACAAGAAAAGTGTATCCAAAGGCCATGTAACAATTAGTTACTGATGGCCCATGCCCCTTGCCCTTGATGGAAAAGTGAATTCTGAGACACAAAGATGGATAAGGCTGGCTCTAAGAGTCCCTTCTAGAGAAGCCCCCATCCCATTATAATAAACATATACTGACCCACCACATGAAGACCCCAGGTGAGGGCAAGGCATTTCTCACCTTTTCTGTATTGGTTGTGGCACTTCAGGGGGATGACCTTTGCTTCTAGTGTTTTGTCTAGTCTTATCTGTATACTACCTATCCTTTAGGACCCACATGCTGGCTTTGCCTGAGACCTGAACAGGGTTGTTTCCTTCTGTGAATTTTGCAACTGTATCCCTGAATCTTAGAAAGCCATGACTTAAAACATGAATTATCATATCGTATGCTACCAATTGTGGAAGGTTTAGAGAAATGATATTCCAGTTAGGGGGCTTGTGAGTCTTCAGGATGCAAGTAGACAAATGCCAGATCTCCTCAGAACAGAGGATTATAAAACTTCTAAGAGGTTATGTTTACATCTTACTGTCAGGCTTAACTTTGCTTAAAGGACAGAAGGTATGAAGAGGAGATGGAGAACATGAGAAAAGGACTGATTTGCATGCAGCATTCCCTTCCCCAGACTAGGGAGGCTCCACCCAGGGAAGTAGTCCAATCCTTTCAGAGAGAGCCATAGATATCAGAAAGGGCGATGTCCCTTTGATGTCTATGATGTGCTAGGGTTCCTGACCCTGGGACACTGGAGGGCATGGACTTAATCTACTTTTATATCGTGTTGTTTTAGATAAAGAAAGGGTACTGAAGAATTGGAAAAAGCCTGGCTTGTCCCTAGACAGTTTGAAGATAAAAATTAAAAAGGCTTTCTTTTGTAACATCACTTGGCCAATGTATCAATTGGGAGACACTGAGGCTGGTCAGGATGGCTGGAGAATGAGAAGGCACTAGATCAAGGAAGTGCCATTCTTCACCAGGAACCAGAGTTTTTTTCCAGGTAAGATGATGAGTGGCCACCAGAATTCCTTGCAATCCTTTATGTCCTCTGCTTTTCATGACAAAAATCTGGCCAGCTAGTAGAGTTGAGAGGCCTGTTACTACAAAATTTTCTCCTCTTGTGTTTAGTTTGGGCTCTGTCCAGCTGTTGTCTGTGATTTGAAAATTTCCTTAAGCAGATGTCTGTAAGGTATGGTTAGGGCTGAACTATTTTCTTTGTGAGATCGGATTTATTCAGCATTTCTCTGTCTTGAACTGGAAAACAATCGACTGTTTCCTTGAATGTGTTCTGAAGTTTAAAAGTCTTCTGTTATTTTGCCCTGAATTGAGAATATTGTGAGTCTGAAGTGGATAAGAGAATGTTATGAGTCTTAGATGATGAGAGAACATTGGATTTTAGTGCTTTAAAAAGGATTTAGTTGACTGTAATCTAGTGTGTAGGCAGAAGCAGGCTGTGAGTGGAATATCTTTAGTTTCTGCGAGAAAAAATGTGGGCTTGCCTTTTTATCCAGGATGGTGACCACCAGGATACCATATGTATTTTCTCCACAGACTAACTAAGCCCCACTTGGAAATCCTTTGTGACTTTAGAAACATTTCCCAAGTTCTCTCTTCCTTTGTGAATAAACAATGGCTTTATGTGTTTTTAATAGGATGGTGCTTCCAAAGAGTGTACTGTTTATTTTAATTGGTATAATAAAGCCTTCAAGAACAAAATATGTTTCACTTCTGGATAATAATGAAACTAAATGTGTATAGATATGTTTTCCTTAAGAGCTCAACTTTGATTTTATAACATGTGCATACTTATGAGTCAACCTATTTTAATATTATATGGAACAAGTTAAGTTATATGTAATATATAATCCTATATATACATGTATATAATAAATTTGTGATACAGATATATAACATAATTTTAGCATCAAGGTTTCTTAAGTTATTTGTCAATGTTAAATTGAATTTACAAATGTTTGCTATAATTTGAAGTCACATACCTTTTAAAAAACCATTTTATTGGGAGCTGTTACAGATATTATAACAATCCATAACTCAATTATATCAAGCATAATTGTACAATTGCTGCCACCATCATTTTCAAAACATTTTTTCTTCTTGAACTCTTTGATATCAGCTCCCCTTTATCTCCTCCCTCTCGCACCCTAACTCCCAGGAACCCTTATTATTATATTATTTATTATTATTTAATTAATTATTATGTTGTAGGCTGTATCATACACCATCCAATGTATCCGTTCACCTACCATTTTGTTACTCATTCCTCAAGTGGGGTTATACAGCCATCATTGCTATTGGTCCCCCCCCCCCTACTCCCCACTCTCTCTTCTTGTGCCCTCAGGGAATCATTACTACCATTGATATTTATGAAGGGCTTATCTATGTTAGATTTCATTCATTGTATGATCTTAATTATATAAATGAGCATATGCAGGTCTAACAAGGTTAATGAGGTGGAACTAACACCATAAGAGTAAGGGGAGGAAATATTAAAGAACTATGGGCTAGTTATGTGTTTTATCAGTGCTATACGGCACCCTAGATATATCATACCTTCATGGGACCCTTCTTTGAGGGATTGTCCAACTATTTTACAGGTGGGTTTTGGGTCTCCACTTTTTTACGCTCCTTCATGTCAATTTGATTGCCTGTTTCTGATACCTCTTCCCACCAACACCTCATAATCACACAGGCTGATGTTCTTCTTCCATGTGGGTTTTGTTGCTTCCCTGCTACATGGCCACTTCAAGACTTCAAGACCCCAGACACTATCTTTTTAAAAAAAATTTAATCATTTTATTAGGGGGTCATACAACTCTTATCACAATCCATACACACATCAATTGTGTAAAGCGCATTTGTACATTCATTGCCCTCATCATTCTCAAAACATTTCCTCTT
>NW_022111367.1:7109297-7113426 GCF_000313985.2 Echinops telfairi | reverse complement strand
TTTACATATATACATATCTATATTTATCCTCTCTATATAATTTTTTACTTTCTTCTTCTTTCTTCTTTCCTCTTTTTCTTTTTTCTTTCCTCCTGCCTCACTATCATGTTTACCCATCATTCACATCTCAGTAATTCCTCTCAAATACATTTCAACTGATCAAGCACGACCAGGAACTCTACACCCTCCTCCCCATCAATTTTAGATTCCTTACTATTTCCCTTTCCCTTTCATTATTGGCTTATTACTCCCCTCTCTTCCACCTTCCCTTCTCCCATGCTCACCCCTGAGCCAACCCCCCCATCAGCTCTGTTTCTGTCTCCTTGGGATTACTTATCCTGCCCACAGATGGACACCAAAAGAGAGGGGGGGAAAATGATAGACCATACAAATAGTGCCAAGTCCAACTGCTGTCCTGACCTAGAGAAGATGAGTATCCTTCTGTTAAGTAGCAAGCAGGACCTGTTATAATCCATCAGTCCATTCCCTTTTTCTTCAGGGATCCATATCCCAGGACCCACGTACCTAACAGCCCTTATACCTTTATAGTCCTCAGCGTTCCTGTGGAAGGGGTGCACCTTCTACAAGACCCCATGGCTCTTCTTGCAGTCAGGGATGCAGCAGTCTAGGGCCCCACCCCCAGCCCGCTATACCTTTAGACTTTCAGCATGCCCCCCTTGTGAATATCCCCCAACTAGTTCAAATGAGTTGCCAAGCACTGCACTCCCACCCCTGATCCCATCCCCTCCACCTCACCCCGTCCCCATTCAGAAGTCTACAATTGAGATTCCTTAGGGACTTTGTGGCTTTCCTCCCATTACTGGTCTGTTGCACTCCCCTCTTGGCTTGCCCCCATGTGGCTGGGTCAGACCAGCTGCACTCCCCAGAACTGTATCTTCAGTGCTGTCCTCTGTAGTGCTGTTGTCTAGGGATGAAGCCTGCCCTGCAGTCTTCTCTGTGAATGAGCTGCTCTGGGCAGGAACATCGCCCTAAAGGCTTGGACACCAGGATGAGGTATACTCTTTCTCTTCTCCCTTTCCCTGGAGACATAAACAATAGCCTCCCTTTGGGTGGATTAATGCCTTGTTCCCCCATTGTCATCTTTTTTCCTTCCCCCACCCCTTTGTGGACATTGAAGGCATATTAGGAAGGGGTGGGGGTGATGTCTTTCTGCACAGGTGCTCTCTTCAACCTTTTTTTTTTTGATGATGTATGCATCATTGTGTTTAGTTAGGCTCTTGGCAGTGTCTGGTCCTCAGCCTGGGCACTGTGATATGTGCATTTTCCCCTATGCCCATTCTGCTGTTTGAGCTGACCTCAGTGGACTCGTGTTGTGCTTGTCCTTTTGTGCTTGGCTGACTTCACTCAGCATACTATCCTCCAACTCTTTCCACAAGATGAGGTGCTTCATCGTTTCTTCACTGCTTTTTAGGATGAGTAATACTCCATTGTGTGTATGTGCCAGAGTTTTTTAATCCGTTGTCTATTGATGGAAATTTAGGCTGCTTCCAGTTCTTTCTGATTGTGAACTGTGCAGCAATGAACACTGGTGCACAGAGGTCTGGTTGTGGTCTATTTCTTATTTCTTCTGGGTATATATATGCCCAGTAGTGACCCAGACTTGCTGGGTCATAACATAACTCGATTTCCATCTGTTTTGGTTATCGCCAAATCGCTTTCCACATTGGCTGTACATACCTACAAGACCACTAGCAGTGAATGAGTGTACCTATCTCCCCCCTCTTCAACATTTGTTGCTTCTGTTTTTTTGAATTGATCTATCCTTGTGGGTGTTAGGTGGTATCCTCATAGTTGTTTTGATTTGTATTTCCCGGATGAATAATGATTGGGAACATTTTCTCATATGTTTATTGGCCATTCAGATTTTCTTCTTTGTGAATCTTCTGTTCAGGTCTTTTGCCCACCTCCTCAGGGGGTTATTAATTTTTTTCTTATTTTAAGAATAAGAATTTGGAAGATTTTAGTAATAAGCCCTTTGTCTGATAATTCATTATTAAATGTCTTTTCCAAGTTTGTGGGCTCTCTTGTTACTCTCTTGATGAAGTCTTTTGATGCACACAGTGTTTTATCTTTAGTATGTCCCACACGTCTATTTCCTCTGGGTGAGCATCCTTCATTATTGTTGATGGCCCATATATTCCCTGCACTATGGTTCTTAGCTTTGTACCAATTTTTTCATTGATGATCCGGATAGTTTTGAGTTTTACCTTGAGGTCTGTGGTCCACTTTGAATCTGTCCTTGTGCATGGGGTGAAGTAAGGGTCTTGGCTCATTCTTCTGCAGATTTATATCCAGTTTTTCCAGCACCATTTGTTCAAAAGGGCATCTGTTTCCTATTTGATTTTGGGGGCTTATTAAAGAGCACTTGTCTGTATTCTGCTGTTTTTATTTCTGGATTTGCTGTTCTTATCCACTGGTCTGAATATCTATCATTTTACCAGAACCATGTTGTTTTGACAACTATGCCTGTATAATAAGTTTTAAAGTCAGACAATGCAATCGCACCTACTTTATTCTTCTTCTTGAGGAGTTCTTTGCCAATTTTGGGTTTCTTCCCTTTCCATGTGAAGTTGGTAGTCTGTTTTTACATTTCTTTGAAAAAATGATGCTGGCATTTGTATTCGGATTGCATTGAACCTATAAAGTGCCTTAGGTGGGATTGACATCTTTACAATATTGAGTCTTCTGATCCATGAGCATGTAATATTTTTCCATTTGTCAAGGTTCCTTTTTGTTTCATGTAATAATGTTCTGTATTTTTCCTCATCCAGATCTTTTGGGATTTTTTTGTCAGGTATATCCCTAATTATTTCAATTTATGCTTGGCTACTGTGAAGGGTACTATGTTCTTGATCTTTTTTTCTGTAATCTCCTCAGTTGTATATAACAATCCAATTGACTTCTGCTTTTTGATCTTGCATCCTGCCACTCTACCATATTCCTCTATTGCTTCCAGTACTTCTATTGTGGAGCCTTTAGGGTTCTCAATATATAAAATCATAATTTTACTTCTTCTTTCCTTAGATGTATACTTGTGATATCCTTGCATTGCCTTAAATTATTTTCTAGGACGTCCAGGACGATATTGATTAAAAGTGGGGACAAGGGGCATCCTTGTCCAGCTCCCTTTTTCAATGAAAAGTAGAATGTTTTCTACTTTTCTCCATTGATTATAATGCTGACTGTTGGATTTTCTTATATAGCTTTAGTTATATTGAGGTAATTTCCTTCATATTCTATCTTCTTGAATGTCTTCGTTAGGAATGGTTATTGAATGTTGTCAAATGCTTTTTCTGAGTCTATTGATATTATCATGTGGTTCTTGTCATTTTTCTTTTCAATGTGGTGGATAATGATGGATATTCTAATGTTGAACCATTCCTGCATCCCTGGTATATATCTCATTTGGTCATGATGAATTATTCTTTTTATATAATTTTGTATTCTATTGGCCAAGATTTTGTAAAGGATTTTTATATCTATGTTCATTAGAGATATCAGCCCATGGCTGTCTATTCTTGTGGGATTCTTGCCCAGTTTTTGGTATCAGTGTTATACTAGCTTCATAGAATGTGTTTTGGAGTTTTTTGTCCCTTTCTATGTTCTGTAAGAGCTTGTGTATGATTGATGACAGCTCTTCCCTGAATGCTTGGTAGACGTCTCCTGTATAGTTATCTGATCAGCGCTTTTTAAAAAAAGTATCATTTTATTAGGGGTTCATACAACTCTTATCACAATCCATACATACATCAATTGTGTCAACACACCTGTACACATGTTGCCATCATCATTCTCAAAACACCTGATTTCTACTTGAGTCCTTGGTATCACCTCCTCATTTTCCCCTCTCCCTCCTGCTCCCCCTCGGCCCCCCGACCCCTTGATAATTTATAAATTATTATTATTTTTTCATATCTTACACTACCTGACGTCTCCCCTCACCCACTTCTCTGCTGTCCATCCCCCAGGGAGGAGGTTATATGTAGACCTTGTAATCTGTTTCCCCTATCTCCCCCACCTTCCCTCCACCCTCCCGATATTGCCACTCTCAACACTGGTCCTGAGGGGTTCATCTGTCCCGGATTCCCTGTATTTCCAGTTCCTATCT
>NW_022111367.1:7059839-7108651 GCF_000313985.2 Echinops telfairi | reverse complement strand
TTGTTTCTCAGCTAGGTGGCTGCTTGTTTATCTTCAGGTCTTTAGGACTTCAGATGCTATATCTTTTGGTAGCCGGGCACCATCAGCTTTCTTCACCACAGTTGCTTGTGCACCCATTGTCTTCAGCGACTGTGCTAGGAAGGTGAGCATCTCAAACTGCTGAATTTTTATAACAAAATGTTCTTGTGTTGAGGGAGTACTTGAGCAAGGGCCCACTGTCCATCTGTTTTCTTAATACTCAACCTATAAATATATGTACATAGATATCTTTCTCCCTCATCATGTATAAATATATTTACATCTTTATATACCTGTACTTAAATCTCTATGACTACCCTTTGCCTCCTAGTTCTTTCCTCTATTTCTCTGTACTTTCCTCTTGTCCCACTATCATGTTCAGCCTTCATTTGAGTTTTAGGAATTCCTCTTGGTTACATTGCCCTTGATCCAGCCCTGCCAGACCTCTTACACCCTCCTTGCCACTGATTTTGGACCACTTATTGTTCCCTTGTCCCTGGGTTTGTTAACACCCACTTCCTTTCCCCCTCCTGCCCTACCCCCATGCCCCCCCATAACTGTCATCCCGTTGTCCTCTCTTCTGGCTTGTTTATCCCACCTATCCCTTCCAGGTAGACATGCTATGTACCATCACAAGACTGAGTACAATGAAGTAACAATAGATAGTAAATCCAAAGCTACAACAATAACACACATAAAAACCATATAAATAGTTCAGGGTCTATTTGTTGTCCTTCACGAGTGCTTTCCAGTCGAGTCTAATGGGGTGCCATGTCCTGGCACCGCCTCTATCCCTGGGAACTTCATTGCTCTGCTCCTCCCCCCCACTCGCCCCGCTGCTCTGCTGTATGCTCCCAGAGGCTGGCTTCAGCGTAGTGAGCTCATGGCGGGCACAATTCCTGCCTTGTGTCTCTAGTATTGTCCCCAATGGTACTATGGGTCAATGAGGAATGCTGTATCCCGTGGTGAGGTCAGCCCTGTGGTCATCTTTGTGCATTGCTGTTTTGAGCAGAAACATTGTCCTCAGGGCTTGGTGAGCCAGGATGTGCTTCACTCCTTTTCCCCCCCTATCCCCTCTTGTTGGCTCCTGTGTGCTCTGATCAGACCAGTCCCTCTTCTTGAGCTGTAGCTTCAGTGCTGTCCTCTGAAGTGAATTCTTCTTGGGGGGAGGGTGGTACTGTCCACTTAGTTGGTCAAGGGGCCGGCCCCTCAGGCCTCTCAATTGGTTCCCTCTTTCATGTCAGTGTGTTGTGTTCTTGTCTTGGAGCTCCGGGTTGAAGACTGGTCCTTATTCCCCTGTGGAGACACAATCAACACACTCCCCTTGTGTGGGTTAGTGCTGACCAGGGCTTTTTTGTTGATAGTTCCTTGATAATCGTACCTATGTCTTTTTTTGCTATGGGTCTGTTCAAGTTCCTAATATCTATATTAGATAGTCTGGGGAGGGTTTCTTCTTCCAGGTATTGTCTATGTCTTCCAAGTTGTTGTATTCTGTGGAATATAGTCCTTCATAGAACTGTGTAATTAGTCTTTTAATTTTGTTGGGGTCTGTTGTGATATCCCGTTTCATCCTGCAACCTGGACATTGCCGTCTGCTCCTTCCTATCTTTTGTTAGGTTTGCCAACATTTTGTCAGTTCTGTTCTTTTGAAGAACCAACTTTTACTGAGTTAATTTTATCCATAGTGATTTTTGTTTTGTTTTCCCACTAATTTATATCCGCCCTGATTTTTATGATATTTTTTTGTTATTAGAAGGGTTGTTCTATTGACTCTATTCCAACTGCTGAAGGTTTTGGGAGAGGATCTCCACTCTAAGTCTCTCTTCCTTCTTCATATGTGTATTTAACACTATCAAGCATCCTCTGATAATTGCCTTCATATCCCATAGATATTCTCATTCTCATTGGTTTCTAGAAACTTCCTAATTTCAACTCAAGTTTGGACAATACCCACTTCTTTTGAAGAAGTAAGTTAATCTCCTCCAAGTATTCCCCCCCCCTTTCAAATCATTCTTTTGTTGATTTCCAGCTTTCTGGGATACTGGTCAAAGAAGGAAGTCTGAGAAGTCACATACCTTTTTAAAAGAAACAATGTATCTATATTCAAGTCCACTAAAATATGAGACCGTTTAAAAAATTTTATTTATATTTCCT
Organism: Echinops telfairi; assembly: GCF_000313985.2. Taxonomy (NCBI): domain Eukaryota; kingdom Metazoa; phylum Chordata; class Mammalia; order Afrosoricida; family Tenrecidae; genus Echinops; species Echinops telfairi. The sequence continues at coordinate 7,106,479 of NW_022111367.1, read as the reverse complement.
AATTTTAAAAGGTTATTACAAGATATATAAGATAATAAGATATATAAGAACAATGTTTGAAGAATTCATTAGTCATAAATTAATACGATATGATCAAACTTTATTCATCTGACTCAAAGTTTAATTACTTTAAGTTTTGGTGGAGAAATGATGAAAAATAAATAAAATGAACAAAGAATTGGGTTTCTTGCCATTGAGGAAAAATTGTTCCTTTTTTATTACTAGTTTGAAAATATGATTCATCAAATAGTCTGGCTTCCAGGTAAAAGGTAGATTGGATTTACCAAACCACATGGTCATAAATAAACAAATGCAGATTCTCGTATTTCTCCCATCATTATTGACAAGTCAAAGTTAATGAGAAGTTACGTAACCCAAACCTACTTCATATTTTGTAGTTAACCTGTGTGCTATGATTGCATTGCTCCTCATGCCAATGTTCCTGGAATTTTTCCACCTGGCTTTAAAACAGACATGATGTCTGGATAATTTGGCCTGGAGGGCCATCTAAGACCAGTCCATGCATAGGATCATTAAGATATTCAAGGAGATGGTTCAAGCATCATAAATGTTACTCTTATTTTTTTATCTGACTGCTATAATATATTTATATCTTATGATGATGATTTTTTATTTAATAAGATAAATTATTATTCTGATTGCTAACTTGTTACTTTTCAATCTAGCTATTTACCTGCAAGCTTAATTAAAACTCATCCTTTTAAGTTGATGCTGTTGTCAAATTAGTGTATGCCTTCCTTGATTTAAAATGCATGTCATAAACAATTAGTAAAATACAGCATTTTGGTGTGGCGTATCCACGTGAAAGAATTTGGAGCATTATAGGATATTACATGAAAATACTACAAAATGTTACCTGAGTGGTAATACATTCTACTAAACAGTAATAAGACCAGTGGTGGGATTCAAATAATTTAACAACTGTTTTTTTGCCATAATGAGCATTTCAAGTAGTGAAAAGCCACATACTGTAAAGTAGTTTATTATTTCATACAGTTAATATTTAAATAAGAACAATAAAAGATATACCAAACTAGACTGTTATGAGTCTTAAAGTAATAATGAAAAAATTAAATAATACCTGACAGAAAACAATAAAACTGTTAAAGATATGTCCAAATTGCTTCTTGATTGTTGTTCTCACTTGCAATACTTCACTTGTATCTGAGTATCATCAACTGTAGGAGTAGGAGCCCATTCCTTTAGAGGCAGACCAAGTAGACAATAGTCATTGTGTTTGATATATTAGAAACAGTTAAAAAGAAAAAAGAAACAGACCACTTCTTTTAACATATGTTCATCTTTGAAAACTCCTTTCCAGAAAAAGAAAGAAAAAATCCTTTTCATTTCTGCTGAACTTATAGCGATTGTTCTGACAATATTTTAAATCTTTGAACTCTTTCAGCAATTGGATGATTTACTCATAATATTGCTGGGAATTTGGAGCATAATGCAAAGCTGACACAAATGACAGCATGTCACCTTCTGGTTGTTTGGCATCTTTTCTCTTTATATTATATGTTTGTTTACAGAAATAATAAGCACAAGGAAATAAAAATGTAGTATTTCATCAAAAGTATATATAACAAGTTTTATGAAATAAATTTACAACCATAGTTCTGTCTGATTTTTTTTATACCTATGGATGGAATGAGGATTGCTATGGGACATTAGAATACACTGATGTCCACCCACCCACCCATCCATCTTATAGAGAACCCTGATTACAAGTGAAATTTAACAAACAGTTTACCAAATTCAACAAAAAAAATTAGATATTGGTTCTACTGAACTGGTGCAAGCCAGCTGAATCCTACCACTGAATAAGACCATAGACTTTTAAAGGAATTTAAGTAAATTGAACCTAAAATCCTACATCATGACTAGTATGAACATGATCAGTTCAAGTAAGTGTTAATTATCAGTTAAGCAAGTTTATCCAGGCGAAGTAAGGTTGAGAAAAGATTTGGATAGATTACTCCAGCCATCTCTTAATGGTACAAATGAAAACAATGACAAAAGTGTCTGGGACCTTAAGTTCAATGTTACATCTGAAACATTTAAGCATTGTATTTTAAGATCTTTCCTTTTGCCTAACTTTCCTTCTAAATTTTGCTTAACCATGGTTTTGCAGTGGTTTGTAAATTTCCCAATTAAGTCTTTCAAGCAATATATATATTTATATATATTACTTTTGATTAACCATGACCATATCACGTTTTATTATCTAAAGATAAACTTTTGTGTTGTGGATTTGATAAGACATTTAGCCAAAAGGAATTATATAAAAATAAACTGACATTGGACTTATGGAAAGGATTAATATCCTGAACTTGGAGCCACCAAACAGAATAAAAATTTCTAAATTGATGGAGCTCATGAGTTACAGTTGATCCCCAAATAGACATTAGCCACTAAATAGATTAAGTGATAATGTTTCTTTAAATTCTTTATGTGATGATATTGTGAGTATTTTGAGAGTGTATAAGTAACTACTTTAAAACAGTTTACTATTATCTACTTAAGTCTGGAGTAAAAACGATTATCCCCCAAATGCTGCAGAATTCTATCCACTATCAGCAAGGATCCCTAGTAGTTTAGTTGATTGAGAGTTGGGCTTCTAATAGTCAGCAGTTCAAGACCACAAATAATGCCATAGGAAACAAATGGGGCTACTGTAATCTCAGGAAAAGATCCACAGCAGAACTACCAGGAAGAGCAAGCTAAGGCAGATGGGAAAGCAGCTTGGGCTTATACGTACAGTCTTGCCCTATTGAAAAGATGGAAAACATTCAGATTAAGCCAATGAATTATTAAGCCACAAAAGAAGCAAGCCCTGCAGTTTCAGAGTTAGCTTAGTAGAGGCACTCCATATAGTTACCAGCCTAAGTCCAGAATCACCTGAAGGGAAATTGTTTGAGACAATTTTCTTCACAAAGCTTTGGAACCCATAAAGTGCCCCAACTGAACTCCTTATGGTGGCCTTCTCAGTGTACAACAACAAAGACCTGGAGGAAGGAAAGAGAGAACACCAATAAGCCAAAATTCTTAGGGATGCTATTGTGACCACTTATAGGCCCAAGATCCTGAGGTGGAGTGACAGGCGCAGTCCATATGACTTTGGCCCAAGTTACTAGTTACTTGCTAGGGTTGTGGGAAGCCAGGCTATGTTCAGTTTGTATGTTGCAAGGAGGTCCCCCAGGAGACATGGGAGTGGAAGGGAAGCCTCCTTCCACCTGCTTACAGTTTAGGACCCAGGAACATCTGATGTACAAAGGACTTAAGTCAGTGGTTCTCAATCTTCCTAATGCCGTGACCCTTTAATACAGTCCCTTGACCCCCAACCATAAAATTATTTTTGTTGCTACTTCATAACTGTAATTTTGCTACTGTTATGAATCGTTATGTAAATATCTGATATGCAGGATGTATTTTCATTGTTACAAATTGAACATAATTAAAGCATAGTGATTAATCACAAAAACAATATGTAATTATATACTGTGAAATATTTATTTCTAATTACAAATAAATAAAATTTTATTTTGAAGCATGATGTGGCATGGTAACAGTCTACATGCTAGGTAGTTGTATGTGGGCATATCTGCATGTGGGCAGACCCACCTGGAGATGGATAGAGGAGCGGTGTCTTGGTTCCTAACACTATCAGAAATATGTGTTTTTGGATGGTCATAGGTGACCCCTGTGAAAGGGTTGTTTGACCCACAAAAGGGTCATGACCCACAAGTTGAGAACCTAAGTGGTAATGATTGAATCTGTTTACTGATGGGGTCCTGGCTTCCAGGCTCTCTCTGGCAACATTGGTGACATCAAACTCAAGGAGCTTTGTGTATGTGTCGTCACTGCTGGTAAGTTCATCTGATTTCTGCTGGACATTGGGGCTACTTATTCATCACTAATCCTTTGGTGGTCTCTTAACCTCCTCCTATCTCCAAATGATGGCATTGATGAGTCCCCATCAAAAAGATTTTTCACCCCTCCCTTGCCCTACATCTGGGAAGAGTGCTCTCACCAACTTCTTGTAGTTTCTGAGTGTCTTGCCACCTTTTTAGGGAGAGTCCTTTTATTAAGGCTGAGTGCACAAGTAACCTTCACTTCCAAGTCCACTATGTTGCTCCTAGGAATAACAGCTTACTGCAGGATTTGGATCCCAAATTTTCAGAGCATTGAAAAACCACAAGGCTCTTAAAATGGTTGAATTAGAAGACCTAGAAATGAGACAAGGCACAAGAAAAGGCTTGTAAAGTACACAAACAATTAAAGTCAGCCTTAAGGCTCCCTGACCTAGAAGAAAAATCCGTTTTCCTATATGTGTCAGAAAAAAGGCCAAGGCAGCATTAAGAGCTCCGCATCACTTTTTGAGATCTGAACCACAACTGGTAGCATATCAAAAAACCTGGCTGCTTCCCTTCCTAGAGCCAATAACAAGCTATCTGCTTTCTGTTGTTCAGTATCTGTAATCTGTTGGCTAAGTTTGTTCCTTCCAGGTTGTAGTACTTCCATGTAAAAAAGATGGTGATGAGGAGGTAGAGTCCCATTCCCACCCCCTAATGGTGGACCAGTCAGCTCACAGGCTTAGGGCAAGTGAAGAGGGTGGCTTCTGAAAAATGTATACAGATCACGAGTCCCATCTTCACTGAAAATAGTCAGCTTGGTTGCTGCCCAATAGCTCAAATGAATTCAGAGTCCCATTCTCTTTAGGGTGGAATGTCAGGGTCAGTTAGAGGTCTGGATGACCCTCAGCAGCTCAACATGGAACCATTAGGCCACCAAGGTTCTTTTGGCCCTTTCTTAACGCCAGCACGTTAATGCAGATGCATAGTGACCTTTCTGGGGTTCCAAGATGGTAAGTGTTTACCGGAGGAGAAAGCCCAGACTTACTAAATGCTCTCCTTAAATTATAATTGAGACTTGGGGATTCTTTTCTACTCTCCAGCAGTCCCTAAGGAGTTCCTTGGTGGTGTAAACAGTTAAGGCTCTAGGTTTCTAACCAAAATGTGGGAGGTTCAATTTCACCCAGAGACACCTCAACAATTAGCTATGGAAATTCCTATGGAGGATTCTATTTTGACACACATGAGGTCTACATGAGTCAACATTGGGGCTTTTTAAATGGACGGAGGTCAGTATCTGTGATTTCTCTCTTCGTTCTCCAGACCCTGCAGAGATTCTTACATCCAGTACCACCTTGAGGCCATGTAGTTTCGACATTCCTTCAGGGAGCTACCTTTATGTTGACTTCCTTCTCTCCGTGCTTTTGTCATGGCCTAGTCCTGTTTGTTTTTAAGTCCCAGAAGCCGCCATTTGTGGGCTGAGGGCATCACCACGAGTCTTTCTCCTAGGACTCCACAGGAATCTGTGCAGGGGACTCAGGATACTGCCAAGAAATGAAGCCTCAGCTGGTACTTCCACCCCCACCATCATCTGGGTACCAATTCACCACCTGCCATACTTCCTTTTTGTCCTGTAATCCAGACACAGATTGTTGTTAGCTGCTGTCAAATCACCCCCTAACTCACAGCGTCCTCCTACACAATGGAATGACCCTGTGCCATCCCCAGGATTGGTTGTAGAGCTGGCCATCATAATTCACAGTCTCTATAGGTTGATTTTTAGAAGTAGACAAACAGGTCTTTTTCCCTAGACCCTCTTGTCTGGAAGCTCCACTAAAGATTTTTCATGTGATAGAGTAACAACAGATTACTGGTAGCTGCACACAGGGTATAGTGGCCAGGAATCAACCTGGGTCTCCCACATGAGAAGAGAGGATTATCTCACTGAACCACTATTATTCAGTAATTCCAGATAAGGCATTTTATATCTTACTTAGCTAAGGTTGTCCACCAACCACGTCTCAAATTCACATTGTTATGATCCACACAATGAATACATAGTCAGTGAAACATAAGCAAACCTCTTTCTGATAATCTCTGCTTTCAGCCAAGATCCATCCAACATCCCCAACTTCACCCTCATTCCACAACCTCTTCTGAATTTCTCAAGCTCCCTATTGATGTACTAACACAACAATTTTTGAATCCTCTTCAGCAGAATTTTATCTGCATTGATGATCTTGTTTGACAATTTCTACTTTCTGTTGAGTCACCCTTCTTGAAATGGGCACAAATATGGCTCTTTTCCATTCTGTTAGTGAGGTAGCTGTGTTCTCCAATTTTTTACATTCTTTCCTGTCTTCTTAATAGCCTTTTGCTCTCTTCATGTATGATGTGCTTGATGTCATCCCACAACTTCTCTGGCCTTCAGTCATTAGTGTTCTTGAGATGGTTTCGATATACATGTGAAATATATTTTGGCTCTTGTGGATGTCACAGTCACACTGTGAAGGTTTGATATATTTTTATTCTTGGTTTTATAAATAAGGAGAGTTAAATAATTTATTTATCCAGAGTGATACTTAGTGGGAAAACGCAGAACATGCTACCATGTCTTAAGATTAGAAATCCTGAGTTCAATTAATTTCACTCTTATTCCCAACTTCATGTCATATGCATAATACTTTCTTTCCATTAAAACTGTGTGGTCATTATGGCTGTTTACAAAGGTACACATTTTCTCTTTGCAGGCATGTGACTGACTGACACTCCCACCTACTTGAGGTTATTGGTGAGCAGTAGGGCTCATAGGGCCCTTTAGCAACCATGTAGAACAGAATAGAACTGCCCTATTTTGTTTTCTAGGCTGTGATCTTTAGAGGAGATTTCCAGGTCTTTATTTCCAATGGAGCAGCTGGTGATTTGTAACCCACAGACCTTTTTAGTTAGTTACCAAGCACTTAACGATTGCATCACCAAAGCACCTTCACTTCAGGTTATGGATGATTTTGTGTCTGTGGGGCCTTTTCCACCTTCTCTTTTCCCTCAGCCTTGGCAGCCAAGATCTAGGTCAAAGAACAGAGCAAAGACAACGCCCCTATTCCTCCCATCTACTATGTACAAATGTAACGAAATGTATCGGTTTCTTTAGGAAAACACATGTAGTGTGAGAATGAAATAAAATATTATTTAAATCACTAAAATGCGATGGGTTACTTATTGACCCAACTAATACATCATTACTTTTTTTCTTACCTAAGACAGTACAGAGGGAGGGGGGGGGATTGGGCAGATCCAACAGGAAGCAATCTATATTTCAGATTTTGGCTTTGGCCATATAACTTGTTAGTAATATGCCAAATTCTACTCTTATATAGACCACATGTTATCATGAAAGCTTTTATCAAAGACTTACTTAAATTCTGAAATGCCATTTCTATGCATCCCTTTATGTACCAGATGAGTACTAATCCAGAGAGAGAGAGAGAGAGAGAGAGAGAGAGAGAGAGAGAGAGAGAGAGAATATGATGGTTTTGTTTTAAATGTGTCCTAGATAATGACATTTGATCTGAAGCTTAAAAAACAAATACAACTTTTATAGGCTGATATTAAATGAAAGAAGATCTCAGATGAATGGGCAGGAAATTAAGGTGGAATAAAAGGGCATAGGGCATAGCTATGAGTTATTCGTCTCTTTGATTTTAGACCACAAAAGACTCCATAGTGTGTAATGATAATATCTGCAAAGAGCCTTAGAAATGAAAAATGAGTAGGCCTGAGAAAAATTATTGCTAAGTCTTTAGCAACTTACAACAATCACAATCTTAATCTTTAAATTCACCTGAAAGAATTTTAAGTATATAGAATATTAACTAAAACTTTACTAAAATTACTTGTTATAGAAACCCATACATTTTCAAAAGTAAAATTTAATTAAAAGCTCATTCATAACATTATATTCAGAGAAAATATTTTTTTCAACTGAGGAATGATTTCCCTATATAACCTTCTTCTCAAAATGAATTTGTTTCCCAGGTACGTGGTAACTATATCTAGAAAATTTTATGACAAAAATAATAGAAAACATCTGCAGGATAATTATAGGCTTTCTTTGGTAGACTACAAGTAGGCATACCTCACCTTCATGCTGCATCCCAGAGTAGAGGTCTTCTGACTGGCACATGAAGCTGAGAATTTCCAAATAATCTAAGAAAACACTCGGATGGTTTCTGACAGCTTTTCCTATTATTTATGATGCAGTTCATGATAAGGTGGAAACATTCTGAGAGTAGCATGATAAGTTACACAGAAACAAGACAGAGCTAATGGCTTGTGTAGTAGAATGTAGGGGATTCCTGAAGCATCCACTGTAGTATAATCTTTTCATGACAGAATTAAGCTGCTTATTGATTCCTTAGACAAGACTGCAGAGCACAATGTATGTAGCTGAAGCTTGACCCGATTTTAATGCCACAAGACAAAAAAAATGACAGAAAATAGTAAGGGAAATACCAAATAGCACGGGATTCCTTAGATGTGAGGTGTTTCTCTTTGACACCTTTCAGTTTTCCTGCCCCTGATGAAGAAGTGAAAAGAGATCAAGCTCAAAGTCATTGAATAAACTGAAGTTTGGAGTTCAGTTGACCTGCATTGCTGATGACTTTGCCCCAGGGCTTTTGAGTTTCCCAAACTTGTAATTAATTGACTACATGGAAGGAATTATTGAGCGTGTCTGTAATTAGAATTAAAACCTTCTATGACCACTAGCCCATGCAAGGACCAGTTACATTTTCTGCCTCTGAGGTTTATCCGTGTGCTTTTGTGCAATGGATAGTCTGTGCTGGCATTGGGAAGGGACTTGTTTAACTGGGTAAAGTGGAAGGAAGTGCCAGTACCTTATTGCTGTGGTGAAAGGTAGTTGCTTGAGGTAGTACATTTCAGAGATGAGATTTTGTGGGAGTTTTGTCCCTTGGGTGTCTGTATTATAAGACAAGGTTTCTAAGTATATTTACCATTTCCTTTCTGACAAAAGCCACTAATTCAGGCTTCAAATTCCAAAGAGTTCCTTTTTTTCTTCCATCTGTCAAAGCCCCCTACGCAAAAGTCTCTTGGAATGCAAATAACCTGACTACTCCAAAACACTGGGTGGGCTTCATCTCCTCAGAGCCTTTTTTGTAGGTGTGTCCTAAACCCATCTAAAGAACAAATTAATGGCTTGAGGCAAGTGGGTTTACAAGCTCTCTATTTTCATACTTCCCCAAATAATTTTTATAAATCCTTATATCCACACTAATAAGCAGAAGAAACCAGCATAAACAAAGTAGAATCATGTACTAAACGCAATTCTTTTTTTTTTTTCTTTCCACTGTGCAACCCGCTTCAGTGCCTGAAGCCTACGGGGTAAAGCCAGGCAATGGTTCGGGGTTACAGTTTGCTTTGGCATGGGGCACTGTGAGAGGCCCATGGGATCGGACCTGCCACAAATCCAAACCCATGCACACTAATCTCAATTCTTAAAACAGTCAAATTCAATCCTTATTTAACTTACCTAAATCCTTATCTAAACTATTCTATTTATACAAAAGTATGGGATTAGGCCTCTGAGAGCATCAAGTCAGAGCCAGGCTTTCTGTCAGCCACTTTGACCTTCTGGCAGCCATTTTCCTTAAGCAGCATGATTTCTGAGACATTCAAATGGTGATTTCTACCCCTGAGCTCAAATTATACATTAATTACATTCATTTTTGCCATTCCACACAGGAATGAACAAAAACAACAACCAAACAAAATAATCAAAACTTTAACTTCCCATATTCTTCCCAGAACACAACCCAGTAAACTGCATGGCCATATCTGATTTCTGTCTAGCCAAAGAAAAAAACTAACATGAGGGAGAGGTCAAACAAACATTCACTCTCCATCTTTATGATTTGTTTCTCTAGTACCCCACTCCCAAAGTACAATAATGTGTAGTCCGGGTAGACTAGAGAAACAAATTCATAGACTCTTGTATGCGTATAGGAAAGGGCTTTATATACAACAGCAGTTGAATATTGAGAAAACACCCCAGCCCAGTTCAGATGAAGTCCATAAGTCCAAAGTTATCTCATATGTCAGATACCAGTCTATAAAATCCATTTCAGACTCATGAAACACATGCAATGATGCCTAATGCAGAAAGCTCACAGGCCAGTGGGTTGGAAGTCTTCTGAATCAAGCAGTGGTAGAAGCATCTCAGCTCTGGCAGGGGTCTCTATGTGGCTTCTCAGGTTCCAGAGGTCTGGTTGCATCAGAGTAGGTAGGTCCATGTGGCTTCTCCAGCTCCCAGGGTGTAGCGCCATGTGTCTTGTCAGTAGAGAGAGTCTCCTGCCTGCAAGACGAAAATACAGGAGTTCCCAGAATTCTCAGGAGAAGGCCATGCCACAGGCCCCATTGGCTATGACCTGATTGATAGACTAGACTCCACCCCTTCACTCTTAATCCTCTCAAGTCCCAAATTGACACCAGATTCTGGAACTATAACATTTACCAAACATGAATGTCCTTCTCCAGGGACTGGTCTTTCTTGACAACATGTCCAAAGTATGTAAAACAGAGTTTCACCATCCTTTATGTATAAGGAACATTTTGGTCCTACTTCTTCAAAGACAGGTTTGTGTATCCTATTGGCAGTTCATGGTACTTTCAATGTTCTCTGCCAGCACTAAAACTTAAATGCATTAATTCTTCTTTGGTCTTCCTTATTCAATGTCCAACTTTCATATGCATATGAGGTGATTGAAAATACCATCACTTGGGGCAGGCACAACTTTGTCCTCAAAGTAACATCTTTGATTGTCAATACTCTAAAGATGTCTTGTGCAGCAGATTTACCTAGTGCAACTCATCTTTTGATTTCTTGACTGCTGCTTCTATGAGCATTTATTGTGGATCCAAGCAATGCTAAATCCTTGACAACTTCAACATTTTCTCCATTTATCATGTTAACTATTGGTCCGCTTGTGAGAATTTTGGTCTTGTTTACTTTAAATTATAATCCTCTCTGCAGGATGCAATCTTTGATCTTCATCAGCAAGTGGTTCAAATCCTATTCACTTTCAGCAAGCAAGGTTGTGTCATCTGCATATTGCAGGTTTTTAATAAACCTTCCTCCAATCATGATGCCACGTTGTTTTTCATATAAGCCACTTCTTGGATTATTTGAATAGATGAATATTGAATAAGTATGGTAAAAGTATATAACCCCATCGAACACCTTTCCTGATTTTAAACCATGCAGTATTCCCCTGTCCTTTTCTCACAACTGCCTCTTGATCCATGACGAGTTCCTCATGAGCACAGTGAACTGTCCTGGAATTCCCATTCTTCTCAAGGTTACCCATAGTTTGCTTTGATTCACATAGTTGGATGGTTTGTCATAGTCAAGAAAGCAAAAATAAACATCTTTTTGCTATTTTCTGCTTTCAACCAAGATCCATCTTACAACAGCAATTTTATCCATTGTTCCATGTCCTTTTCTGTATCTAGCCTGAACTTTTGGCAGCTCCTTTTCAATATTCTACTGCAACTGAATGATCTTCAGTAAAAATTTACTGGCACATCATATAATTGATAATTTTCTGTAGTTTGAACATTCTGTTGCATCACCTTTCTGTAAAATGGCTAATAATATGGATCTCTTTCAGTCAGTTGGCCATGTAGCTATCTTCCAACTTTCCTTGCATAGATAAATAAGTGCTTACAGTTCTTCATCAGTGTGTTGAAATATTTCATTTGGTATTCCATCGATTCCTGGAGCCTTGTTTTTGTGTAGTACATCTTTCTTCAACACCATTGGTTCTTGCTCATATACTCCCTCCTTAGGAGGTTGAGTGTTGACTATTTCTTTTTGGTACAGTGACTCTATGTATTCTCACTATCTTCTTTTGATGCTTCTTGCACCATTCTATATTTTGACCATAGATCTTTCAGTATTGAAACTTGAGGCTTTAATATTTTCTTGAGTTCTTTCAGTTTAAGAACTGAGTGTGTTCTTCCCTTTTGTTTTCTAATTCTAGCTCTTTGCACCTTTCATTTTAAATCTTTTAGAGCTTCCCTTTGAAATGTTCTGTTCAGTTCTTTGACTTTATTTCTTCTATTTGTCTTAGCTACTTTTATATTAAGAGCAAGTTTCAGACTCTCTTCTTACATTTTAACTCTTCTACTTTGATCTTTTCTTTCTTTCCTGTATTTTTAACGACTGCGTTAGACAGGGTTCTCTAGAGAGACAAAATCGGATTGCTAATAATTATATATATATTTATACAGATATATAGATCTATAACACAATAAATAAATGGTTAAATTTAAAGCAGTACAAATGGCTCAGTGCAACTCACTCCTGTGAGACAGTTGTGAGACACTGGCAGTGCTTCAAGTCTTGAGGGATGCCAGGGAGTCCTCTGTAGAGCAATTCAGGCTATCCAGACACAGGCAGAAAACAGCAAGGCAGGTCTCCAACTGTCAGCCAGATGACGGCCTGACAGTCCCCAGCTCAAGAGATGTAAATTCCAATGGTGTGGCGAAGCAGGTCTTGAAAGAACCTCAAATTACAGTGACACAGTCCACGTGTTAGGTGTCCCAGAGGTAGTGTGGCTTGCAAATTGAGGCAAAGAACAAGCAAGGCAGCTGCACACTGGTCTGATGATCAAAGAGTAAGAGACAAGAAAGGTGAGGCTCACTGAGTCATTTATCTTTCCACCCTTCAATTAATCCCACATGTGTTTATCGGCAAGGTTGGCACAATAAACTAACTACCTCAATGACCATTTGATTTCTTCATGAATGATGGTCTTGATGTCTTCCCACAGATCAGGAGATCTTGTTTCATTGGCTTTCAACTTGTCAAATTTGTTCTTGAGATGTTCTCGAAATTCAGGTGGGATAGACTCAATGTCATATTTTGGTTTTTGTGAATTTGTTTAAATTTTCTTCAGCTTTATTCTTAACTTACCTACATTTTATTTAGAAAAATCCATGATACATAACAATAGGTTATTAGCATCCATTCCATTTGTGAAGAAAATCAATGAAACACTAAAATATAGTGAAAAAAATCAATAAAAATTACAAATATAAAATAATCTTAATATGAATAGGATAATAATGATGCCAGTGGAGCCATATTGGATTGGTAAGAGAACTAGGTGCAGGTTTTATGCTTCTGCTACTGAATTTTCTTCAACAAACTGCCTCATGTCTGGGTATCAGTGTCCTCCCCTGACACAGAATAGTACAGATAAGTGGCAGGCAGGGAGTTTATTCACATGATTTCTTAGAGTCTTCTTTAGATCAACTTAAAAAAAAACCAGGAAGTAAAAATCCTAGGATAGTGCCAGTCCTCTTTTCACAAGTTGTCTTAGCTGATTTTTGCAGCTTCAAAGCTTTAAATTGGTGGCTAAGGCTATGAGAACACACACACAGTTTTTAAAGGATTTTGGTAGTTACATATTCTGTTGTCAGCTTGATGTTGAGGACTGACAGTTCGGGGAGGACATGGTAGAGGGGAGTTCGGGAAAGGAAGTGGGTGTTAACAAACCCAGGGACAAGGGAACAACAGGTGATCTAAAATAAATAGCGAGGAGGGTGTAGGATGCCTGGTAGGGCTTGATCAAGGGCAATGTAACCGAGAGGAATTACTGAAACCCGAATGAAGGCTGAACATGATAATGGGATAAGAGAAAAGTAAAAGTAAATAGAGGTAAGAACTAGGAGGCCAAGGGCATTTATAGAGGTCTAAATACAGGTATGTACATATGTAAATATTTTTGTATATAGTGATAGAGAAATAGATCTATGAAAATATATTTGTATGTTAAGTATCAAGGTATCAGACAGACATTGGGCCTCCACTCAAGTATTCCCTCAATGCAAGAACACTTTGTTCTAATAACTTGGCTTTTCATGATGCTCCCCTTCCTGACACAATTGCTGAAGACAAATAGGTGAATAGCAAATGTGATGAAAAAAGCTGATGGTGCCAGGCTACTAAAAGATATAGCATCTGGGGTCTTAAAGGCTTGAAGATAAACAAGCAGCCATCTACCTGAAAAGCAACAAAACCCACATGGAAGAAGCACACCAGCCTGTGTGATAATGAGTTGACAATGGGATCGGGTATCAGACATCAAAGATTCAGAACAAAAAAAAGCATAACAGTGTAAATAACGGGGAGTGCATGGTGGAGACCCAAAACCCATCTGTAGACAATTGGACATCCCCTTACAGAAGGGTCACAAAGAAGAGACGAGTCAGGCAGGATGCAGTATAGCATTGATAAAACATACAACTTTCCTCTAGTTCTTTAATACTTCCTTACCCCCACTATCATGACCCCAATTCTAGAGGATGTACACTGGACAGATAAAGCCCCCAGGACCAATAATGAGAGAAGCAATAGCAGGAGGGTAAGGTGAAGGTGGGGGAGAAAAGGGGAACTGATCACAATGATCTACATATAACCCCCTCTCTGGGGGAGGGACAACAAAAAAGTGGGTGAAAGGAGACAGTGTTCAGTGTAAAACATGAAAAAATAATACCAATTTATAAATTATCAAGGGTTCGCAAAGAAAGAGGAAAAGAAGGTGGGGGAGGGAGAGGGAAAAATGAGGAGCTGATCCCAAAGGCTCAAGTAGAAAGAAAATGCTTTGAAAATAATGATGAAAACAAATGTGCAAATGTGCTTGACACAATGGCTGTATACATGGATTGTGATGCGCTTTATGAACCCCCAATAAAATGATTTTTAAAAATTTAAGGATTGTGGCAGTTACATAATCTGTTGTCAACTTGAGACTTAAGAGTGAAGGGGTGAAGTGTATCTTGTCAATCAGGTCGCAGCTTGCTGACCTTATTTGGAGCTTCCAAGGCCATAAATAACTCTCTGGAGGCTGGACACTCACTCAGACGCTCCCTGTGAGACATTCCTGTTGAGAAGACACATGGAGCTATGCTAGAGCCCTAGAGCTGAAGGACCCATGTGGAGACCCTGTCAGGGCTGATATGCATACACTGCCACTGGATCCACAAGACTTTCCCCCCACTGGCTTGTGATCTTCCTGCATTTGGTGTTGTTACATGGAGTGGGATGTTTTCTCAATACACAATTGCTCTTTTATATAAAGCTCTTTCTTATATATGTATGAGTCTCCCTGGATTTGTTTCTCTAGTCTTCCCAGACTAACACAAGTATCATCTGGCCCAGAAAGTTCTTACAGAGATTTGAAAATAGAGTCCCTAAGAAGGTAAACAACTAGTAAAAATCACAGTGCTAGTGGCAGAACCAGTTTCCTTAGTCTGCATTTACTTTATAGTCATTAAAAGACTAGAAGTGGAATGGAAAAAGTCTATTATCCAAATATATTTTGGGTCTGTTTTTTCTCTATTTCAAATGATACTGTCTCCCACAGTTTTTAAATATTGCTGATAACACTATCTTTCCAAACTGACTGACAACATTCAATCTGAACTCCTCTATCCATATCTGTGATGTTGAGAATAAATTTGAATACTTGGCCTAAATTTCCCAATGTCAATTTGATCCTGATTAAGATCCTTAGATGATTTCCAATCTTAAACTACTCAGCATATCTAGACGATCATTTATGATCTGGCCATGCCTAACTCTTTACTCTCCTCAACATGCACATTGAGCTCCAACTGAAAGGATTCCTCAAGGAGCCCTGGGGGCATAGTGATTAGGCTTTGGGCTACAAACTACAAGGATACCAATTCAAAACCCACAGCGTTCCTTGGCAGAATACAGAGGCTTTCTACTGCTGTAAAAGTTACAGTTTATCTTTCCTGAATTCCACATGTTGAGAGCTCTTATTTGTACCAATGTGTGTTCTCCAGTCTAGCCAGACTTTTTAAGGTAGAACTGCGTCATGGTAGTTGGGGGGAGGAAGTATTCAGGAACTAGAGGACTGATGTCTGATTCATCGGTGCTATATTACACCTTAGTTGAAGCTTCCCTTCTTTATAATCCTTCTGTGAGGGGATATCCAATTGTCTATATATGGGCTTTGGGTTTTCACTTCAGGCCCCCTCATTTGCTCTGATATAGATGTTTGTTCTGGATCTTTTGAGCAGTAGTGGGAGTAGCGATATCATGAGGGTAAGGGCATGTTCCAGGAGGGGGAAGGATGAGAAAGGGGGAACCCATCACAAGATTGGATATATAGCCCTTGTGTCCCAAAGGGGATAAATAACAGAAATGTGGGTCTAGGGAGACAACAGTGTAAGATACAAAATAATAACAATATATAATTGATCAAGGCTTCATGAGGATGGGAGGTTGGGAAAGGAAAGGGAAAAAAGAGGAGCTTAAACCAAGGGCTCAAGTAGAAATTTTTTTGGAAATGATGATGGCAACATATGTGCAAATATGCTTGATACAGTTGATGTATGGAACGTTATAAGAGCGCCCAATAAAATGACTTTAAAAAAAGCTACAGTTTCAGAAACCTCCAGGGGCAGTTCTATCCTGTCCTATCAGCTCATTATGAGTTGGAACTGACTCCATGGCAGTGAGTTTGGTTTGTAAGCATTCCTTGTATATTATGTTTTTTTGTTTCTCATATCAATATGTCTTTATTTGCTACTCTCTTGTTCTGGAAGATCCTTTACTCTTTTGTTTGGATAATACTTATTCCTTTAATATTTCCCAAGCACAGCTTAAAGGGTACCTGCTCCTAATAACCAATGACTATTGAGATCAAACTCTTAGGTAAACATGTAATGATGACATTTCATGTTCAGAAATGCGATTTGAGCACTAAACCTAGTCGCTGAGGTATCTTATGGCCATGATAATGTAAAGTTATCTACATTCAAAACACATACACAGAATATTATCTGATTCTAAATATAGGGAAACATTTCTGAGCATAACAGCCAACAACAACAATAATAATAATAAATAATGAAATAACAAGGGTTCTTTGAGGATACTGGAGAAGGAGGGGATAAAGGGGACCTGATATCAAAGAGTTCAAGAGGAAATAAAATGTTTTGAAAATGATGGTGGCAGCAATTGTACAATTATGCTTGATGTAATTGAACTATGAATTGTTATAACATCTGTAAAAGCTTCCAATAAAATGTAAAATAAATAAGTAAAATTGAAAAAAAAAAGTCAGCTCCTTGAGGACCCAAAATAAAAATAAGTCATTAAAAAGCCCCAAAAAACCATAAGGGGAGAAAATCCCATATCAGACTATGTTAAAATTTAAAGCAAAAAATTCAGATATGGAAATGTTTATATTACATAGGTCTATTTATTACCCTTAATAAATAGAAAACAAGTCATCTAAAAATTATAATAAAAACCATAAGCAGAGATTCATAAAACAAGTACTGAATTCTAAGAAACATATGAAAAGGAGTTTATTTCTACTATTATAACAGAACAGAAAAGTAAAAAATAATATTTTTCACCATTCAGTAATCAATGACCATATTCAGTGATGAGAAGGTAACCAACCAGTAAGAGAGATACTCTCATATTTTGCTAATGAAAGTTAGACTGTTATCTGTCTGGAAAACAATTCTGCAATACATATACACACCTTGAATTTTCATTCTTTCTCATCCTGCTAATTTTTGTCTTAAAATTTACCCTAGCGGGCACCTAGTTCCCCACATCTTCTAAGTGAATGTGACAATGACTGAACCATACCTGGAGCCCCAGTGGCTGTTTGTATACACAAGGCAGTGGACGCAGCCTAGCAAACAGGAGGGCCAGTCAGGAATGAGGCACAGTATAAGAATATGGCACAACTAACAAACATCTCACAACTGAAACATCTCAGGGGCCCCATGGTTGCCTCCCCAGTGCCTAAACAGTCAAACTGCAGAAAACAGAAGCTGGGACCCTCCATGTGGCTCCCGCACTGGGCTCTGGCAGACGGTTTGCTTTCCTGGACTGGTCTAGAGCCAAAAACTTGGCCAGGTTGTTTTGTTTCACTTTCCTACCACTGTGTATTTAGAAACTGCCAATAACACAAGGAGAAAAACTAACTCAATACCCACATTTCTTGAGGTCCACAGAAGTCGGTCAGAGGACAGGGTTCTGGGAATCCCCCCACCCCCCCAAAAAACCCAAACCAAACCAAAACAACAAACAACAATCAACCAGCCTGGTGTTATGTTGTGTGTGTGATTTTCTTTTGATGTTTTGATAACACACAAGATAAAAGACACAGGATATTATTAGGGTAATTAATAATCCCTAATTTTTCACAGTCCCCTGTTGATCTGAAAAGACACTGGATTCCACCTTCATGCACTGGTGAATACACTAACTGTGCGAAATTTGGTAGCACAAACTGATAACTGAGATAGAGAAAGCAGCTGTGGATTCCAAGCATGTTGAGCAGGTATGTGTGGGATGGCTATTCATAAGAGTGTACACAAGTTTATTTCATTCTGTTCTTTTAAAATGCTTTTGTTGTTGTGTTGTTGTTTTTATTATTTCTTTCTTACACCATTTGACAGAATCAGTTATACCTATATAACCAGGTACTCTCCCACCTTTAACAGTTGCAACATGATATCATGGCTGACAGCAATCAATCTTGACCAACACGAAAAAGCAGGAAAATTTGGCACAAACAAGTGACTAATACACAAAGTCAAAAGACTTTAAAAATTAAGAAAAAGCTTAGAAACTATTAGAAAAAAATTCAGAAGATTGATGATCAGGTACTTTCAATGGCTGTAAAAAAAGATCAAGAGAGTTGCAGAAAAAATGGATGAAAAATTAGAAACGATTCAACACCAACAAAAATAGAGACCCAGAAGATTATGAAGATAATAGAATTAAACAGCCTTTTAAAAGGGCAAATAATTAGATTTGAAGCAATGAAGACAGACATTTCTCAATTGTAATCTATGAGAAGAATAATTAATAAAAATAGCAACAAAGTCTGAAGAAAGTCAAGTAATTATTTGTAACACTGTACAGATGAACAACGTATGTCTCATCGGGATTCCAGAATAGGGAGCAGCAACAACAAAAAGGATCCACAGAGAGCATAGTTCAAGAATGTACTGGTCTTCTCTAATACTGTAAAAGAGAAGCAAACAGCTACTCAAGGAGCTGAAGGGACCCCAACAGGATAGACCCCCAAACAAAATCAGTATGACATACCATAGTCAAGATTTCCATTATCAGAGACAAGGAATGAATCCTGAGAGCAGCCAGGAAAAAACAAAAGTTATCTACAAAATATGCCAATAAGAATACATTCAGATTTTCAGCAGAAATTATGTAGTCAAACCGGCAATTAAATGACATATATAAAACCTGGAAAGAAAAAAAACATTGCCAAGTTAGAATCATAATCAACAAATTGCCCTTCACCTATGAGTGAAAAGTAAGGATAGTTCCAGACAAGATAAATTAAAGGAATTTGGAAAAACAAAACCAGCTTTACAAAAATACCAAGGGGAGTCTCTTAGAGAATCAACAAGAACAGATATAAACCTGAGATCAACAGGCAAGATATCATCACCAAGGGGTCAGTCTGAAGAAAGCAACTTACAAGATTGACTATAGGGAGTTAGAGGTATCAATCCATGATGAAGACAAATATAAAGTGTAGATACAAAGCATTTGAATGGAAAGTAAGTCAAGTAGTTCAGAAAAGAGAATGGACTGTCTTTATCTTGCCAAGGAAAGAAAAAAATAAGAAAATGGAAAACTTAAAATAAATGGAGAAAATTATAGAAATATAGTAAGTAGTAAAATAACAGAAAAGAAAAAGGACAAGAAAATCCACAAACAAAAGGAATTAAGCACAAAATTTATGAAGAACAAAGAAATTAATAACACTACAAAACTCCCAGCAAAATGAGAGTAACAAATCTATACATATCAATAATGACATTGAATGTAAATTGATTAAATTCATCAGTTGAGACAGTTGCAGATTGGATAAGAAAATAGGAGTCATCAACATGCTGCTTACAAGAAGCATACCTTAGACACAATGGAAAAAATGTATCAAGCTAATAATAATCAGAAACTAATCTGAAATTAATATTAATCTCTTAAAATAAGACTTCAAACAAAATCCATGCTGAGAAGTAAAGAAGGGCATTACATAATGACTGAATGCCCAAGTACACAAGAAAACATAACCATAATAAATATATACATCCTATTAAAGACCCTCAAATACATTAATCACACATTTATGTAGTTGAAGAAAGAAATAGGTAATATGAAAGAGTAGAAGATTTCAATGCATATTCCTGAGAAAGGACAGAGCACTTGGAAAGAAATTCAATGAAGATATAGTACAAAAGAATATAATCAATCAGCTTGACTTTCTAGATATATACAGAACACTACCCAAGAACAGCACAATTTATGTTATTTCCAGTGTATATGGAACATTCTATATTTTAGATCATAGGTTAGAACACAAAGCAAGCCTTAACAAAATTTAAAACATTGAGATATTACAAACTATTTCCTCAAACTGTGCTATACAACTAGAAAACAACAATATGAAGACTAAGTAAATAAAATCAAACACATGGAAACGAGACTCTGCTTAATGACTGCTGGGTAATTAGAGAAATAAGGAATTATATTTTAAAATTTCCTGAACCAAATGAGAATGAAAATACAATATACCCAAACCTTTGGGACACAGAAAAAGCAGTACTTAGAGGACACTTTATAACAGTAAATGTATACATCAAAAAAAAGAGAGAATCAACATCTTAACTCAACATCTTCAATAATTAGAACAAGAGAACAAATCAACCTCAGCCACCCGAAGAAAGGGAATAATAAAGATTATAGTAGAAAGAAATGATTGGGTAACAGAAAAATATAAAAAATCAACAAGACAAGCAATTGGTTCTTCAAAAAAATTAACAAAAGTGACAAACCACTGGCACACTTAACAAAGGAAAAGAACGAGAAGATGCAAATATCCCAAAAAGAACCCAAATCATTGACAACACAACACAACCAACTGAAATAAAAATTATAACACAGTACTATGAAAGAATGTTCTCTTACAGATTTGAAAATCTAGAATGTTCTCTTACAAATTTGAAAATCTAGATCAAATGGAGAAAATTTCTAGAAACTTTCTACTTACCTAAGTTAATCTATATCAGATGATATAGAAAACCTCAAGAGACCCATGAAAAAGAAATAGACCAGGTTATTAAGACATATTCAACAAGAAAAAAGACCAGGGTTAGATGGGAGTTCAACCAATTGTTCAGAGAGGAGTTAACATCAGTTCTACACAACACATTCCAGAATATGGAAAAAGCCAGAAAACTTCTGAACTCATTTGAAGAATTGAGGATAACCCTGATACCCAAACCAGGCAAAGACATTACTATAATAGAAAATTATAGACTAAGTCCTTTATGAACAGATGAAAAAAATCTCAATAAAATCATAGCCAATAGAATTCAATTAATAGCTATTTAAAAAAAAATCTTAAGTGAGATTTGTACCAAGTATGTGAAGATGCTTCAACATGATAAAAATATCTACCATGTAAATAAAAGGAAAAGAACTGCATGATCATATCAATTGATGCAGAAAAGGCATTTGACAAAAGCCCCAAACCACTCCTGATAAAACCAGTCAGCAAAATAGGAGCAGGCTGACAATTTTTTTTTACCACATAATAAAAGTCATAAATGCAAAACCAACCGTCAATGTCTCACTCAAGGGGAAGAAATTGAAAGCATTCCCCAGATGAAAGGGGAATACACAAGGATGCCATTTATCACTACTTGTATTCATTATTGTGCTGGATGTCCTAACCAGACATATTAGACAACAAAAAAGAATGTAAAGGGATCCAAACTAGCAAAGAAGTAAAACTCTATTTACAGGTGATAAACTATGATTTTTTAAAACAAAACCCTAAAGATTCAACAGGAAATTGTTGCAAATACTTGAAATATTCAGCAGCATGTAAAGGTATAACATCAAAATACAAAAATCAATCAGATCCCAATTCAGGTGGCAAACCAATCCAACCCCCACTTTCATTACACCCTTCTCAGAACACTCAATCCTTACCAAGAAAATTTCCCTTCTCACTTTTGTCAAATTTCATTGCAGGTTCATTTGGGAACCCTCCCCCAGTGCACCAGAACAATTAACCTGATAGATTTAGTTTAAAAAAAAATCAGATTTCTGAGTACAAAGGAAGATACCTATGTAAAGGACATTAAGAAAGCAATACCATTTACAAGACTCCCACAAAAGAATATCCTTCACAATAGCCACACTTAGGAATAAACCTAACAGAGAAACAAAAATTTATACAAAGAAAACTACAAAGCACTACTACAGGAAACCCAAAGGAACCTACATAAATGTAAGAACAATCCATGCTGTTGGCTAGGAAGGCCTAAGGATATGAAAATGTCAATACTACCAGAAGTGATCTATAAATATAACACGAAACGGATCCAGATTCCAGCATCGTTCTTTAAAGAAAAGAAAAATAATTACCAACTTTATATGGAGATGGATAAGACCCAAGATAAGCAAAGAACTATTCAAGAAGAAAAATAGAGTAGGACATCTCTCCCTCAAAACCTATGACACAGCCACAGTAGTCAGAACAGCGTGGTACTGGAGCAGTGATTGCTACGACAACCAACGGAACAGAACAGAGAACCCAGGAAAATAATCCATTCAGCTACAGACATTTCGTCTTTGACACAGGTTGGAAAACATTAATTGGGGAACAGATAGTCTCTTCAGCATATGGTGCTGGCAAAATTGGATTTGTATTTACATAAGCATGAAACAGCTTTCACATCTGACCCCGTATATAAAAATGAATTCAAGATGGATTAAAGACCTAACTAAATGTAAATCCCGTGTTGTCTTTAGGTGCCATTAAGTTGGTTCTTACCCATAACAACCCTAGGCATCTATGTATAAGAGAATGAAACAATGTCTGGTTTTGTGTCATCCTCACAATTGCTTCTTGGCTTAAGTCCAATGTGGCAGTCACTGTGTCAATCTATCCCACTGATTTTCACCGCTCCTCTACCAAGCATGACGTCCTTCTTTGGGGACTGGTCTCTCCTGACAACACGTCCTTGCCCCTAAGAAGCATTGGGGCTGTACTTCTTCCAAGACACATGTGTTTGTTCTTCTGTAAGTCCATGGTCCTTTCAGTATTCTTCTCCAACATCATGATTCAAATGCATCGATTCTTCTTCAGTTTTCCTTATTTAATGTCCAACTTTCACATGCATATGAGACAACTGAAAATACCATGGCTTGAGTCAGGCACACTTTTATTCTTACAGTAACATCCTTGCTTTCCAATACTTTGAAGAGGTCTTGTACAGCAGATTTGCCCAATGCAACTTGTCTTTTGAGTTCTTGTCTGCTGCTTTCATGAGCATTGATTGCGGATCCAAGCAAGTTGAAATCCTTGATAATTTTAATCTGTTCTCTGTTTATCATGATGCTACCTTCTGGCCTAGTTATGAGAATTTGGGTCTTCTTTCCATTGAGTTGTAATCAATAACAAAGGCTGAAATCCTTGATCACATGAGATAGATTGGGGAAAATGTGGAACAAAACTGAAATCACAAAACAGGCTAAATCCCTCAGTTCCCCTTCATGTCTGGAATTGAGGTCACCTTCAAATCTGAATTATCAGCCAAACAATAAACAGACCCACAGAGGAAACGATAACATTAGTGAGGTAGACACACCTTAGAATAATCAGCCTTTAAAAAAAATCATTTTATTAGGGGCTCATACGACTCTTACCACAATCCATACATACATCAATTGTGTAAAGCACATTTTTAATTCATTGCCCTCATCATTCTCAAAACATTTGCTCTCCACATAAGTCCCTGGCATCAGCTCCTCATTTTTTCCCCTCCCTCCCCACATCATGAACCCTCGATGATTTATAAATTATTATTTTGTCATATCTTGCCCTGTCCGACGTCTCCCTTCACCCACTTTTCTGTTGTCCATCCCCCAGGGAGGAGGTCACATGTAGATCTTTGTAATCGGTTCCCCATTTCCAACCCACTCTCCCTCTACCCTCCCAGTATCACCTCACACCACTGGTCCTAAAGGTGTCATCCGCCCTGGATTCCCTGTGTTTCCAGTTCCTATCTGTACTAGTGTACATCCTCTGGTCTAGCCAGATTTGTAAGGTAGAATTTGGGAT
Source organism: Echinops telfairi (assembly GCF_000313985.2). Lineage (NCBI taxonomy): Eukaryota > Metazoa > Chordata > Mammalia > Afrosoricida > Tenrecidae > Echinops > Echinops telfairi. Next base: position 7,082,361 of record NW_022111367.1, on the reverse strand, counting down.
CATGATAGTTGGGGGGAGGAGGAAGCATTTAGGAACTAGAGGAAAGTTGTATGTTTCATCGTTGCTACATTGCACCCTGATTGGCTCGTCTCCTCCCAGAGACCCTTCTGTACAGGGATGTCCAGTGGCCTAGAAATGGGCTTTGAGTCTCCAGTCTGTACTCCCCCACTCATTCACTACGATAAGACTTTTTGTTCTGATTATGCCTGATACCTAATCCCTTTGACACCTCATGATCGCACAGGCTGGTGTGCTTCTTCTATGTGGGCTTTGCTGCTTCTGCTCTAGATGGCCGCTTGTTTACTTTCAAGCCTTTAAGACCCCAGATGCTATATCTTTTGATAGCCGGGCACCATCAGTTTTCTTCACCACATTTGCTTATGTACCCATTTGTCTTCAGTGATCATATCGGGATGTGAGTACACAATGATATGATTTTTTTGGTTCTTCGAAGCCTGATAACTGATTCCTTTAGCACCTCATGATCGCACAGCCTGGTGTGCTTCTTCCATGTGGGCTTTGTTGCTTCTGCTCTAGATGGCCACTTGTTTACCTTCAAGCCATTAAGACCCCAGACACTATATCTTTTGATAGCTGGGCATAATAAGCTTTCTTCACCACATTTGCTTATGCTCCTGCTTTGTCTTCAGTGATCGTGTCGACAAGGTAAGCATCATGGAATGGCAGTTTAATAGAACAAAGTGTTCTTTTATTGAGGGAGTACTTGAGTGGAGGACCAATGTCCTTCTGCTACCTTAACACTAAACCTATAAATATATGCACAGAGATCAATTTCCCCATCCTCGTATATAAATATATTTGCATATGTACATGCCTTTATTTAGACCTCTATAAATGCCCTTTGCTCTTTCCTCTATTTCCTTTGAATTTCCTCTTGTCCCACTATCATGCTCAGTCTTCATTTGGGTTTCAGTAATTCCTCTTGGTTGCATTACCCTTGATAACGTCCTACCAGGCCTCCCACACCCTCCTCACCACCGATTTGGATCATTTGTTGTTCCCTTGTCCCTGGGTTTGTTAACACTACTACCTTTCCCCCCATATCCCCTTCTCCCATGTCCCCCTGGAACTGTCAGTCCCATTGTTTTCTCCTCCAGATTGTTCATCCAGCCTATCTTATTTAGACAGACTTGCGCTTGGTCTTGCTCTGTCTTGTTTTTGTGCATGAGAATAATCAGCCTTTTGAGACCAAATTGCATATTTGCTGAGGTCAAATTTCAGAAAGGTTAAGAGAGAAGAAGTAGAGGGCAAACAAAATAAAACCAAACCAGGGAGGAGGTATTGCATTGAGGGAACTTCAATGAATGAGATGAAGCAAAATATGTATAAATGGTTGAATGTGAAAGTAATGATCTGCTCTGTAAACTACCCAATTCACAATAGAATGTATTTTACAAATTTACAAAAACAAAACAACCTAGCCGAAGTATGTGTGCAGCAGTCCATTTTTTCTTATACACCTTGCTGTTTTCACCACATTTTCCTAGGGTACATGTTGGCAAATGTCTTGTACTAAAACAGTCTTCAAAATTGTCATTCTACCCTGACATTTTCCATTCAATTTCACTATTAGTTCTGAGCAAATCAACAAATTTAATTATTAGAGCCATCATATTAGAGCCATTATTCACGGCGACAGAATAAATCTGTTATAAATCAATGTTGTTCTCTAACATTTGACACAGTTTTTTTACATACAGATTTGTTTGTCTTTTTTCTAGTTCTTTAATTCCCGGTGTCAACAGATGTCTTGTGGAAATTATGCCTGCATTCCTAGAATTGATCAACTGGCAATATCTTTTATCAAACAGAATATTTGATTTTCTTGATTACTATTGATTTTAGAGTTAAATTTCAAGGACAAGTAATGTATCAGTCCCCTAACTCATGCAGTTAATTGAAAATTTTTTATCACTTTAAGCAATATCTGGATTTAAAACTATAGAATTCTGAATATTTAATTAACTCAAATGAACATCTGTTAAGATTAGCTAATTCACTAATTCACCACATCTATCAACACTTGTTTTATTTATCTAATTTCACGTTATGGCATTTTGGAAAGTATGCTCCTTGAATGTTTCTTGATGCTTACTTGGAACACAGATGAATTCTTTGGCGATGATTCAGGTGCCCCTCTAAATTTGCTGCATGGTCTCCCAATCATATCTGTGTTGCAAATTTTATGGGCTGAAATTTTATTCAAGGAAAACCAACAATTAGGTCAAAGGGATTGTAAAGAAAAATGATGTTTTACCTTCTTAGAGTTGCCTGGGAGAAGAGCAGATTGTTCCACGCTTTTTAAGCTAGTATAATATTTTTGCTCGCTAAAAGTATTTATGAGGTAAATAAATTTTCCCACATAAAAGGATGAATGAAGATTTTTCCAAAGCATCAAACAATGGCTAATTTCATCTGCGTTCCCAAACTGCCTTAAAAAAAAAAATCATCTGGTATATGTATTAAGGAAAGCGAGCTATGTAAATTTTCATGACCTCCTTCAGGCTCTAAATTTGCAATATACAAACCAACAACCAAAAACCTTTCACTATTGCAAAATAGGTTTTGCTTTAGAAAGAGTGCTGGTAATCTTTAAGTAAATTAAAAAAATTATACTTATGTAAATAAGATTAAATTATGACATTCAATAATTCTGTTTTTAATCCTGGCTTGGGCAGTAACTCCTGGTGTTATCTTGGTCAAGTCTCTATTACCACTCCTATGGAGATAATGCCTAGGTTAGGGTTAGGTTTAATGAGGAAATCTACTGTAGTTCCTGAAACAGCTGACAATAAATAATTAGATTAAACCTGTAGCTGTTTAACCAAAAGGTTAATGGTTCAAATCCACTAGTGAAGAAAAGACATATAGATCTGCTTCCATAACGATTACACCATAGGAACCTACAAGGTAGTTCTACTCTGTCTTATAACGTTGCTATGAGTCAGACTGACTCAATGCCACACAACAAAAACATCCAAATCTGAGCCTGGCGGCACAATGGTTAATAGTGCCTAGGTTACGCCCACCAATGGTTCTTCAGGAGAAGAGACCTGACAATCTGCTCTTATGAATATTTCTACCTAGGAAAATGTGAGACAGTTTTCCGATATCCTCTGAAGCCATTATGCGTCGGAATTGATTTGAAGGCACATGGCAACAACAATCCAGGTGCGAAAGGAGCCCCGCTTGCACAATGGCTAAGCACTCAGTTTGTGAGTGAAAGGTTTGCATTTTGAACTCAGCAATGATTCTGTGGGAGAAAGACATTGCGATGTACTTCACAAAGATTATGGCCTGGAAAATCTAGAGTGCAGTTCTGTCCTGTCACATGTGGTGGATATTGACTTAATACTTAACGACGACATCCAGATCTGAGCAGCAATTAAGTCGTGTAATCTGACAAACATTCACATATATTCTTTTAAGTATTTATAGACTTGGGAAGTAGCAAAGATAGCTATTATTATCTCCCTTTAGAAGATAAGAAATGATCACATATGGATGTTAGAAGAAATTATTGTTCCTTATCATCACAATATTGCTAGAAAGAAGCAGAAATGAAATGCTAACCCAAGAGTATATCACTCATTTTATGCTTTCTATGATCCCACAGAACCATGGTTTCCAGAAATTAAGTAAATCCAAATGTGTAGGGCACTGATGTTATCGCAAGCCCACCCCTAATTTTAGAAAATTCTCAAAACAGGTGATAACAGACAGTGCATAACAGGTCAACAGGAAAGAGAAATCCTTGCAAATGATCATGACTGAAATATTGGAAAGCCAACTAGCTTAGCATACAGCAACCGATGGCTTGTGTGAGGGTTAGCATCTATGTCAACTAGACACTTTGAGTGAAGACAGGAGTGGAGTCCAACCTGTCAGTGAGGTCACTGCCTGATGACACCTCCATGGAGAGGAGAGAGAGACCGAGCAAAGCTGAATCCTCTTTGGCCCTTCACCTTCTGCTAGAGCTGGATCCTGTGTCTTGTTCCTTGATCTCCTGCTGCATCGCTGGCCAATGCCAGGAGCCTACTGATGGTGGAGTCACTCATCCGACCTCGGATTCATTAACCTCTGCATCCACAAACCTGTACCCCTCTATTTTCATTATCCTGCTACCTGTTTCTTAGCTTCCACAGCAACAGGAAACAAGAGAAGCCAGACTTGAACTGAACAGGACTTAGCTACTTCTATACTGTGTAAGCCATTTCTCAATATAAATATCTTTCTGTATACCAATAAGCATCACTGGTTTTGTTTCTCTAGAGAATTCAACCTAACAGTATGATTATGAATGAAATTGTTGTTGCTGTTGTTCTTGGCTGTCATCAAGTAAGCCTTGACTTATTATGATCCAGGCACGATGGAATTAATGCACCATTCCCCTGATGGATGTTGGATTGGACATTGCAATTTATAGGGTTTTCATTGACTGTTTTTCAGTAGGTCTTTCTTCCATGAGGAAGATTAATAGATAGCGCATGGAATTCCCAAATACAGAAGTTACTTTATTCATTTTTGTTTTTCATATGTGTATGTTAGACATTTTGTCGTGTTGTGCTTTCTTGGTGGAGGTTTACACAGCAGTCTCCACTCAATGATTTCTCGACAAGCTATCTGGTGCCATTGGCTTCATTTTTCACAATGCACGAATATTCTTGTTATTTCCCTTCTAGTTGTTCTGTTCCAGTTAATATAGTTCACTGCCCTTTCTTTCTTATCTTTGGTTTAAAGTATTTGTTTGTAAAGGTACATTTTAAAAGGTGTACAGTTCTTATGAGCGATACTCATTATTTTGGGCCAATTTGTTACTTACAATATGCCTTCAGGGATTAGGTGAAAGTGTGAAGAGTGTTTCAGGGTAACAGTCTCAAGGAGTCCTTCCATCTCAACAGTCCAGTAAGTTTTGTTTTGTTTTTCTGGAATTTGGGACTCTGTTCACATTCTCCTTCCCAACCTCCTCAATCCCACCCCCTGCTCTCCTATTTCAAACTGAATTCACTGCCATTGAGTAGATTCTGACTCCCCTGCCATGGTGGGTCCCCTCATTACCTCAAAAACTCGTGCCATTGTTTCTGACTCACAATGACCCAGTAGGATAGAATAGAACTGTCCCTGTGGGTCTCCAAAACTATAAATCACTTTTGAGCAGGCAGTCTCATCTTACTTCTGAGGAGTGGCTCCTAGTTTTGAACTGCTGACCTGTGGTTGGAAGGCCAGGCCCCAATCTCATAAACTCTACTATATAACAATGTAGGCATGCATCCAAATCATGGTCCCATTTCTACTTCTGTAGTCCCTCCTGTGACTGAGATGTACCGCTCGGCCACCAATTGTGAATTTTTGACAGTTCTTTTTGTTACATGCCTTATTTAACAAATGTCATGACTTGAATCGATGATGCCATTTGACCTCATACTACTGGCCTCCCTCATCTGTATGACGTGTCTGTGTTGTCTTTGTCCCTTTTAAGACTTAATAAATTTTCTCCTTAAATTATATTTGAGATAGGGGTTTCTTTTGTAACCTAAGGAGCCCTGGTGGTGTAGTGGCTATGTGTTGGGTTGTGATCTGAAAGATTAGCAGTTTGAAACCACCAGTCACTACTCAGTAGAAAGATGGAGCTTTCTGCTCCCATAAAGAGAGATAGTCTCAGAAACTCACAGGGGTAATTCTACTCTGCCCCATACGGTCACTATGAGTCAGCATCGACTCAATGGCTATGAGCCTGAGAGTGAATCTTGCATCCTAAAACATATCAACACTAGTTTGGTGATGCCATGTCATGTGTGTATTCACATGTTTCTAGCAGGAACATTGTGCTTGGCTCCAGGGTACTCTCTATAATACCTCTGATGGGGATATGATGTAATATAGATGCCATTGTATATGTCTTACACCTCTTACTCTTTGTGTCCTTAAATACACCTGCTCATAAGTGTTTCTAACATTCTCAGATGGATCTTGGCTGAGAGAAAAGTATCTCAGAAAGCTGTTTTCTTGTGTTTTATTGAATAGGCAGAGGCATTTGACCTTGAGGATAATAGAAAACCCTGGATAACCTTGAGAAGAGTGGGAAATCCAAAAGACTTCATTTTGCTTATGTAGAATTTGTACATGGATCAAGAGGCAGTTGTGCAAATGGAACAAGGGAGGACTGAATGGTTTAAAATTAGGAAAGGTATGTGTCAGGGTTGTATCCTCTCACCATTCTTATTCAATCTCTATACTGAACAGATAATTTAAAAAATCTGGTTTTCACGAAGGACAATGTGGTGCCAGGATTGAGGAAACACATGTTAACAACCTGTCACATACAGATGATGCACTCTTGTGTGCTGAAAGTGAGGAGGACTTGTAGCACTTGCTGATGATGATCAAGGATGGTAGCTTTCAGTATGGATTCCAACTCAACATAAAAAAAGACCAAAATCCTCTCAACTAGACTAATAGGGAACATCATCATAAATGGAGAAAAGGTTGAAGTTTTCAAAGATTTTGTCTTGCTTGGATCCACAATCAATGGTCATGGAAGCAGTCGCCAAGTGATCAAAAGACATTGCTTTAGGTTAAAAAAAATCTACTATACAAGACCATTTTAGAGTATTGAAAAGCAAGGATATTACTTTGAGGACTAAGGAGGACCTGACCCAAGCCATAATAATTTCAGTTGCCTCATATGCATGTCAAAGTTGAACATTGAATAAAGAAGATTGAAGAAGAATCGACGGATTTGAATTGTGGTACTGGAGAAGAATATTACTAAAAGTACTAAGGAATGCAAAGAGGATAAGCCTAACTGTCTTGGATGAAGTAGAGCCAGAGTGCTCCTTAGAGGCATAGATAGTGAAATTTCATCTAACATTCCTTGGACATGTTGTCAGGAGAGACCAGCCTGTGGAGAAGGACATGCTTGGTTAAGTTGGGGGGTTCGGGGCCAGTGAAAAAGAAGGTCTTCAATGATATGGATTGACACAATGGCTGTAACAGTGGGCTCAGGCATCGAACCACTTGTGAGGATGGGACAGAGCTATGTTTCCTTCTGTTGTCCATAGGGTTTATGTGAGTTGAAACCAACTCAACGACATCTAACAACAGTAACAATGGACTGCTCAAAGGATAAACCCATCTCTGTCTTGAGATGCAGCTACAGTGCTCCTTACAGGCAAGGGTGGAGAGACTTCGGCTTACATACTTTGGACGTCTTGTCATGTGAGATCAGTTCTTGGAGAAGAACATCATGTTTGGTGAAGTAGCAGGGCAGTGAAAAGAGGACTACCCTTAATGAGATGGGTTGACTCCGTGCCTGCAACAATAGGATCAAGCATAGGATCAATTGTGAGGATGACGCAGGACGGGGTAGTGTTTTGTTCTGTTGTGTATATGGTTGCTATGGGTGAGAGCTGACTTGATGGCATCTAACATCAACAACCTAAGTGTTTCTAGTAGGAAATTATGGAATTTCATTGCTATTTTCTTTTTAAATTGAAAAGAGACTTTGTCAAAATGAAGGTTCATTTCTTTTTTTTCTTCTTCTTATACTAATCACCCAGTAAGGATATTTTAAAAACCAGTAGAAAATTAAGCTAAGCTGAGACTCCAGATGACTGTCATTTCTTAAACTTCTTGGTTTGTCCTGGACAGACACCAAGAATATATGTAAAAAACCAGGAGAAATTAGTTCAAAGAGCTGTAAATCATGTCTAGCATTCCCAAGGTTACATCTTAATGACTGTAACATGACTGCTAAAGAAAATATTTTATCAAACTGTGCTGTTAAAACGATCGACTTCTGATGCAAGAGGAAGATTTCAGCCAAGTCCTCTGAGTGGTGTACATAAAGTTATCCCAGACCAGTTTCCTGTATTTTCATCTCTCCCTTGATGTACACTCTGGGACTGGACAAGCACTCCAGACCTTCTCTTTAAACAGCCGTCTACAGCCTAGATAGGCTTCAGAAGAAAAGAGAAAAATTCATCCTGAAACAGGAACACAAAGAGGATCAAACAAACTCTCAAAATTCCACTGTTTGATGTTTTGTTTTTAAAGCTATGTGGCCTCTAGGAGGTACTTACATGGGCAGTTTCAGGGTTTTCACAGCTCCAAGTTATTTGGGGTTGTCATATGGAGATGGAGAGTGGCATGTTGCTGATGGTTTTCTGAAAGTCACTTCCTTCGCTTCAACTTGTTGATTTCAAACTTGTTAGTTGCTGTTGAATTGATTCCAAATCATGATGAACCCATGTGTGCAGAGAAGAATGGCTTATAGAGTTTTCAAGGCTGTGGATTTAGTAAGCACATCACCTGTCCTGTGACTTTGGATAGATTTGAACATTTTAATTACCATACTAGTAATTGGGCACTTAATCATTTTGTTACTGAGTTACTGAAATTTCAAGCTTCTTTACTTTGTTAGGTTGGTTCTGACTTACACAACAAAACAAAATAATGCCCAATCTTTTTTTTTTTTAATCATTTTACTGGGGGCTCTTACATCTCTTATCATAATCCATACAGCCATCCATTGTGTCAATCACATTTGTACATATGTTGCCATCATCATGTTCAAAACATTTTCCTTCTACTCGAGCCTTCCCCATGGACCCTTGATAATTTATAAATTATTATTTTTTCATGTCTTACACTGACTGCTGTCTCCCTTCCTCCATTTTCCTGTTGTTCATCCTCATGGGAGGGGGTTATATGTTGTTAATTGTGATCGGTTCCCCCTTTCTCCCTCCATTTTACCCTTACCCTTACATCAAAATGATTTTTTGTTCTGGGTCTTTGATGCCTGATACATGATCCATTGACACCTCATGATCACACACCTGGTGTGCGTCTTCCATGTGGGCTTTGTTGCTTCTCAGCTAGATGGCCACTTTTTTTAATCTCAAGCCTTTAAGACCTCAGATGCTATATCTTTTGATAGCTAGGCACCATCAGTTTTCTTCACCACATTTGCTTATACACCCATTTTTTGTTCAGCAATCGTGTTGGGAAGGTGAGCATTACAGAAGGCTATGTTATTAGAGCAAAGTGTTCTTGCATTGAGAGTGTACTTGGGTAGAGGCCCAATGTCCATCTGCTCTCTTAATACTTAACATATAAATACATGTACATCGATCTATTTCCTTATCACTATATAAAAAATATATATACATGTGTGCATGCCTGTATTTAGACCTCTATTAATGTCTTTTGCCTTTAAGTTATTTTGTCTATTTCTTTTTACTTTACTCTTGTCCCTTATCATGTTCAACCTTCATTGGCTTTCAGTAATTCTTCTTGGTTACATTGCACTTGATCAAACCCCACCAGGCATCCTATGCCCTCCTCATCATTGATTTTAGACCACTGTAGTTCCCTTGTCCCTGAATTTGTTGGCAACCACGTTGTTTTCCCCCTCATCCCCCTCTCCTGTGTCCTCCAGAACTGTGGGTCTTGTTGTTTTCTCCTCCAGATTGTTTATCTCGCATGTCTTATCTAGATAGACAAGCAAAAACAATAATAAGCACAAAAAACAAAGCAAAGCAAAACAACAACAAAACAACAGCAACAACAAAAAAGAAAAGCCTGTAAATAGTTCCTATTTGTTGACATTTCTGAGAATTTTTCGGTTGAGTCTGATGGGGTGTCACGCCCAGGCCCCAAAGTCTACATTTGGTATTCCTTGGGGACTTCATTGCTTTACTCCCCTTGCTGCTCTGATGCATGCCTTTAGTGTTTCGCCCCCGTGTGGTGGCGTCAGATCAGGCACAATTCCCGCACTGTGTCTCCAGTGTTGTTCCCCATAGCACTATGGGTCAGTGAGCTTGGTCTCTTGGTTGGGGAATGGGGGTACATGTAGCTGGGATTGGGGCCGGCCCCACAGACTTCTCTATTGGTTTGCTTCTTCATGGTAGTATATTGCATTCACATCTTGAATAATGCCCAATCTTGTACCATCTTCACAATTGTCATGTTTGAGCCCATTGCTACAGTTGCTATGTCAATTCCACACTTAAGTCTCAGCTTAAGAGTCTTTTCTTAAAGGCAACAATCATTGGCATATCTCCAATCTGCCTCTGTAACATTTAAGATCCTCTCCTAATATATAGCTACAGTTCCTTGCATCCACAATCATAGCACTTTCTTTACTTAATTATGCTTTTTCCTCTTCGACATAACTTTATTGAGAGAAGGGGTATAATTATTTTGATCACCATTGTAACTCAGAACCTATTACAGGGCTTAGATCATACTAGATGTTTCACAAATACTCATTATGTGAATGAATAAACTGAGGTCCATTAATTCCTAACAGCTTATGATTCAGGGTGCATCTAAGAAAGCTCCTTTAAGGCAAAATCAGACCTCATTGGAGTCTTGTGGGAGCTGGTGATGTATATGCTGGGTTTTATGATGGTCCTTAAATGATTCTGAGGACTTAGACCACTACTTTGATTATTATAACGATCATGGTGCAATATGTCACTTTCTATGACAGCACCGTACAGATAGAAATTGTCTCTGGTTGGTGCAGATAATGAAGTGCTCAGCAACTAATCAAAGTTTGGTGATTTGAACCTACCCAGATACACATTGGAAGAAAAGTCTGATGATTTGTTCCCAAAGGTTCACGGTCACAAATCCCTATGGAGCAGTTTCATTTTGACATACAGGAGGTGAACATGCATCCGAATGGACTCGACAGCAACTAGTTTGGAATTTTTAGTTGAGCAATAAAATGGCATTTTTTCTTCAGCAGGAAACAAAATGATTCATTAGCATATGGGAATGAAAGGTTAAAATTTCATTTTCCATTTATGTTCAGCTTTTATTAATGAAGGAATTAAGCATTGTTGATATTGAATTTATTATACGAATTCGCAGTAACATCTTCAGTTCAAATATCAGATGTCACCCACTGAGAAAGGGTAGGGTGTCTATAAGGGTAGCACTTTCTTTTGTTGCACAGTAGACCAAGTAGATTTATGCATAAGATTCCCGAATTTAAAACAACCTAACTATCGCCAGATGAACGCATATCTTTAAAAAACTCTAAAGGTAACATTAATTATAGCAAGTCCTCATAAACATGAAGGAAAAAGCACAGTCAAGACTTCTGTTCCTAGTAAGAGCTCTTCATTAGTTATATTATAATTTAATTTGTTTCACCTATAAAATCACTTTATTTTCATTTTACTTTTTAATTTAAAAAACTTTTTTGTGTGTGTATAAGGAAGAGGTTTATATACAGGAGCAATTGTACATTAAGAAAGCATCCCAACCCAGTGCAGTCCAAGTCCATAAGTCTGATACTAGCCTATATGTCCGATACCAATCTATAAAGTCCTCTTCAGACCCACGAAGCACAAGCCAAAGGCAGGACCATCCCAAGCCAGTGGGTAGAAAGCCTTTGGGTCCAGTGGCATTGTAAGCATCTCAGTGCTGGCAGGGGTCTCTCTGTGGCTTCTCCGTCTTCCACAGTCTGGTTGTGTCCATGTGGCTTGTCTTCTGAATTGTCTCCCAGGAAGTAACAGGGAGAGAGAGGTGTCTTCCACCTCTAAGGAGGAAGTCCCAGATTTCCCAGAATTCTCAGGAGAAGGCCATGCCCACACAGACGTCTCATTAGCTATCCCCAGATTGAGAGCGTAGACTTAATCCTTAAATTGACACCAGGTTAGGTGCCTACCACGACAAAGTACTGTGCTCCAAATTAGCTCGCCTTTATTATTGTTCTTTATTTTGTTCTTGTTGTTGGGTGTGGTCGACTTGGTTCCTACCCATGGTGATCCCAGGTACAACAGAATGAAATACTGCCCAGTCCTGCTCCATTCTCACATTTTCTGTCATGTTTAAGCCCATTGTTGCAACCACTGTAACATTCCATCTCTCGAGGTCTTCCTCTTTTTCACTGCCTTTGCCATTTACCAAGTGTGTCAGACTGGGTTCGCTAGAGAAACAAAACCAGGACACAAATAATTTTGTATATCTATATAAAATATAGATAGCTAACATGAGAAATAAACAGTTAATTAATCTATAAAGCAGTACAAATGGCTCAGTTCAACTCACTTCCATGACACAGCTAGTACACTAACAGTCCTTCAAGTCTTGAGGGCTGCGGGGTAGTCCTCTGTAGAGCATTTAAGCCTATCCGGGCACAGACAGCAAACAGCAAGGCAAGTCGCTAACGCTCAGCCAGATGACAGGATCCAACAGTACTCAGCTCAAGAGATGTACCTTTCAGTAGTGTGAAGAAGCAGGTCTTGAAGGAACCTCAAAATACAGCAACACGGTCCACAGGTAGGCATCTCACAGATGGTGTGGCTTTCAAATGGAGGCACAGAACAAGCAAGGCAGCTGCACACTGGTCCGATGATCACAGAGCAAGAGGCGAGGCTCTCCGAGACATTTATCTCTCTGCCCCTCAACTAATCTCACATGTGTTCATTGGCCATGTTGGCACAACAAACCTACCTATCACAATCCACCTCTTGCTAACTTGGCACCTGTACACAATTCTTTAGCCATATATAATTTCCAGACATTAATGAAATCACACATACTTAACAGCAAATGTCATACATATGGGAACACACTGAAGCCAATTGTATCTGATATATCATGCATGAACAAAGAAAAGATAAGCACATATAAAGAAAATACACAGACAATCACAAACCTTGCTTTTGCAATTGACCACACGGTTATAACTGATAAGTAGAACAACCTTCTACTACCCATTGTGTATTACCTTTGCCCTCGGCAAGCACCTCAGCTGGCTGCGGTTTTTTTTCTGGTGGGGTGACCCAGACCTTCATTCCTGAGGGGTCTGGGTCATTATAGGTCCTGTAAGGATTGGGTTGCTGTAATTTATCATTTACTTTAATCACAAGACATGGTAACACTAAGAGTTGGCCTATGGGATATCCTGGATTCCAGACATATTCTTCTTTACCTCCATTATGTAGCACCAGTCCAAATTCTCCTTGGTAATCAGGATCAATCACACTACTCAGTACAGTGACACCCTTCCTGACCTGTTGATCCCAAAGCATGAGAAGCCCAAAATGACCAGAGGACAGTCTCAGCTGCCAGTTCAGTGGAATCTGTGCTGTGTTTCCAGGTGGGAGAGTTCCTTCTTTCGGGACCAGGACCTCCAGGCCTGAGGAACACAGGGTTGCTGGTACAGGAAGCAAAAATGCTGCAAGTGGATCACTAGGAATAATAGTGAGTGGTGCCACTCCAGCTTCCACCCCTTAGTCCTGGACCCATGAATTCTGGCTATTGGAGACTCAGCACCATATATTGGCCACTGGTTTACAGTGTATACAGCTTCCTAGAGAACATTGCCCCAGCCCTGCAAGTTGTTGCCACCTAGTTGGCACCGTAATTGTGTCTCTATCAAGCCAGCTGCTTCAGGATGATGAGGAACATGATATGACCAGTGGATTCCATGGGCATAGGCCCATTGTCATCGCCTTTGCTATGAAGTGAGTTCCTTGATCTGAAGCAAAGCTATGTGGGATGCCATGCTGGTGGATTAAGCATTTTGTAAGTCCATGAATGGCAGTTTTGGCAGAAGTAATGCATACAGGGAAGGCAAATCCATATCCAGAGTAGTGTCTATTCCAGTAAGAACAAATCTCTGCCCCCTCCATGACGGAAGTGGTCCTATGTAATCAACCTGCCACCAAGTTGCCGGTTGATCTCCCCGAGGAATGGTCCCATATCTTGGCCTTAAGGTTGGTTTTTGCTGCTGGCAAATGGGACACTGCCACTGCTGAGCATTTGGGTCACTTCTTCATGTAACTTACTTGTCCCTTCAGGTCCTGCTTTGGCCTGATCTTGTATATACCATTTCCACTTAACAATGGAGTGTTGCTGTGCATGTCCAACTTTATGACCCTGTGAGTCAGAAAATACCCAGTTCATGATGGGTAGTTCAGGCCTCATGGTGACTTGGTGGCCCATGGTGAGGCGTTCAGTCTCCACCAAGGCCCAGTAACAGGCCAACAGCTGTTTTTCAAAGGGGGAGTAGTTGTCTGCAGAGGATGGCAGAACTTTATCCCCAAATCCCAATAGTCTATGCTGTGATTCACCAATAGAGGTCTGCCAAAGACTCCACACTGCATCTTTATCTACAACTGACACCTCACACCTCTAGCACCATTGGGTTAGCTGGATCAAATGGTCCCAACGGCAAAGCAGCTTGCACATGTTGAAGAGCCTTTTCTTGTTCTGGTCCCTACTTATAATGGAGGCCTTTCTTGTCACATGATAAATAGTTCGAAGTAGAACACCAAAGTGAGGGATAAGTTGCCTCCAAATCTGAAGAGGCCCACTAGGCATTGTGCCTCCTGTTCAGTTGTTGTTGGGGGGTGGGGCCAGATGCATAGCTTATCCTTCACTTTAGTAGGAATATCTTGATATTCCCCACACCACTGGACCCCTAGAAATTTTACTGAGGTGGAGGGTGCTTGAATCTTCATTGGGTTAATTTCCCAACCTCTTGTACGCAGATGTTGTACCAATGAATCTAAAGTCTTGGATACATCCTCCTTAGGAGGACCAATCAGCATAATGTCATCAATAAAGTGGACTAGTTGACATTTTGTGGAATAGACAGGCAATCAAGGTCCCTTCAGACTAAATTATGGCACAGGCAGAAGAGTTGATGTACCCCTGGGGGAGAGTTGTGAAAGTTTATTGTTGCCCCTGCCAACTGAAGGCAGATTGTTTCTGGTGGTCCTTCGAGACTGGTATTGAGAAGGCATTGGGCAGATCAATAGCTGCTTACCAAGTACCAATGAAATCACATCTTGTACGGCAGCTGCAATTGGAGTCACCACCTAGTTAAGTTTACGATAATCCACTATCATTCTCCCGGATCCATCTGTCTTCTTTACAGGCCCTATAGGTGAGTTAAATGGGGATGTGGTAGGAATCACCACTCCTGCATTTTTCAAGTCTTTGATGGTGGCAATGATCTCTGCAATCCCTCCAGGAATGTGGTATTGCTTTGGGCTTACTATTTTCCTAGGCAATGGCAGTTTCAATGGTGTCCACTTGACCTTTCCTACCTTGATAGCCCTTATTCCACATTTAAGGGATCCAATATGGGGGTTCTGCCAGTTACTAAGTATGTCTATTCCAATGATGCATTCTGGAATTCCACGACACAGCTAGTACACCAGCAGTTCTTCAAGTCTTAAGGGCCGCAGGGTAGTCCTCCATAGAGCAATTCAGGCTATCTGGCCACAGGCAGCAAACAGGAAGGCAAGTCACCAACAGTCAGGCAAATGAAAGGGTCCGACAGTCCTCAGCTCAATAGATGTACCTTCAAGTAGCATGGAGAAGCAGGTCTTGAAGTAATCTCAAGTTACAGCGACACAGCCCACGGGTTAGGTGTCCCACAGGTAGTGTAGCTTGTAAATGGAGGCACAGAACAAGCAAGGCAGCCGCACACTTGTCCAATGATCAGAGAGAGAGAGAGAGAGAGAGAGAGATAATAACTTTTTATGATGAACCGAGTGAAGGTTTACAAAGCATACCAGTTTCTTATTTGACAATTCAGACACATTTTTTCATCTTATTAATTCTAATCCCCACAAAGTACCATCACTTTATCCCACTTCCTCCTGGTGTTTGCTGTTTCTGTTCCTCCTTCGTTCCGAACCCCTTTAAACTTAGGCATTGGGTAAATGCTGCCTTTTAAAAATCTCAAATAGTTGATTTCTCTTAATTAAAAAAATTGTTTTCAGTTGAAAGTTTATAGATCAAATCAGTTTTACAGTCAATAATTTATATACAGGTTGCTTCAACTCACTCCCTTCAATTCCCTCAATGGACCGTCATTTACCCCACTTTCTTCCAGTGTTTCTTGTTTTCATCTTTCCTTTTCATACTTTTTGTCCTTAGGTAAATGCTGCATTTTTTACCTTAAATAGTCGATTATTCTAGCATGTGGGTAAGTTCAGTTCCAGACTAAAGAAGGGGTGACTAAGAGTCAATGTCTTATGGGTCCTTAGAGACTGGGAACCCCACCAGTCTCTATAATAGATCAATAAGTCTGGTCTATTTTATGATTTCAGCTTTGTTTTACATTTTTCTACCACTCTATCCAGGACCTTCTAATACAGGAGTGGAAAGTATTCAGCTCATTGGCTTCTAGAAGGCCTGTAAAATGAATACCAGCTAGTATCACACATTTCACCTAAGAGAAGCAACTCATGCCATCATATTAGGAGTAAATTAATTAAATATTTGATCAAATAATGCAGGATAAGTTTTAAGTTGGTAATTTTGTGTGGCCTGCAAATGGCATTGCAAATCCAAATGGTCCTTGGCAGAAAAAGGTTCCCTAATTCTGTTCTACTGTGGTCCTTTGCAAACAGTTAACAGTGGTAGTTGGGCATCATCTAATTCTTGTTTCCTAAGATTATGATGTTCAACCTTTAGACCCAGGGACTCATTCTCCTAAGGTATTTGGTTATGCCTAAGATGTTTTCATAACTATTCTCCATATATATTCTACCACATTCATGGATATATTTTCAGTAAAGGTAAATACATATATACATCTATACTTTGTCAAATATATATATTTGTGGATCTTCATGGATGGATTTACTTCTGAGTTCTCACTTGGTTCCTTTGGTGTAGGTATCTATCATTGTACCAGCACCAGGATGTTTTCATTACCTTGGCTGGGTAGTAGGCTTTGAATTTAGGAAATGAGAGGCTTTGCTTCCCCAGGGTCACACTTTCCTTTCCATACAAAATTGGTGATGTGTTTTTCCAGCTCTTTATAAAAAACGATGTTGGAATCTGGATCAGGATCACATTATAACTATAGAGTGCTTTAGATAGTATAGACATTTTCATAACGTCGTCTTCCTATCTGAGATGTAGTCTTGCATTTGTGCATCTCTTTCAATACTGTTATTATTCCCCGTAGAGATTGTCTATTTTTAGGGAGGAAATTAAGGCCTTGGGGTGAGTTCATTCTCAGACCTGAGGAGTGACTCTGGGTAATAGTCTCAGAAGTTCCACCACTCTGTATATGACCAGTTAGAAATTTGAAACTTTGCCATGCACATTAATATGGTTCGCCTAGCTATAACCTTTTTGTTTCCACCCAAATCACATTTATTTCCTGATGGGTCTGGGAAAAGAGTGGGAGCTGATATTGGTTGGTTTATATATGAAGTTATGAGTGATTGTTATCAAGGTTGGTATCTTGTTTCCCCCAAAATAAGACAGTGTCTGATATTAATTTTTGCTCCCAAAGATGCTCTAGGTCTTATTTTGGGGGGATGTCTTATTTTTCCATGAAGAAGAATACGGTACACAGTTATTGCATATTGTTTTATTAAAAGAGACCTCGTACTTCCTGTCTGCTCCTGCTGCACTGCGCTCAGTAGTGAGCTGCGCGGTGGCACCCGTCACTACAGTCTAGAGTTCGATAGCTTTGGGGGGCCTTATTTTCAGGGAGGTCTTATTTTCGGGGGGTGCCTTATATTTCAGCGAGAGGCAAAACTGTAAGTAGGTATTATTTTTGGGGGGATGTTACTTTTGGGGAAACAGGGTATTACATAAAGTCTTCTTAAAATAAAAAACCAAACCAGAAAAACAAACTCGCTGCCATTGAGTCAATGTTGACTCACAGCAACCCTAAAGGGCAGGTTAGAAGTGCCTCTGTGAATTTCCTAGACTGTAACTCTTTATGGGAGTAGAAAGCCCTCACTTTCTCCCCATACCCCAAAGCAGTATAGCTTAACTAGTACAAACTAGTTTTTACTCCATAGCATTTTGAACTTTAAGGAGAGCATAATAGTATTGAGGCGACAATAGCAACTTGACAGATTAAACAGAAATCTTTAGGGCCAGGGATTTATGTTAATGGAGGAAGAAGAAGAGTTAACCTTCACTTAAACTACTATCAATCTTTGTCTCAATGTATGTTATCTTGGATATAGCAGTCAAGTAATGATATTCATATTTTACTAAATATTATGTGCCAGGCATTAATCCAGGTGCATGCCATATATTTTCCCATTTTACTTCTTGTAGCAATCCTGTTAATTAAAAAGTATCGTTTCCATTTACAGGTATGAAAACTGAAACTCAAAAGCTGTAGTAAATTACTGTCATATGTTGAATTGTCTACCCCCAAAAGACGTGACAACTTGGCTAAGCCACAAATTACAATGTTTTGTGATTTGTTTAAATTATCCTCCATTTTGTGATATTTATTGTAAATCCTAACTTCTATATGGTAATGAGGGTAGGTTGTACTTTAAGTCACACCTTACACAAATCTTATTCAAGTCACACCCTTGCTTGTGTCACACATTTTCTATTACAAGAGTAAATAGAGAGGAAAGCAAGTAAAGAGAAGAGAATGAAATGCATCCTTTGTATTTAGGGACTCTGAGCTGAACACTTCTTAGTCACAGGGGACAATTGACATCAAGACACATGGAGATCTCTAAGGAGCACTGGACCCACAGATCATGAGAGAAGATGAGGACTCGCCTCCAGAACCAGGAAAAAGAGACAGCCTCCCTCCGGAATTGGTCGCCTGAATTCAGAACTTCTAGCCTCTTAAACTGTGAAAGAATACATTTCTGTTTGGGATAGCAATTTACTTGTAGTGTTTCTGCTATAGCAGCATTAGATAAGGAAGACAATTAGGGTTAGCGTTTAGGCCTGTCTGACTCCCCGGCTATATTCTTTTCCCGATATCAGGCTGCCTTAAATTGCCAAAGTAATAATAAAAAGCCCCGACTGTGTCACAGAATTGTTACTTTTAAGAACACCGAAAGAAAAATTGTTTGTAAGAAAGCGGTAAGTTTATTATTTGTAAGCACAGTGTTACTAAATTTTGGTACCTAAAACGTTTCCAATTTTAGCACCTGAAAATTTGGGCCTCACAACTTGGAAGTCAGAGATGAAGCCATTTACTCTGGCAGAAACGACCTAGACTTTCCACCATGCACATTCTCCAGTCCCAAAGACAACAGAAAGGTTTACTCACTGCAGGAACTCAAATACCCCAGTAAACTTTGGAGAAGTGTGCCCACTGGATAACTGCCCTCCTTCCATGGGCCAAGACAGTCCTAAATTTGGAATGCGAGGCAACCACTACCACTTTTCACAAAATCAAAAATGCACCTCTACAAGACCAGCCACAAGAGGATACACAATCTGTCTTTCATCCGCCTACACACAACCTCACCTACTCTATAGGCCAAAGGTGCAGAACGTACAGCCTGTGGACCCTAGAAGGCTCACACAATTATTTGGTGTGGTCCTGCCAAGGCAACCACAGGTGTGACTTAAAATTCAATAAATACAGGACATTTTTCCATAGCAGCATACATTTATAAGTGAGTTGTAATAATAATGTGAATTTTGAGGGACAAGCAAGGAATGTCCATTACAGGATAGACAGGACACATATGAGTACACAAAGGAACAGACAAATAAGCTACTTAGCTGCCCACAGCTCCTCTGCCTGCTTTGTGATGACACAAAGTACAGTCAGAGCAAAGGAGGCTGAGAGTGTTAACATGCTGTGGCAAAATTACAGTGATCCGATGATGATGATGAGATGAGATTCGGTGAGATGATTTCTTGCCATGAGAGAATTCTTTGCTATGTTAATGACCTGGCTTCCAGTGATTGATAACAATGTCATTCACTTGTTTGTCAACACAGTTGATAACTTTAATCCAACCTTCATCTACACATCCACAATCAGTAATTCTTGCAGAAAGTGAATCCCAGATGGAAAATAAGGACATTACAATACAGAAAACACCTCAAGAGGTGGTGATACAAACGCTGGATATGTTCAAATTCCAAGATGGAGGATTAGAACAGCAAAATTCATTAAAAAAAACCAGAATAATTATGCCACTGGCACAAACACCCTGGATAATTATTAAAATTTAAGTGGTGTGACAGCCTACAAATGACAACTAGAAAGAAAAGTTGATGCAGAAGGCCCATTTTTCCAAGAGAAATGGACAAATGATTACTTTTTGTTGAAGTCGAAGGCCTGTGTGCCTTGTTTGTGGTTAGCAATAATTTAAAAAGCCCACCTGGAACATCACTATCGCTCAAAACATGCTAAACTAAATGAATTTGGAGCCCAAATGTGTCTGAATAAAATCAATGTTCTTCAGCAAAGTTTGGAATCACAGCAAGCTGATTCCACTAGGCCTTGTGAAAGAGACAACACTATTCAGACAAGTTCCATAGTGTGTGTAAGCTAATCAGAAAGAAGCTGAGGCCGAATGTACTGGGAGAACTTGTGAAAGGGTACAAGGCTGCTGTACCCTTGTCTGGCATTAACAATGAATTGTCTCGGAGTGTTTAGTTTATTTTATAGAACTGTCTCAGACTGAATTACTAATTTAGCACAAAATATTGAAAAAAGCATTTAAGGACTCTGCAGCAGATTTCCAGCATTTCTCTCTAGCTTTTGCGGAGACACTAGCCATAACAATACTGCCCAACCTGCCATTTTCAGTCATTGGAGATCTGCAGAGTGTGACACTGGAGAGGAACGGCTGTCGCTGGAAGCTGGACATGCCATGTGTGAGGTGAGGACTTACTTGAGAAACTTGTTTATCAATGTGAAACTTGTTTTTATCAAGGTAAGGACTTATTTTATTGATAAAAATGTTGAGCTAACATTTTAAAAGCCCAGCGACCTCAGTACAGATGGAGCTCCAGCCGTGGTTAGCTCACAACAAAGGGGTTCATTACATTTATCAAGAAAGAACTGAGCCATCTCAGTCTTGATCTAGGTGATTTAATTATATATGCCACCACATCATACATGAAGAAGTCTCTGTGTACAGTTGTGGTGCAACAATATGATATCAACACAAGCGTGATCAATAATATGATATCATTATGCAAGACTAATGTCATGCACAGATTTTGTCAAATGCAGATGGTTTAAAAGCCACCAGTTGAAGGAGTTTTAAATACAGGGTGAAGTTGAAAAAAATTAAAATAAGTCCACAAGAGCAAAAATACAACTTTATGTATCCCACCTGAATCTTAAGAATGTCTCAGGAATTATTTGGTTGCATTGAGCACTAGTGACAGAAGACAAGGACATCACATATGAAGAAAGTAAAAGTTTATAAAGTTAATGTCAGAAGAGACGCTGAAAGTAGGTAAGGCACATGGAAGACATGATGTAGTCAGGAGCTGACTAGAAATTTGCAAAAGCCAGTTGGCGAAGACAAAGCAAAATATAATGGAATGTGCAAAGACCTAGAGTTAGAAAAACAAAGAGGAAGAAGACACCCAGCATATCATAAATTAAAAGAACAGAAGAAGAAAATTGAAACCTGAGGTTGCAATATTGAAAGATTTTATGGACAAAATATTGAATGATGAAGGAAGCAAAGCCTTAAAGAGAATAGAAAGAATACACTGAGTCACTGTACCAAAAAGAACTATTGAACATTCAGCTGTTTCAAGAGGTAGTATAGGAGCAAAAACCAAAGGTCCTAAAGGGAGTTTGAGCTGCACTGAAAGCAGTAACCAAAAACAAGATTCCAGGAACTGATGGAATACCAATGGAAAAGTTCCAACAAGCTGAGGAAGTATTGGCAGCACCCAC
This sequence comes from Echinops telfairi, assembly GCF_000313985.2. Taxonomy (NCBI): domain Eukaryota; kingdom Metazoa; phylum Chordata; class Mammalia; order Afrosoricida; family Tenrecidae; genus Echinops; species Echinops telfairi. The sequence goes on along the minus strand of NW_022111367.1, from coordinate 7,060,694 downwards.
TTGTCTATGCAAGAAATTCAGAAGACAGCAAATTGGCCAACTGATTTGACGAGGGTCCTATTTGCACTGATTATGTGACACAACAGAATGGTGATTAAACAGAAAGCTCAAATTATACAGCAGTATCAGTATTATCACATGCAAGTAAAATTTTGGCAAAGATAAACCAACAATGGTTGCAGCAGCACATTGACAGGGAGCTGCCAAAGGTTCAAGCCAGATTCAGAAGAGGCTATGGAAAAGGGGATATCATTGATGATGTCAGACAGATCTTGGCTCAAAGCAGAGTATGCTAGAAAATATATTTACTTGTGTTTTGTTGACAAGATCCATCTGACATCAGCAATGATATCCCTTATTCTACATCCTCTTCTGAAATTGGCCTGAACCTTTGGCAGCTCCCTGTCAATGTATCGCTGCAACTGTTGTTGGATGATCTTCAGTAAAGCTTGCTTGCATGTGATATAAATTACATGGTTCTATATTTTGAGTTTTCTGTTGGGTCACCTTTTCTTTGGAAATAGTACAAACATGAATCTCTTCCAGTCAATTGGCCAAGTGCCTGTCTTCCAATTTTCCTGGGGTAGATTAGTGAAAACTTCCAGTGAATTCAGCTTGTGGACATATTTCAGTTGGTATTCCATTAATTCCTAGAGAATTGTTTTTGGATAATGCATTCAGCATTGAACTTCTTCCTTCAGCACCATTGACTCTTGCTCACATACTACCTCCTGAGATGGTGTATTAGTCTGGGTACTTTGGAGAAACAAATCCACAGCAATTCACATATAAGAGAGAATTTTATGCAAAGAAAATGTGCATCACGAAAACATCCCAACCCAATGCTGCCCAAGC